>NC_136108.1:33443564-33836064 GCF_965212315.1 Lampetra planeri | reverse complement strand
AGGATCAGGAGGGTGAGGGTCAGGAGGATCTGGAGGTGGTCGAGGCTGAGATGCGAGATTTCGACCACGCGGAGAAGAAACGCTACGGGGGCTTCATGAATCCCGCGGAGATGTGTGACAAGAAAACGTTGCTGAAGTTCTTGAGAAATGTCATGCTGAACGAGCGCTAGCTAGCCCCTTGGCGTTTTGGTGAATTCGTGTCTCGGTTCAGTTATTTCTACCGGGGGGTCGCCGCGTAGAATCTTTCGCCACGACGCGATGCCACATTACTGTTCACGATGTGATGAGCATCGCGATGTCGACTTCCCACAAAACTTCACCGTCAAAGTATTTCGTGAGCGTTGCGGCATTGCCATTGACTCGTTCGTGCTTTCGACAGTCCGGTAACGATTGCAGGGCTACTCGTTCGGGTTTAGCAACTGCAGTTCGCGCAATATTATCAATCCCTTGCCACGAGTAGCAAACCCCATTCGTTAACCACCGCAACGTTTACAATCTCAAACGCACGTTCTGTCAGTTCAACAATGCCCGCATTTTAACACGTAGGCTTTCGCAACCAATATCATCCATAATACAGGTGTTTTGTGTTAGATCGCAAATATATAAATGTGTCGTTAAACCCTCCACCACCCGGCAGAGCCGATTAGTAAGGTTTATCACGTAAACAGAACGTGCCAATTCGTAACTAGTACAGCACATCGGTGTGTTGGAGAGCCAAGCCACAACATTTACAATCTGAGTACGACGTTTCGCCAGTAATTACAACTAGCTTCATCAGGCGACAGCCAGATTTGTGGAGAAGTCCACCTGTTTCGTTCCTTATATCGAGGCGTAGATGTGATGACCACACTTGTGCTCTCTTCTTGCGCAAAGTGGGGGAGGATTCATGAATCAACGTACAGTAATTATGCGTATTATGCGTGCCCATTGATCTCATACTTCTTGTACATTGCGTTTACAAAAATAGCCGTACCAACGGTAATCCCTATTGAAGTATGGTGCTCTGTATAGGCATGCATTTAAACAATGTATTATTTGATGATTCGCTTCCACGCGGCAGTAAGTCGGTAGCTATCCGAACGGTTAAAATTATTTATATTTCTTTAAATTTCGATATATTCTCTAATTAGTCTTGGCCAGTAGTAACTGATGTCAGGTGGTGGCGGGTTTAACGACACATTTATATCTAGATTTGAAGCTTTCGTGACTGCAGGGATCCATACTCTTTGGTTCTTTCGGTAAAGTCACGTAGTTATGAAATAAAATAAATTAACTCACGACGTTTCGGGCACAACACAAGCCCACTTCAGCAATTGTTTCTTGCTGTGGTTGTCCCGACACATTGATATATTTACTCGATCTAACCCAAAATAATCTGTTGCATGAATACCCGCCTTGTATGCTGATCGAGTAATTGCAAGCGCTATGCAGACGATGGCGCTTTATAACCGCCGAGCCATCAACTACTCCGGTAAAAAAAAAAAATTGCAAATAAACTAGAATCGTAATTGGTTCGAGCGATGTGTTTAAACAAGTGTGCACAGAGGTGTTGGTTTAATGCGCGCACGTGTTTGTCGGGTAAAGAAAACACTTCACGAGCGAGCCACCTCGAGCGGCCACGTTTCGCGATCGTATTTAAGAAGAGAGAGAAAAAAAAACCGGACCACGCGATTTGCCAAGCTGCTGTTGTGGATCTGACATCGGAGGATGTGCCGTGTTTCGTGGTATATCGCCTTGCCGCGGCAACCCTCGTGGTGTTCACCACTGTCGGCCTTGATCCATCAACACGTGTCCGTGTCGTCATTTCACCCGCCCGCCACACGGCATATGCATTCTTCTTCTCTGTGTGTTTAACAATCCACAAGAGCGCACACAGAACCGAGTTTGCAGAGTATATGACAAGCAGCAGCAGCAGCAACAGCCAACACCCCACGCTGACACAACCCCACGTTGACGCTAAACAGTCAATCAATTATCTATCATCGTAAAGATCAATAAAGTCTATGATGACGACACGCGGATGGCTACTCCTTGAGCCCATTGCCTCTGTCTCTTTACGAGCGTCTTCGACTGCACGGCATGTGTCCATCATCATCATCATCGTCGTAGCCATCGTCACTCTGTCGCGCGCGCGCTCTGCTCGCAGCCGTCGTCCCCGAGTGTGTTTGGCTGTCGTCGTCCGCTAGGCGCGGCAAATAAGCAGAGCACCACCGCCTTGCCGAAGGAGAAAACGACGCGGCCACGAGACCACCACCTTGAGAATTGGAATACCGCAAAATGTGTCCGCGTGGCAATCGAGGGTGGAGTGAGTGGTGGCGAAGTGGGTCAGCGCGACTGCGCTTGGAACCCTGGATGACGTAAATAAAAGTTCGGTTCACACGATCACACAACGACCAACATCGGTAGCGAGCGATGCCTGAACTGCTCCTGCGCTGATGGTGAATCCACTGTGCTGGCGCATGGCAGTTTCTCAGCGGGGTCTCTGCGTGAGTCTGTGGGTCTTCGCGTGAGTCCGAGTCTCTGTGTGAGACTATGGGTCTCTGTGGGAATGTGAGTTTCGCTGAGTATGTGGGTGTCCGTGTGAGTCTGTGAGTCTCTGCCCGAGTCTCTGGGTGTCCGCGTGAGATTATGGGTCTCTGCGTGAGTCTGTGGGTCTTCGCGTGAGCTCGAGTCTCTGTGTGAGACTATGGGTCTCTGTGGGAATGTGAGTTTCTGTGAGTATGTGGGTGTCCGTGTGAGTCTGTGAGTCTCTGCCCGAGTCTCTAGGTGTCCGCGTGAGATTATGGGTCTCTGCGTGAGTCTGTGGGTCTTCGCGTGAGTCCGAGTCTCTGTGTGAGTCTATGGGTCTCTGTGGGAATGTGAGTTTCTCTGAGTATGTGGGTGTCCGTGTGAGTCTGTGGATCTCTGCCTGAGTCTCTGGGTGTCTGCGTGAGATTATGGATTCCCCATGTTATAAAGCGCAAATTATTTACAATACGCATTACACCGAGAGCGTTTTCACCTCCCTGAAAACAAAATTCTGACCTAAGACCAGGTGCAAATATTCACACATCCTTATATATATACGAATACATAAATCTCTGTATTTGTACAAGTGGGGTAATGCCTCCTCTCCCGAGACACCCGTGCAGTGGATGTCTTCCGCAGCGCACGAATCGTAATCCGCAATTACCTGCGGATGGGGTTGAGGCCACGTGCTTTGCGTGCTCAAGGTCGAGGCATTGTGAATACTGCCCGCTTCACCTGTGAAAGGGCGAGCGCTGTGTGCCACGTGATCCCTTGATTTATAATTTGCTCAATGGGTTGGACACTCACGAGTATATTCTTTGATTATTTCGGTAAAGTCACGTAGATAGAAAATTGTTAATAAAAAATTTAAGTGAATAAAATAAAGTGAAATAAAATAAAAAATAATACAAATAAAATAATCACAGAGTAGTTGTTTTCATTGTGGAGGGTTGGATGGGGGTGGTTTTATTTATGGCATTCAATTAGGACCCCGCAATTGATCCACTTGCGAACGACGCCGGCGCGGTGCGTAGCGCGCTACGCGAAGGCCGAAGGACCCGCCCACCCGAGTTCGATTCCCAGTCACGGCTACCGTCAGCGGTGAGCAAAAAAAACCGAACCGGTCCTGCGCCTGCCTGACCGCCTGCCCCTCTCAGCAACCCAAAGTGACCCGCGAGGCACAGCACGGTACGGCACGGTCACAAGCGAGAGGCGCCTTCTTCTCATCGCTTTGCTCACGTCCGAACTGCGGTGGCAATGCACGTGGCCGGTTACCCGGCGTTGCTGTGGAGGCAGCGGCGAGGGTTTGGAGGATCGGACAGATTGAACGAGGTCGTGAGACTCCCTTCAGTGCGGGCATCGAGGAGGCGCCATACCCTGGCACGCAGGCAGAATGCGGTAGAGCAACGGCGTGGACTGATGCGATCCGCCAGTTCTGTACGGGATAGAGCGTTGCTCCCTCGCGTGCGTCGGTTATCTCCGGGTGGTCCCGGTTTCCTCCCTCGTTCGTGATACACCAGTGACACTCGTCACTGGTCGGCTGAGAACATTTTTAGGTGTGGAGAACTGCGGAGCAATCGCTCCTGGCAGCCTTCCAGCTTGGCTCTGCGTGGTTCCTACTCGGCGATTGTGGGAGACGCAAATTGCACGAACGACGACTCGTTATAAAACTAATTGTTAGATTGAGGGAGCTTTGGAGAGACCCTCCCTCGTGGTTATTTGGTCTTCTCGTCCACGCTGGCCAGACGACGTTTGAAGCGGTGGGGATAACCCCACGCGTTGTCCCAAAACTGCACGCGACCCTCCAATCGACTCGGTGTGGTGCAGTGTCCATTTGTGGCGCAAATTGTTTTCGTCTGCCGCATCGGGGACATTGCGTCGAACCGGTAACCCTCTGCGTTGCAAGTCCCGTGCGCTGGCCATGACACCACGGCAGCATCCGAAGGGATGTAACGAGAGAGAGTGTGTCTCTTTAAATGAGTCGATCAAAGCTGCTGATGGTGATGCTGAACCCGTGGTCAGCACGCTGCGAAACGAACACGGCGAGCTGAGTTCGATTCCCGCTCGTGGTCACCGACACCCAATGACGACTTTTTTTTAACCGGTCCCTGGGCCCTCCCCCTAGGTCGACTCGGCCTCAAATGAGTACCCGGAACGGTGTGTAAACGTCGCCGCGAGGGGAAACAAAGGCGGACGGGCGTGGTGCTGGCCACCCCACCCCCTCGTGTGCCGTGCCGACCTTTTTATTTTAATAAGTGCTCGCTCGCAGCACTTGCCCCAGAGGTCTGTAAAGGCTATACGGCGGACCTTTGTTTGTTTCTGCCCCCGTGACCAGAGCGTGGCTTTGTTAGTGGGGAACACGCTACGGGGTGTCCAAGTGTACAAGTGATGGTGGAGCCTACGCGTGAAACTTGAGCCGAGGGGAGAGAGGCGAGTGGAGGTGGAGGAGGATGCTCGCTGCAGCCACGAGGTGGCGTGTCCCGGCTTCTGGCAGTCGGGGAGGGCGTCAAGGATTAAAAGAACTTCGCCCGATACTCGACAATTGAATATGCCAATTGTCGCGATGGTTTTGCTGTCTTTACCGTCTCTGTTCGGCTCGGTTTCGTGGTTTTCGCTCCCGCCTATCTTTGTGCAGTTACGTTCCATCCGTCACAACAATCATCATCATCAACATAAGTTTAACACGCAGCCTTTCGCGACCAATATTATTCATAATAAACGTTTTTGAGTTAGATCGCGTTATTTATAAATGTGTCGTAACCCTCCACCACCCGACACGGCCAATCAGCAAAAAAGTGTCACGTTGACAAAAGACAAATAGTTCACTACTTGAGCCCACCGGTGTGTTGAAGAGTGAATCCACAACATTTACAATTTACGACGTTTCGCTGGTAATTACTTCCAACATGATCGGGCAATTCGCCATCATCAACACAAGCCGTGTGGCTTATGTTGATGATGGGTGTCGAGTAATTTTAGCTGTACATTTTACATCGGGGGCAGCATCGCTGTGATGATGCCTCCTCCTCCTCCGTCGTTGTCTGTGAGCGAGGAATCGAGTCGCTGCTGTGCTCCAGGATTCGGCTCTGGGTCGTCACCCGAGTCGCGGCACACTGCCTGAGACTTTAAATGTCCATTCACGCGTCGACATCATCATCGTCGTGGTAAGGAATTCGCGTCCTCATCATCATCATCTGCCGCCGCGATGGATTATGCAGCTGGCTACGTGCGGTGCGAAAGAAGCTGAACACGGCAGAAGATCGAAGCCGCGGGGCATGTCCTGAGTCGTGGTGGGGGGGTGGGGGGGTCTTTCGCGAGGAGGCGATTGCGACCTCGTGTGACGGTGATGGGAGTCGCAGCATGTGGGGGGGGGGGGGAAGCAGTGAGCAACAGAGAGTGGCGGAGCCGAATCCGCCGATGTAACCGTGGACTGCTGTGCCTCCATGCCCGTGCGCTAAGCGGCATTTAATAAACCCGCACTGACCAACGTGTGGTGAAGTATGGTCAAAAACGTAACCAAAATCATACCCCCCCCCCTCTATTCCCCTCCACGGCACAGGAAAGGCCTTCATCCAGCAGTGGATTGATACGGGGCAGTAGTAGCTATGTATGCAATGTGTTTATGTATGTGTGAACTGCTTTTGTAGCAAATCGTGCTAATTGTAGGTGCCGGAGTAGGACCACAAACGAAACATCGGTTGTTCTCGCGAAATGAGTTTTCAATTGAGATGTAACTTGTTTAAAATGAACACGCATTGAAATCAGTCGAATCGATTTAGATGCGTGTGGATTAAAAAAAAAAGTTCGTGGCGAAATTCAATACCTGTGTCGTGAGCGGTGGTGCAGCGGTTCGTGAAGTGCAGAGCGCTCTGAAACTTGACGACCCGAGTTCGATTCACCGCCACGGCTACCACCAGTGGCGAGTGATACCCGAGCGGGTACCTGGGCCCCAACTCCTCGCCACGCTCCAAGCCAAACAACGGCAGGGCTCGGGGAGAGGCATGGGCTGAACAAGCGCTGCGTTTTAAAGATGCGTGTGTGTGTCGAACTTCTTTTGCACAGCACGTAGCAAACCGTGATAATCGGAGCAAGGTTTCAATGTTGCTCAGCCAATCGCAGCAGGGAGTCTCGTTGTGATCTTGGCAGTTTTTGAATGCGAGTAAACGTTGTTTATTTGTTATTACCTAACAGCTGATAATCGTACGCTCCACTATAGTCTCCGGAATAAATAGGAATGCGCTAGATTCGTGTGTGTGGGTGTCACACCGGGCACGGGTTTGGGATGCGTCTTTCTATCCGGAGCGTATTATAATCCGGAAAATACGGTATCGGTTTGAAATCTTCCCACCAATCACGAGCGGCTTGTTATAGGTGGACTTACCTGGGCATATCAGACGTGGCGTTTGAGCGGTGTCGGAGTTGGGCTCTCCGAACCTGTTACTCGACTTCAGCACCCTCCAGGCTGATCTCACACCATACGGTCACGTGAGTCCCGTCTCACGTATAGAGTCTCGAGGAATGAGATCCACCTATCGATAGGGGACTGCAGGAATGCGATTATGCTGTCGGATCGGACTTTAGGGAGGCGGTCAGTCTGTAGGATCGGACTATGGAAGCGAGACGGCACTCACGATAGGAGTTGCATTGCGCTGTCAGAATCTGAATCTTTATTTATACTGGAGGAGGAATCCGATGAGCTATGAAGCTCTTCTTCACTGATCTCTTGCCCATGCCGTCTCGTCTCACGACTACAGTCCTCTCCTGGAGTCGGTCCTCTCTTAGCCGGAGTGAAGGCAGGCACTCGAAAGGGGATCGAATGCAAGGTGTGGGTTTTTGAAACGCGTAGAGGTGTAATATGTCCGTAATCAACGTTTTTGGGTCAGATCGCGTTATTTATAAATGTGTCGTAACCCTCCACCACCCGACACGGCCAATCAGTAAAAAAAAGTGTCACGTTGACAAAAGACAAATAGTTCACTACTTTAGCCCACCGGTGTGTTGAAGAGTGAATCCACAACATTTATAATTTTCGAGTACGACGTTTCGCTGGTAATTGCATCCAGCATCATCGGGCGATTCGCCACAATGGTGAAGCCCTCCACTTGCTCCCGGTCCTAAATAGAGCAGCAGCAGGGTGACGTCATCATTCATCTCATTTAGGTGCAGTGATTTGAGGCGGAGGAGGGGGGGGGGGTATTGTAATTATATAATAGATTAGTAATCAGTCAATGGTTATGATTAGTAATGAGTTGTAGCAATATGTCGGTAGTGGTGGCGGTAGCCGCATCCAACCGATGCCGCCCGTTACAATCGGCGAGTCCCGGTCACGGGCGAGAGAGCGAGAGCTTCTGCGTGTAGCTTCTCTACTGCAGGATGGGTCGTCAAGCCCGATGGCGCGTCTTCGCCTTCCCCAACGAGTGGATGGATCTTACTGGGGCACGGTGATCTGGAAAATCTCAAACTCAATCTCCGGTAGCAAACGCTGACCGCTGTTGCATTTGATATCGGTAATGCAACCTCCTCCACTTCATTTCGATTTAAAGCTTTCGTGACTGCAGGGATTCATCTACTTGGTTATTTCGGTAAAGTCACGTAGAAGGGAAATAATAAAATAATAAAAATAAAACATAATAAAATAATTCTCACGACGTTTCGGCCACAACGCAAGCAGCCGTCCTCAGGTGAAGAACAGGTCTTTCGGAAAGACACATTCAGACACATTCAGACGCTGTCTTTCCGACAGACCTGTTCTTCACCTGAGGACGGCTGCTTGCGTTGTGGCCGAAACGTCGTGAGAATTATTTTATTATGTTTTATTTTTATTATTTTATTATTTCCCTTCTACGTGACTTTACCGAAAGAACCAAGAAGACTCCTCCACTTCAGCAATTGTTTCTTGCTGTGGTTGTCCCACCTGATGACGGACGCTTGTGTTGCGGTCGAAACGTCGTGATTTATTATTTTATTTCTATTATTTTTTCTAGTATTTTTCTTCTTATTGTTATTTTTTACCTACGTGACTTTACCGAAAAAACCTAAGAGTACTCCTCCAACGGGTTTTTGTTATTATTCTCATTTACTTCAAACTCAAATCGCTTTCAAAAAAATTGCAGGTATTTCTTTTGAGTTCGAGTCTTAGAAAAAAACTTTGTCGCAGATTTGGCGATTTTTGTTGTTGCTGTTGTTGGTTGTTGTTGTTGTTGTCCAGGCTCCACTGCTGCCCGCACCCGTCGGGATGGTCCGCATGTGGGCATTGTTTGTTTTCAGCACACGCGGTGCATGCATCACTGAAGTGGGGGGATGGGGGTAGGGGGGGGGTTGTGTTGTTGCTCTGTCCCTCGTTTTCGCGCCCCTGCTGTGCTTTTCAGGGTCATACCGCGCGCGGGACAAGCCGGACACACACACACAACACACCACACCGCGGGGAGCTGGTCTCGATGACATCAACATCAGACAAAGTCCTAGATTTGAAGCTTTCGTGACTGCAAGGATTCATACTCTTAGGTTGTTTTCGGTAAAGTCACGTAGGTAAAAACATAAAATTTAAAATTACTAAAAGTAATAATAGAAATAAAATAAAATAATAAATCACGACGTTTCGGAGGTAACACAAGTCTCCGTCATCAGGTGGGACCGTTACAGCTAAAATTACTGCATCGTGATGCTGATGATTATTACTTTTAGTCATTTTTAGTAAAAAAAAATTACCTACGTGACTTTACCGAAAAAACCTAAAAGTATCAGACAAAGTCACACGCAATCTCTATATTTTTTGTATATTTTATTTTGTCCGTCACAACAGCAAGAACACAGGTGTATTTACGTCGATTTGCCTGACATTTGTGGCGTTCATTGTCAACTCGAACAGAAGCCAAGTGCGCGTGCGTGTGTGTGTGATGACGCGATGCTACCACGTGGTGTCTCACTCTGGTGGATGATGTACGCGGTGATCCATTTGCAGATACCACACTAATTCCCGACCGCCCCCTTGGGTTCTTCATAAATAAATAAAAACCCTCAACATTCTCGTCTATCTTCTGCAATGAAGAAGGGCCGTCGCCCGAAACGTCGCCCGTTGTATATATGTCTCCCCCGCCCCCTGTTTAAGGCTACAGTTGTTTAACGTGACTTTTTGTTAACTTCACTTTTCTACGCAGACAGCATCGCCAAACAATCTATCACTTGTGAAAAACTAAGAATGTTTTTACCCTTTCTGGCAATAATTTCTTTTTTTGCAAGTAATTACGTCTGCATTAACCACACGCGGTACCTGTGCTGAAAATGCAAACACAAAAAAGCATGCTCTGGTAATCTCTTTCCCAGAGGTGGGCCAGAGAGCGGTCATATAGGGGCGAGTCACAGACTATAGGATCAACTCGATCCCACTATCCCACCACACTGCTGGCCACGATGGGAGAGGCGAACGAGCAACCCCTATCGTCCCTCTGTTCTCCTACAGTCCGATCCTACAGGCGGACCGTGTCCCTACAGTACGAAGGGCGTTAGAGGATTTAATGAAGTGAAAACAACGTTGCTCACCGTATAGTGGGGTATCTATAAGTGGATCACGTGTAATTTTCCGTTAACAATGTTCTAGCTTTGAAGTTTTCGTGACTGCAAGGATGCATACTCTTTGGTTTTTTCGGTAAAGTCACGTAGGTAAAAATATAAAATAAAATAAAAAATAAATGAAAACAATTTATTTGTTTTTTCATTTCTTTTTTCTTTTATTTTATACCTACGTGACTTTACCGAAAAATCCAAAAAGTACGTTGACAATGTCTTGAGTATAAGGCGACACAGAACTGCAAAGTCCGCACATCAGCCTGCATCGACGACGACATGACGTATTGCAATCCGTAATACTATACAACGCAGGCGGTCAGGTATGCTGCACACTTCTGATATAGATTTATTCAACATTGATCAACACCTAAGCTATATATGCCATCACTGGTCAATGCAAAAATAACATGATTATCTCGTTACATCTCCCAAGGAATCTTCCCTCGACGCTTACATGAAGTAATCTCACACCGGAGTGGGTGGAGGAAGGGATGGGGGGTTTATTTGGTGGGGGGTACATCATCATCATCATCGTCGTCGTATATTTTTATTAGCGGCTTGAGACGAGCACATTGATAGAGAGAGAGGGGGCGGGGTGGGGGGTAAGCGCAGCGCTCTCCAGACGGACGCGGCGTCAAATGCACGCTCGGCGTGGTTAGGCCGGTGCGTTCAGCTCAGCGCAAAGCCCACGTATCTCTTTTTGTCATCTTCATCCACTTGCTGCTGGTGGTGGTGGCGGAGGCGCTGCTGCTGCAGAAGGTCTTCTTCTTCGGTGAGTTCCTCGCTGGTGACGCCTCCACCAGGCTCCTGCAGATCCATGTACTGGCGGAGGATTGATTTGTAGCGGCCGCCCTCTTTCTTCGAGGGCCTGCCCAGCCGCCGCATGAAGCCCCCGTAGCGCTTCTCCACCTCGTGCCGGCGGCCCGTGCCCTCGGCGGCCGCGTCGCTCACGACGACGACGCCGCCGCTGCTGCTGCTGCTGTTGGCGTTCCCCTCTCCTCCGTCGTCGTCGTCATCCGCAGCCGCCTCCTCCTCCTCCTCCTGCTGCTGCTGCTGCTGCTCGTCGTCGCTTCTCTGACGACGGAAGAAGCCGCCGTAGCGCTTCGACTCGACCAGAGCTCCGTTCGCCTCGGCTCCAGCGGCGTTCCCTCCCCCCGCCGACGCCGCCGCCGCCGCCTGCAGATCTCCCAGCGCCGCGTCCATGACCTCCTCCATCTTCTGGAGGTCGTCTCCGTCTCGCTCCGAGAAGACGGAGAAGCGCTTGTCGTTGGCGGCCTTGCTGGACGCAGAGTGGAGCTTCTTGCCCTTTCTCATGAAGCCCCCGTAACGCTTCACGATGCCGCCGCTGCCGGCCCCTGCGACGGGGATTGGCGGCTCCCCGTCGACACCACCCCCGCGACCCCCCCTGGCGCGCAGGGCGTAAGCGAGCGCCGCGTCTCGGGTGGTCAGCACGTGCACGGCCTCGCGGCACCACCTCCAGGTGCTGGAGGATGAGACGGAGCCCTCGCACTCCAAGATGCACACCTGCGGAGGCGGGTCGGGGTGGGGGGGTAGGGGGAGTCGTGGCGATGATGTGACAAGGTCAAGACGGTGTTCGTCGTTGCAAGGCTCGCGCGGGTCACTGGCGGCTCCTGGTGGCTTTTAGTGCGGCCCCCGACAAGACACAACACGTGAACACACCGCGTCATCATCGTCGTCGTCGTTGTCGTTGTGCTGCTGTCAAACCCCCCCAATGGTTTCACATTTGCGGTGGCACTGATGTCTTATCGGCGAAAGTGTCCGCCCACCCCCACCTCTCTGAAAATGTGTGAAATCAATACTCTATGACCATTGGTCCGTGGATATTATCATTATCACCAGCATGTTACCACCAACACTAAGATAAAGGTCCCCTGTATAGCATTAGGCGTCTTGTTGAGGCAAGTGCTGTGCGCGAGCCAGCACGGCACACGAGGAGGTGGGTGGCCAACACCGCGCCCGGCAGCCTTTGTCTCGCAATTGGGGATGTTTACGTATCGCACCAGGTAATACGTTGAGGCTGAGTCGACCTAGGGGAGGCTCTGGACCGGTTCAAATAATCGTCGCTAACGTTGGCTGTTAGCGGGAATCGAACTCGAGTGGCCGGGCTTGTAGTGCTGCTCCGCTAATCACCGCCACCGCTCTCCACTACGAAATATACCCCTAGCGCCGCCAGCCCTCCTCCCCGAGCTGACTGAACCTTGCATACGACCACATGAATGTGGAATTTCAGCCACGCTGCGTGCGCCCGATTTATAGTCGGATATTGGAAGCTAAGAAGGGTTCAGTCTGGTTAGTGCTTGGAAAGATGAACCCTCCAAGGCTTGCCAGGTGTTTATAGGCATGGACTTGCGAGGTGGCCAGGTGATATCAACACAGAGCCGATGTAGTGCGTCTGTCTGTAGGTTTAATCGATCCTGTGTGCAGCTGTGAGTGTTATCCCCCCCCCCCCACTACTGCCATGGGTATTGCGTGAGTCTCTCCCCGGGATTTTCCAGTTGTCGCCAAGCAATCCCAATGCAGGACCCAACGGGTAGGGGGGGGGGGAAACAGCAAAAGCCTCGATACTCGCTGAAGCTTTCGTGGGTAAATAAAAGTGCGCCGTGATTTGTTGAGAGCGATTTAAAGCTTTCGTGACTGCAGGGATTCATCTTCTTGGTTCTTTCGGTAAAGTCACGTCGAATGGAAATAATAAAATAATAAAAATAAAACATAAAAAAATAAAATTCTCACGACGTTTCGGCCACAACGCAAGCAGCCGTCCTCAGGTGAAGAACAGGTCTGTCGAGAAAACAGAGTCTGAATGACGTCCTCAGGTGAAGAACAGGTCTGTCGAGAAGACAGAGTCTGAATGAAACAACGCTCCAAGCCTGGGGTTGTTTCATTCAGACTCTGTCTTCTCGACAGACCTGTTCTTCACCTGAGGACGGCTGCTTGCGTTGTGGCCGAAACGTCGTGAGAATTATTTTATAATGTTTTATTTGTATTATTTTATTATTTCCATTCTACGTGACTTTACCGAAAGAACCAAGAAGATTGTTGAGAGCGATGGAGCGCAGTGCTTGGCGTGACGCACTGTGAACCAAACAAGAACAACCACCCGGGTTCGATCCCCGGGCCCAGGCCAGCTCCAGTGGCGAGGGAATTGCCCGATGATGCTGGATGCAACTACCAGCGAAACGTCGTACTACTCAAAAATTTAAAATGTTGTGGTTTCACGATTCAACACACCGGTGGGCTAAAGCAGTGAACTATTTGTCTTTTGTCAACGTGACACTTTTTTACTGATTGGCCGTGTCGGGTGGTGGAGGGTTACGACACATTTATAAATAACGCGATATAAACCCAAAAACGTTGATTATGAATACCCAACCTGCACCAACCCGCACTGACCAGCGTGGTGAAGTATGGTTAAACAACCACCTACTCACGTGCACGGTGTGTGGAGGACTTAATCCAGGAGCGGATTGACACACACACGACTGAAATTACATTTTGCATTCGTAAAGTGTGTAGGCAACGTTGGTTGCCAAATCTACTGGTGATGATATTTGAAGTGGAAGGGTTTATCATTGATGTCAATAACGTCACTCGGGCTAATACACATATCGATTCGATGTTGCGAGTGGTGCAGGCAGGAGCCGCGTGATAATGCTTCTGCGACCGATTCCTCCGGTAACGTGGTTGAGGGGAGCGGTGGCGCAGTGGTTAATCTTCAAGCATTTATCCAGAGAAGTTGATTTTAATATAACGTTTTTGAACGATCACGTTATTGTTTCTCAACCACAGTCATCTATATAACACTTTGCCGGGCCGGCATACATTTTACTTGCAAACTAAACGTCCAAGTTGTTATTTTTGTGTGCACAGCGTATTAATGTAAACAGAGTGTACTGTGAGTAATATATTTAGTGTGTGCGTGTATATGTTAATTCGTTATCGTGCACAGCATGTTGAAAATAGAATGTCGGGTGAACATGTAGTGTGTGTGTGAAGACATATATACAGTACTTTACCTGTACAAGTGAATATATGTCTGTGTTATGGGGAGTGGTGGGGTAGCGGTTAGCGCGCTGCGCTACGAACTTGCCGACTCGAATTCGATTCCCGCTCACGGCCAACACTGGTGATGATTATCTAAACCGGTCCTGGGCCTCCTCTAAGTCGACTCAGCCTCAAATGAGTACCTGGTGCGGTTTGCAAACATCGCCACTCGGGAGACAAAGGCGGACGGGCGTGGCGCTGGCCATCCACCTCATCGTGTGCCGTGCCGGCCTTCAGAGGTGCTCACTAACGGCACTTGCCCCAACAGTTTAAGGCTATACGGGGGATGTTTGTCTTTGTATCTTTGTGGGGAGTGGTGGCGCAGTGGTCCGCGCGCTGCGCTACGAACTTGGCGACCCGAGTTGGTGATCCACTCACGACCAACACAGAGTCGCTGATTGTTGAATCGGTCTCGGTGGGCCACCCCTAGGGGAACTCAGCCTTAACTGAATACCTGGTGCGGTTTGTAAACAACATCAGTGCTGGGGAGACAAAGGCGGCCGGGCGTGGTTCTGGCCACACTACCATCAAATCGTGCACCGTGCCGAGACTTAATGTATGTTACATTTCTTTCGCACCCTACGTAGCTAACCGTTCTAATCGGAAGCAGTTCTCAAGTAATGAGTTTTCAATATTTTAAAAGTGCATCGCTGCAGGGTGGCTTCCGAATATCGGAAAGGAAAGAGCGTTCCAGACGGCCAAATAAGCGCATCTTAACGTGCGCGAAGCGGTGACCGCCTTTGTTTGATGGCCAGCAGCCAAAAGCCGCCGCCGCTGCTGCTGCTGCTAGGATGAGCGGAGTTCGCGTTATTCGTAGGGCTACAGGTGGATCTGTGTCTTACAATGTATGGCGTGTGCACCGTGCGTGTGTGTGTGTGCAATCTGCATCAAGCGCAAGGCAGCACGTGGAGTGTGCGTCAGGCGGAGCCCCTGGGTACCAGAGAGCTGAAGGCGGCCGACTGGCGTGCCAAGTGGTCGCAGGTCCCGCACTCCTCCTGGCACGACTGACCCCGGGTCGCGGTCACGCACAGCGAGGCCAAGGTCAAGGCCAGCAGATGATTCATGCTGACGGAGGGGGGGGGGGCTGTGATGATGGTGGCGGAGAGAGGGGGGGAGGGATGGTGGAGAGAGAGGAGAGCGCATTTTCACATTGAGTTCAGCATCACCATCGTCGCCTTCGGTGTCACAGCAGAGTCGGCGTGGTCTTCGCTGCTCGAATGAGAGCAAGGCGGCAACCCTGCGATAGCGCGACCTTGTTTAACTGGGGGATGGGGGGGGCCTTACAAAACTCAGGGGGGGCACGACACAGTCCATGCGAAACAAAAACGATCAACAGAATGAGTGATTTTGATTTCGTCTCTCGTGCATTCTGCCCCCGGCTCTATAGCTCTCACCCGCTGTGTGTGAAGACATTGTACGCAACATGTTACGACTCGGACGGTAACGATTCAGGAGGGAGGGGGGCTAGTCCTACAGCTGGGGGGGGCTCGGCTCCCTCCCAACCCACAGCCATCTTCTCTGACGTTACGGAGCTGTGAGACGCGGCACTTTTCTCTTTGGTGGCCCCGAATCTGCGGTTTTGATCTTCCACGAAGCTCACGGTCCACCCTAAACCGCATCCCCTGCACATGCGGATGCCCGACGCACAAATGGAACATTACGAACTCCTTCAGCAGTGATGCGACCGTGGCCATCCAGAACAGACCGTGCAACTTGTATAACGACGCAACGCCCCGATCCATACATGCCAAGGAGACATCGCGGCGGTACGTTCCGCTGCTTCCGATGCGGGTATCTGGGCTTGACCACCTCAATGTGACATTGTAAGTCGTCGCTCTGCGTCTACATCAGAAGCCACGCGACAAGAAGACGAAAAGAGGTGGCTCTGAGCCAGTGGTAGAAATTCCACATCCATCTAACATCGCCCGTCCGTTTTTGCTAAAGTACCATTCCAATCATTCAGATGAATTGCATTTTAGCAAAGAGGCTTTGGTCACATTTTCTGCATAGTGTGTTTTACATGTAAGGTTAATCGGGTTACACTCCATTATTTGGTTTAGTTAAATGACGTGTCATGTATCACGGCTTTAATGCTACCATAGTCCAGCCAAGATGAAATCGTAAAAAATCGGACCACACATTCATAAAGTGAGCATTTGAATTTTGTCTGCATTCGTACTCTGCATTATATATATATATTTAGACTGTTATCATTCGCAGCCACTTTCACTCTCCCGTGCGATCTTTATTTCGTTGGCAAAAAACGACGTGTGCTCCTGACCGCACAACTGTTCACGCCGCCGAAATCCACTGCGCACACCGCTTCTCGGCGTCGCTCTCTCACCTGAGGTCACGACGCTTTCGCAGACTCGACGTCAACCGGCGGCCTCTCCCTTTGTGCCACACCGACCTGCAAGTCCAAAGAAATACGAGAGAGAGAGAGAGAGATTTAAAACAAAACACGATTTGCAACAGTTTTTCACCGATGGCAAACGCCGCTCAAAGTGCGTCTCGCTTGCAATGCAGCCACGAAAACGGTGGTGGGCGGGGGGGGAGGGTTGGTTGCGTTGTGGCGGCTTTCGTCCGACCAACATCTTTTTTCCAGATACCCCCCCCCACCCAGATACTTACGCACTTTTGGGAGTCTGACTCTGGAGCTGATTCCACCGTCTGTGTCCGGCTTTGGTTGAAGCGCCCGAGTTTTATACTTCGCCCATACGAGAGCGGGGTTATCAGAAGCGCACCCCCCCCCCCCCCCATAAAGTCCCCCCCCGCCCTCCGCACACACACAGGGAGGGTGACGGAGGGATTGGTGTCGTACACGAGCCCTCTCCGCCTACGCAGCCTCTCAAGATTACAAACGTGGAGACGCCTCCTCCTCGGTGTTTCCGGGCGCTCGCGCGCGTCGCTTGACACCTCTGGCCGAGCGACGACACCGCTGCTTCGTCTGCCGCGATGGATTTTTTGGCGGTCGTGCATGGAAGGGCGCCCCGGAGGATGGGGGTGGGGGCGGCGGTCGGGGGGGGGGGGGGTTCTGCCTTAAGAGCTTGAATGAGAAGTTGAGTTGTATATTGCAGTTCGCAAATAAATAAAGAATGCGTGCCATTTTGATAGAAACTTTCGCGGAGAGGGGAAATAACGTGTTTGATAAAGGTTACCGTGGAATGAGTCGCGTGTGCCGGTAGATAGCGTCACATTTTTAAATATTTGTTTCCACGTGAAATGTTTTTTTTACACAGCACACCCAGCCGAGCAGCCTTTTTGTGGGGAGTGTATCTTATCGGCAGAATTGCTTCAATACAAGGAAACTCAAGACCGCTTTTGACCAATGTCTCTCTGGGAGTTTCTGGCTTACTGGAACCAATTCTAATTACCGACCCAATGGTTTTTTTTGCGTCTCGCAAGGACCCATTTTTGTACGAGAATCGGTTAATGGTTACTTGTACATTCATGCTGTAGTCCATGCGTGGTCATCGCAAGGCTGCATTGGCTGTGTTTTAACACGGAATTAAAATGCACACGCTTCAGGGTGTGTGCGTGTATCTTCTTCGAGCGGGATAAATATACGACGCTTGTAGATTAAAACAAATGTTTGTTTTAAACGCCTAGCTTTTGCAAGAAAAAGTACCAAAGGGGAATATTTTCGAAGACCCCAGACTGTTAAATGACTTCGAAAATAGGCGAAGCCGTTAAAATTGGCTCCGTCGCTTTTCAAGGGCCTACGTTCTAAGACGTGGTTGGGATTGCATTGTTGAAATGTCTCCAAATATTATTCGCTCAATCTCCTATGGCCTCTATCTCAGCTAATGACGAAAGAACATTGACCAAAATGATGCTCTTTACATGTTTACATATATTGAGGCCGTGTTATTGACAAATGCGAGTTTTTATTTTGTTATTTATTTGTATGCAACACCGCCAACGCAGCATCACATTGTTTGTATTATAGAATCGGAATATGCATTTATACTGGAAGAATCCGATGAGCTATGAAGCCCTTTTTCACAGATGTCCAGGAGGGGCGAGATCAGGAGGTTACAATAAAAAGACACGATGGGAGCGCAAAGTATAGGAGAGGTAAGTAAATGACTATTTTTTTGCAATATAAAATTAAACTATGTATTGTTATTTGATCAGGTAAAGCCCACTTGAGCTTATTTGCTTATCTGTCAGAAGCGACCTGGCCACAAGCAATAGTTTAACGAATGAACTTATCGCGTGGAGATTTATAGCGGTCAAATAATCTAAACGCGTGTTTTAGAGTTGGAGAGGTCATTCCTGATCATTCTGGAAGAGAGATAAGATTCCGACTTTTGGGGTGGGTGGGGGGGGGTTGATGGGGGTGTGAAAGGGGGGGTGGTGGGGGGGGGAAGGCTTGGAGGCGAGGGGGGGGGGCTTCTGTCGGGTGGGCTCCCTTGAGCTGTGAAATATCAATTTGCATTTAAAGATGTTTTTTTGTCATTGTGCAAAATAAATTCTGCCTTGAAGCCATGTCTGTCTTCTCCTCTTAGCGACGCGAGACTCAAACAAAAGGCTCGCGTGATCGTTCTCGACGTAAAATATTCATAGCCGTGTACTTCTAACAAATTTGTTTTTGTGACTTTTGTGGGGTTTTTTTTTAGTAATTCCCAGAGTACACAGTCTCGTCCACTAGCAGTCAAACGACTAAGCGGACGTCACAACGACAATGCACAAATTACACGGAGCTCTGAGTCGAAGTGCTTGCCACACATGAGCCACAATACCTCGCTGATCTGATCATGGAGCTAAAACCCATCACGCCAACTTCGGTCATTCTGGCAGCAGCGACGGGTTTTTGCTGGGAATCGAACAAAGGCGGTCACCGCATCGCGCGCTTTCAGATGTGATTCTGATGCCGTGTGGAACGCTCTTCCTTCTAATATTAGGAAGCCACTAGAGGCTATGCACTTTAAAATATACATTGAAAACTAATTTCTTTAGAACTGCGTTTCGTGTTTCGTGTGTCAATCCTCCCGCACCTCTGATCGGCGCGGTTAGCTACGTACGTTTTCGGAAGAAGTTCACCATTCAACGGGTAATCTTGATATGAAGCTTTCGTGACTGCAGGAATCGATACTCTTTGGTTCTTTCGGTAAAGTCACGTAGGTAGAAAAATAAAAAAAATAAAGATAATAATTTTTAATAAAACAAAATAAAAAAAATTATTTTTTATGGAACAAAATAATTTTTTTTTTAAATAAAAATCATTATTTTAATTTTGTTTTCTTTTTATACCTACGTGACTTTACCGAAAGAACCAAAGAGTATACAACAGGTCAACGAACGTCCACTTCTGCCGACTCCTTGCCACGACGCCGCTGAGTACCGCTACGAGTCCCCGCTGGCACAGATGGATTTGTGGCCTGCGGTGACCGTCAGCGTGTCGAGACCTCCGCACCCAGGGCTGCATTCAATTCTCCAAGCGAAGCGTGGGTTTTTCTCCAGCAATGCACGGACAGGTGAGAGAGAGAGAGAGAACGTGATACAAGGTATTCGATCAAGGCTCCAGCGCAGACAGACTAAAATATCCCGCGGGTGCTGTGTTAATCTGACGCGTTATCTCTTCACTGCTTCCCCATTGGACGAAACTCTTTTTTTTTAAATGCCTTTGGTAACCGAGGCTACCCGCGGTTCCTGTTTGCTTGTTGGTCCTCGGTGTGGTGAGGCCCGAACTGGTCTGGGTTGGCTTGGCCGCTCGGTGCTCAAGACCCCAGAGATTCGCCTGGTCCACAGACGTTCATATCGTGGAGTAATATCGTAACATTATGTACCCCCCCCCCCCTCCCCAAATAAAGAAAAACAGATTTCCATTGTGTGTTACGTTCTATAACGGGGCCGGGGCTCCCAGCTCTCATCGGACTTTGGCCGATTATCTCCTCTCTAGGAAACCTTTCGCTGAGCTGTACACGCTGGGCTGCCTGGGTTTAATAACCTCGGGGAACAGGCCCGATTGTGAGCGGTGGCGAGATGTTAACTGCCTCGCCTGGTATGCAGGAGGTCGTAGCTTCGATCTCGACCCTGACGCCTGCTGCATATTTGGAGTTTGCGTGTCTCTCCCCGTGGTCGCTTGGATTTTCTCTGGTTCCTCCGGGGTTTCTCTCCACGTTTAGAGTATTTGGCTGCGATACATTTCCACGTGGTAATCCACTTATTTGGGCTATCATTTGTGGCTAAAAGTTTAGCTTAGTTTACTGGGGCTAGTCCCGGGTGCGTCTGTGGTGCTGGTGCCACTGAAATGTAAAAAACATGCGTCACTCAATCTGATTGGCCGAGGTGAAGAGACCCACGTTCAACTCTCAGAAGAAGCTCTTGACACGACACCTTTACTGGACCTCTGTCAATAAGAGCTTTATAGCTCCGTCGGATTCGTCCAGCATAAATACATATTATGTTTCTGATTCTGAAGGAGCTGCTAAGGGCTTTACAGCGCAAACCACAACAAGCCTACGCAATAGAGACGCGTTCGGTTGACGTGGAAGTACGTTTGGACACAAAAAAAATATTCAAAGGAATGTGCGTAAACATTGATCTCTTGAATAATGTTCAAAAATCAAATCCACATCGAGATAAAAGGCAGGTAGGTAATCGGCCTTCATGAGAGAGGGAGCGAGAGAGAGAGTCAATTGCGGCTCAAAAATTCGAGGAAAGAACTCCATCGCCAACAATTGGCTCGGCAATTTTCTCTGGACGCGGCACCACACAAACAATTATCCGCATCTTGCGACGATGCGCTGCGATTGTTGGAAGACGGCAGCCACGTTCGGCGTGGACGTCGGAGCGGAGAGGAGCGACTCGACCCCCCGTCGTGAGACGAGGCTCGGGGCCTGCGCAACTTCAGCAGATTAATTCATTCATACTGGAGGAAGCCGGTGAGCGACACAGCTTTTGTTCACAGATGGACCGCCCTCGTGACCTGAGAATAACTCTCTTCGCCAGCTTGGCTTGTCAATATCGCGTAGCTTCGTGGAGCCTTAAAATAAAAAAAGTGTTTTTTTTTCCTTCTCGAAGCACCATGTTGAGCCATTTGTGCTGCCCGTTTCCTGTTTGTAGTCCCCATCCAGTGGTGGATGTTCCTCGTTCAAGCCTTAAAGACGAGAGTTGGTCCCTCGGGGCTACCACAAGTTGACTCCCGCATTTCATTATTGACCCTGGAGAAGGGGTGATGGGCCGAGCCCAATCAACGGAGCACGATTAGAACTCGCAACCTTCCAACTGCGAGCCGTTGCGCTCCTGCCGAGCTCACGGGCTCACGATTTGGTCTGGGGCCCTAGCGCAGCTGCACCGCCTGCACACTCTATCGGCATGCCACTCGACACCACCAATGCTGACATGGCTTAAGCCAGTGGTACTCAACCTTTTTGCTATGGTGCGCCCCCAATGAGCATCACTGGTTCCAGCGCCGCTGTATGTATGTTGAACTTCTTTCGCACCGTACGTAGCCAACCGTGATAATCGGAAGTGCAGGGGAAGGACAACCGACCTCCCCCCTTCGCCCCCCCCCGCACTCATGGCACTTACACATCTCTACTACCATGTTATTGTGTGTTGACAAGAGAAACCCCTTCTTATCAGCGGTGATATGGGGGACAAAATATTCACGGATTTGTACTCCTCTTATCTACGATTTTGTTACGCCTCTCATCCGCGGGGTAAAGTCAAATCGCAGATGACCCCGTCGATGATGGGATGAATTTGCCGCGCAGCTCTGATTGTATCCGTGAAATAATCGCGGATGATAGGGGTTTTAAATCCGGTGGTCGGTTACTGAAACGCAACGTGTTGGCGTGAGCCTTCATGTGGGGATGTTGATGCCGAATTCTAAATGCCCTGGAGGCCACGGCTGCCCACACTCGGCCCTTGGCGCAGCAGTACCCAGGACATCACGCATCATCTCCGACGTCCACGGCATGGTCTACGTACGGTGAGAAAGAAGTTCAACATACACACGTACGTACGTGCATCGTTATCATCGTCGTGCAACTGCATTGCATTATGGTCCGTCGCACCTTCCCCTCCGCTTCCCCCCCTCCCCCACGCCCAAGCTATCGCAATGAGTTTCCGCAACAACATTTGCCAATTATATATGATTGGATGTAATCGGATTATAAATAATGAATGTTTCCACTGTTGTGTATCCGAGCTGGAATGTGTGGGCCCTCTCTGGGCGAGCTGCCCTTTGAAACACCTGGGCTCACTTGACATTTGAAAGTGCTTTTCCTTTTCTCCCTTTCTTCTGTGATAATAAAATTGTTTTACAAATGTGCAGCCCTGCAAAGGCTCGCTCACACCAATGCTGTCGGATATACCCTCTTTTTCTGGAAGGTATTTGGCCTACTCTTTCCAGGTATTTTTTTTGGAAGAGGTTGGAGTAAGCCACACTTTACCACGCGACCTGCCGACCGACTCACTGTGTGTTGGTATACATTCGTGCTTTGCAGTGGACCGACAGCCTGTCGTGATTTCTAAGCTGGCTACGCCGTTGTCTTAGCTGCCGCGCCGGAAGATCGGAACGGCGACATCTGGATTGCATGTCCAGTGCGCTGCTGACCGTTATGCACGGGAACAGCTCCCTTATTGTATGGATTTTTGACTTAAAACTTTCGTGACTGCAGGAATTCATATTCTTTGATTCTTTCGGTAAAGTCACGTAGATAGAATAAAAAAAGTGAATAAAACCAGGACGTTTCGATCGCTTGTATTGTGATCGAAATGTCGTGGTTAAGTCTACATTATAGACTGCCAATATGCTCCTTAAGCTTAAAAACCAGGCTACAGTCTACATTATAGACTGCCAGTACACTCACCGAGGTTAAGAACCAGGCTACAGTCTATATTATAGACTGCCAGTACACTCAGCGAGGTTAACAAGCAGGCTACAGTCTACATTATAGACTGTCGTGTACACGAGCTTACTTACAAAGTGCAAGTGAAGCAGTTTTGTTCCATATTGAAATTGCTGTGTGTGTGTTTGTAGCTTTGTCCGTAAATCTAATCTGGACTCGGTGTAGCTGTCATTTTCGACACGTGTCCACAACCTCCGTCTACACTAAAGTCCCCCCAGCAAGTCGGATATGCAACGTTGTTCTAGTATCCATAATAACGGCATTTGGGTTAGATCGCGTAAATAATAAATGTGTCGTTAAACCCGCCACCACCCGACACGGCCAACTAGTAAGGTTTGTCACGTGAGAAAAACATGCCAATTCGTCACTCGCACAGCACGCCGGTTGTGTGTGCGAGAGTAAACCCACCGCAGCATTTACAATTCGTGCCGTTTCGCCGGTAATTACAACGACAACCAGCATCATGATGCGAGAGCCGGAGTTGTGGATACATCCTCCTCCTCCCTCCTGTTTCGGTATAAATTTCCTGGATGTGCACAAACACGCCCCGTGGCCCCCGCTCCCGTATTATCCCAAACAGACAGAAAAAAACCCGACAGTGGTGAGGCTGGGTGGTGTTTCCCCGCTTGTAATTTACGATCACCGCTGCACACGCGCGCCGCTTTAACCTGCGCGAGATTTATGCCAAACTTGACGGCCCCATTGTGCGGCTTTGACCTTTTTTTTTGCGTCCAACTCCGTGGCACTTTGTTATCGCGTGGTCTCCACTTCACGCCGCTTTAAATCTCGGCGCCTCGCATGCACCCATCCGTCCGATCCTTGTTACGTTCCTGGGTCGCTCTCTGTCCTCCTGAAGCGTTTTTATTCTCTCCGCTCCGCACAGCGTCCTCGTCAACCGTAGGCCTCAGAAGCTTCCCCGGTCAGCCCCCCCCCCCCCACCACCAACTCCCATCTTCTTCTCCCATCTCCTTCTTCTTCTTCTCCTTGTGGAATTCTGCGCTCCGCGATGTCTGTGTTATACAATAGGTGAATTCATAGGCGGAGTTTGACTTCTAAATTTGGGGGAAGGTGGGGGGGGGGGTCGCTTTGCCCATCACATTAGGAATCGCCGGTGCATAAAATTCATTAAATTTTTTTGATCTTAATCAAAAACTACTGAAACTAAATTAATAAATGTGCCCAGTTTGGGGGGGGGGGGGGGGGTACTGCCCCCCCCGTGACACACTCCCACTCCAAGCTCTGCCCATGGGTGAATTACAAATGCGAGTTGTTGCTGTTGTTGCTGTTGTTGCTGTTGTTGCTGTTGTTGCTGTTGTTGCTGTTGTTGCTGTTGTTGCTGTTGTTGCTGTTGTTGCTGTTGTTGCTGTTGTTGCTGTTGTTGCTGTTGTCGCTGTTGTTGCTGTTGTTGCTGTTGTTGCTGTTGTTGCTGTTGTTGCTGTTGTTGCTGTTGTTGCTGTTGTTGCTGTTGTTGCTGTTGTTGCTGTTGTTGCTGTTGTTGCTGTTGTTGCTGTTGTTGCTGTTGCAAAATTATCCATCAGCTCTGAAAATCAGGGGGCGCCTACTGAATATTCGCTTTGCCTTGAAATGCGGCCTAAAACTGATGCGTGTTTGCTATTAATCATAGATTTGTTTCTGAGAGCACTAAAAAAACTCAAACATATACACCCGAAGCCTTAATATATTGAGTAGCTGTGGGATATCATGGCCCATGGTGGGGGTTGGATGGAAATAGGGGTGGTGGGGGCGGGAGCTGCTGCCAGAGGTGGAACAAAGTCATTGTTATGCAAGTCCAAGTCGAGTCGCAAGTCATCAAATTCATGACTCGAGTCTGACTCGAGTCCAAGTCACATGACTCGAGTCCACACCTCTGGCTGCTGCAACAACCAAAGGCATATTGTGAGCACAACTTGGGTAAGGGAGAGCGGCAGAAATGAGTAAGGGGGGAGAGAGAAAGACGGACGGAAAGACAGACCAGAGGGCAGAATAATAACATCGCAGCAGAGTGAGGCGGACAGGGAGAAGGGCATAGTTGGAGATGTATGAAGGAAACAACAGAGTAACTTGCTGATGAAGAATGAAAACGTGGATTAAATTAATCTTCGGCTTTGACTTGGATTTTCATAATACCTTTAAAAACGAAATTTGGTAGTCTGCCAATAGTAAAAGCAGCTGTTTCGTACGCCCATACTAAAAAGCGATTCGTTAGATTGGATAGAGTTATAATGCTTGGGTGTCATTTTCGCACGTTCTAAAGACTGTGTAAATCTTGTAATTTTACAGCAATCCTTTGCGTTTTACAGCAATCCTCCTTTGCACGTTAAAATACAGATCACGTATGCAGGTGGGTCCTCAATTCATAGATACTCCACTAAAATAATGAGGGAGACATTGTAAAGAAAACAACATTTTATTTCAAAGTCCCCTACACGTAACCCACCAATCCCAATACCAGGGTTTGTCGGCTGCCCAGGTTGCTTTGAACTGGATGGTCCGACAATTGGCATCCGTGTTCTGATGGAGGGAATAGTATTTGTTGTTAACGCGATAGATCTGGTACCAGGTATCTTGTTGAATCTTATTCGCTGTGAACGTCACGGTTTCGATAACACTGGTCAACACACTTTTTTTGGCATAAGGTATTCCAACGGTTTTAAGGTAATTTTGGGGTGCTGATTCCAAATCTGTCTATCACATCAGGTTTTTGAGATATCAAATATTGCATTTTCAATAAAAACTGCGGAAGAAAAATATTAAACAAATGTGGATATCTACATAAATGATATTATAAACACACTATCCTAAAAATACAGCACCATATTTTAACACTAAAGCAGTCACTGACTCGCAACAACTTGCAATCATAAGTGACAGAGTTAATTTCGGGTAAAATCAATGAAAATGGGGTATGCCGATAGCGTAAATTGAGATGTGATAGAGCAAATCTGAGATCAGATTTGGAATCAGCACCCTGAAATTAGTCTAAATCAGCTGCAAAAGTCGAGGCCAGAAAAAAATGTTTTGTTGTTGTTGTTGTTGACCAGTGTAAGAGGCCTCGCGCTAATTCTGAAAAACGTGTGGCCTGCGGTGGCAAACGGTGGCGTGCCTCTTGACTCTTTAAACAAGATTCAATCACTCGTGGATTCGAGGAATTAAGGGGATCATCACAAATCCGGCGAGTTGTCTGCAAATCGCTCGCCATTGTATTATTACACGAAGCGTCTCCGTTTTATTTTTTTGTGGGAGCTGCGTTAATTAAATAAATGTACTAACTTACGTTTCACACGTTTTCTTGCCAAAGACAAAACCACCGATCCATCGACCCAAGACCCACAACAGTGCACCTCGCCGCAGACTCAAGTCCCCGATCCCCCTTTTGCGATCACGTGACTGTCGCCATCCGCTGTTGAGCCGAGAAGACTAAACACCAGATCCAAGAAGCAAAACATCGCCCCTCTCTGGCTGTTCACGCTCCTCCACCAGGACACAGACCGCGGAACCATCGACCGCAGCATCGGAGCATCGACAACAAGTCGCGTGTGAACATCCCCATCACGAGTGGAACATTGAAGGCTCGCAAACCCCAGCAGCGCGATTGTGTCCACGCAAAAGTGTGGATCATACGATAAAGATGTTGCCATTCGCAAGAATTTAATTAAATTAGTAGTGAAAAAAATGCATACGACAATGATTTTGTATTTCATCGAGCGCATTTTATTTAAAAAGAGAAGAAAAAACTCCCACGGATAGATGCAAATAAATTGGAATACTCTTAGGTTCTTTCGGTAAAGTCACGTAGATGAAAAAATAATAATAATGAAATTAAAATAACTACATTCATTTTATTATTATTATTAATTTTCATCTACGTGACTTTACCGAAAGAACCAAAGAGTATGTATCCTTGCAGTCACGAAAACTTCAAATCTAGAATAAATTTAAATACTGAACAGCATAAAGCTGATTAAAATGACAACGGTGACTGTACTCGCAAATGAGGGGATTTGCAAAAAGAAGTACATTTACATGATTGGGTAAGAGCAACTTATTGAAGGTGATTTTTATTTTACATTATCGTGAGAAGTTTAATTGAATTGCAATTTCTGTATCGCTGGGGAAAGCCTTGGGAGCCGTAGGGGACATCGTGCAATCTAAAGAACACGCACAAACAAAATAAATTAAGTTTATAAACTTTTTTTTTTGTAATCCATGCGACCTTGTCAGAAGATATTGACGTGGGTTTTTCATTTTTTTGCGACCACAAATTAACAAATGCCACGCGTTCCCAAGAGGCTTTCTCTGCAACACTGCTGTTACGTTCACTTTGAGTCAGCGTCTTCACAAGTGATAAGAGCAGAACACCGCCCTGTGTGTCTACGACGCCTTTTGGCGATTTTTCTGTTGTTGTTGTTGTTCCTAGAGGTTACATGGTCCCACCTCGAACCAAGATGTCTGGCCAGTGTGGAAGAGGAGGCCAAATACACTCCGCAGGAGCTCTAGAGAGCTTCCTCTATTGGAGATAAAGAGCTTTGCAGCTCATCAGATTCCTCCAGCAACGATATCAATATTCTGATTCTGGAGGCCAATAGAAGCGAGCAATGTGCAGGGCTGCACCTTTAAACCCACCAAATGTAAATAATTTCATTTAACTTTGGAAAAAAAGACTCCAATGGAACAATAATTTATATGATAAAAAAAAATATTTGAACACGGTAAAACCAGGCCTTCATCTAAAACTCGCATGTATTGCCCAGTGGGTTCTACCTGTGCCAAAATAGAACCTCAACTTAACTTTAGCAGATCAAATTTCGATTCAAAGCTTTCGTGACTGCAGGGATTCATCTTCTTGGTTCTTTCGGTAAAGTCACGTAGAAGGGAAGTAATAAAATAATAAAAATGAACTCATTCAGACGCTGTCTCCCCGACAGACCTGGTCTTCACCTGAGGACGGCTGCTTGCGTTGTGGCCGAAACGTCGTGAGAATTATTTTATTATGTTTTATTTTTATTATTTTATTACTTCCCTTCTACGTGACTTTACCGAAAGAACCAAGAAGATTTAACAGATCAGTGCAGACGATGCCCAGTGGAATAGCCGAGCATACAGCAAATGAGGTTTGAGTTTATTTTTAGAGTGCGATCAAATCTCTGATGAGAATTCCTTCGTAAGAAGTAGGTGGAGGAATTGTGGTCAACGTCCTGAAAAGCAGAGGGTTGGGTTGACCTTGACAGAAGAAACATTTACTAGCAGCAGTCCACAAACGGTGCTTGGTCTTGTTGCCTTCGATTAACCTCATTGTTGTAATGCGAACCGGATAGATGTTGGTGGTGGTTGTGATCTGTTGCGCATAACCAGCTGTACATTCCAGATGGTTGCACATTTCATAGGTGACATGTATTAGCGGAACTCCATTCTGTGTCTTCACATGCAGCTCGAACAGCCTATTTGGCTTTCCGGAAGACCAATATCAACCCAGCAGCAGAATGTATTTCAGCGAGCACACTCTCGACCTCCTTAAGTGCCACCAGGAGGGTCAATCTCGTTCAAACAAATCCTGCCGGATTGCCAGATGTTATTGACAGGAGCACTCCCATTTGAAAAGGGGGAAGCAATCCATTTTTGGGAAAAAAGTTGAATTGCGTACAATTTAAAGTTTTGATTATCCAACATTTAATATATCTGTAATGACACGTACGTCGATAGTTATTGCACTTATTCACAATGTGACATTTATGAAGAATCCCAAATGGTCCGTGACGTACTATGCCCATCTAAATTTCAGGGCTGGGGGGCATGATGGGAGGGGGCTCTGTCACGCGTGGGAAGCGCTGTATAAATAATAACAAAAGATGATGGGAAATTGCTGCTGCTGCTGCTGCTGTTGTTGCGTCCTCCCCTAGGTACACTTGTGATAGTGATGGTAATGATCGGCCGCGTGCCATCATAACCGTTCTTGGGCCCCCCTGGGCATGTGCTCAGCAAACCGTGATGAAAAAAAAACCCAACAATCTGGGTTCCAAAGTGAAATTAAGGTGAGACATTTTTAATGCCCTCTGCGTGACGTGGTGCTCTGACTCACGAGCTGCGTGCGTCACTCCTCTTGACCCCCCCCCCCTCCCCAGCGGGCGTCATCAGCAGATGATGAGGTCCCTCTCCACCTCATCCTCTTCCTCCTCACTACCCTCGTCGCTTTAACTCCCCATTAACGCTGTGGCCCACGGCTCGGCCTTCGTGCTTCTCGACGCCGAAGACGACGCAAAAAAAATCCCGCCCAGGCCTCTTCCCGTCGACCCCCCTCCTCGCCGTGATTCCATACACATCAGCCGCTCCATTCGGAAGTGACTACAATTTAAGCCCCCGCCTCCCTCCCTCCAACCCTCCCTCCACCGAGTGTCTCCCTGCGTTTCTCTCTGCACCCCCTGTGCTGCTGTTGCTGCTGCTCGATTACGAATCGCTTCACCGAGCGGCGAGTTGTCGTAACGATGATAGTCACATATGATAGTAATACTAATAAACCCACGCGCATATCGTGAACTTGCTTTCAGAATCATTGATCAGTCGGAATCTATATTTGGACTGGATGGGGAATCTGATGGGCTATGAAGTTCCTTTTCACGGATGTCCAGTCTGGGCGGGTCAGCAAGTTCCAACAACAATTGCTATAATTTGCACCGCTGCGTTTAACTTCTAGCGACGATTGAATCGACTGTTGGATGAAGGGCTTACCAGAAACTGTGGTGGTTGTGTGACCATACTTCACCATGTCTGGGAATCAAACCCGAGAGACCAGGTTCATAGCGCAGTGTGATGCCCACTGTGCCACGTCTTAATTTATTTACTAGCCTCACAAATGCATATGTAACTTAGGATTAAACAAAACTCCTAAGCTGTTCTTGTGTCAGTCCAAGTTTTAGCTGTGTGTACATACTCTCACACGCACACACACACATATACTCGTACATATCCACGCGAGTACTCGCATGCATGTATATACATATATCTGTAAGAGAGAGAGAGAGAAAACATATATGGGGAGGAAATACATAGAACATTTCCCAAGGCATTTCCTAGTAATAGGAGATGCTGCGTCACGAGCGTGACGACTGCTGTAGGTTTCCATCACGGAACCCGATGTCTCTCCGGTGCATTCTCGAGTCGTCGTGGCGGCGTGCCGAGATCGGCACAACGTCTGACGTTTCGCTCCACACCCTGGGGGCTGCGACCTTCCGGGAACTGGTCAGGAACGGAAGAAACAACGTAACACGTGGCACAACATTGGTGTACGGTGTTTTTTCTGCAATATGTTGCTGTCTTTTCTTGGATTTTCTGTTTGCACTCAGTCACATATTCACTTTAAGATGTTTTTTTGTTCATGTTTTTGTTTTTGTTTGTTGCGGTTGCACCCGATTCAAGAGCCGAATGGCTCACAGGGCTATACCTAATAAATGAACTTGAACAACCCCAGAAATCCCCGCACCTCCTGTTAGCACGGTTGGCTACGTAAGGTGCGAAAGAAGTTCGGCATACGTACATACATGCGTACAAAAAACTTAACCCGTAAAAACAAAGTTTTTCACTATAAATCCTTTATATGTGTGGCATCGGTTTTATTTTATTATTCATTTCTGTTTTTCTTGAGTAAGAGTTTCATTTTTATCACATTGGTATTTTAAATTAAATATAAGAAAATTCGTATATAAGGACATTGGTCTTTGAAACGGGCGGCTAGAGTCCTCTCGTCCTCTGGCTTGAGATGGCTGCCACCTATGGGTCAGATGATTGCCTGCCACCATTAAGCAATTGGTAATTAAATATAAAAAAAAATTTCCTAAAAAGTGGAAATTTTTGGAATTTTTTTTTCACGAAAATAAATTGTCACGCACAACGAGTCTGTGTGCAAAATGTCAGCTCGATTGGATCACGGGAAGTGGGTTAATAAACGACCGAAAGATTTGCACGGTCGTACGCGCGCAAGCAAGCAAGCAAGTGAACTTAATATAAAGGATTTAAAAATCACATCGTCGAGCCGGCAAATGTTTATTTTTGAACAGAAGGCAATACTTTTAAACGTGAACTTGTACATCGTTTTGGAAGATATTTCAGCGCGTGGAAGGAACGAAGAGGTTAATTACTGGAGAGGAATTATGGACGGCCTCTCGTGGCGTTCATCATTCTCTCGAGCAAGAACTGGCGGAGAAGGGGGGGGGTGGGAGAGAACGTCAGCTCATGGCTCTCTCTCTCTCTATAATCTTTCTTGAGCGGCAAATGCCACCGTTTATCAGTCCGTGGCCCCGTGACACATCAAACCCGCCACCACACTTGTAAACATCGTGCGCTGTCGCTCTGCGCACATCGCAGGTGTTTTATGATCAGCGGGAGCTTTCGCTCAACTGGGCGTGTTTGCAATTTCACAGGTTTGGTCGTCGTTTGTAACGCAGCGGATTTCACGCGGCAGCCCACTCGCTCGCGTCGCTCGGCTCCGTGCTCGGCCAAAATGTAAACAAAAATAAAGGCGCAGCCCTGCGATTGTTTTCTCGCGCCACTGCTGGATGAAGGGGTCGTCGCCAGAGCCCCGCCTGTAGGTGTATGTTGGCCTACTCTTCCACGCTGGCTAGACGCCTTGCAAGCGGTGGGAGTACGTACCCACGCTTTACCTCGCCAGACCCGACCTGCCAATCGGACTACCATCTCAACAAACGTACAGACTGTGGCGTATCCCATGCATACCCCTGGGTGGACAGAAGTCGGTGGGGAGGAGGGAGGGGATTTAAGAAACTTGCCACCAGTGTTGTTTCAAGTGCCTCGCCTGGAGATCGAATCGGCGACCTCTGGATTACAAGTCAAGTGTGCCCGACCGTGAGTTAGGCTGTGCTAGCTTCGGCGTATGAGGAATGTGTAAGCACGTGACAGTGAATGGCACGTTACTGTGTTGTCAGACTTTTGTACGTTTTTAACAATCTTCAACTGGCTATGTAAAAACAATAGTCCTTAATGCAAATACACGGCTAAGCTTTGCACATGAGCTTTGATTCGTAACTAGTTGAGTCATAACTAGTTAATTCCAATCATAGCTAGTTACGAATCAAATCCATCCAATTTATATTTATAGAGCGCCTTCGCTCAAGGCGCTCGACGTAGCTATACACAGTGGGGACAGGATATCATTATTTAGGTGGCAGGGGCGTTAATGTCGTGCCCTCTCCGTATCTCTCGCTCCCTCCCTCTCTCTCTCTGGATGTCGCGTTCTCCACTCTGTCCTTCTTCTCATGGGGCGATGGTCCTTCATCTCTGAAGGCCAAAGGGTCCCCCTCCACCCCTTTGGGATGTCTGGCCAATTCCACGACGGTTGTAAATAGACGTAGGAGGGACGTGTGTGTTCATTTCGTTCTCAATAAATGTCGTGTGGGGACTAATGTCGCAGACACACGCAAAAAGACAAAGATCCCCCGTGTAGCCTGTACAGACTGCTGGGGCAAGTGCTGTTAGCGAGCAGCACCTAACGAAGGCCGGCACTGTGGCACACGAGGGGGTGGAGGAGGAGACGGAGCGATGAAATCCACTTGTGCACTGGCGCTAAGCGAATTGTTCCATTGTGGTGTTTTGGGGAGATGGAAAAGGGCCCTGGTGAGGCTTGACTGATGACGATGATGGTGATGGCGACGATGAAAATCTCCTAATATTGGCAACCAAGCGTTGCCATTAGCACGGAGTGGCATTAAGTCTGTTTGACGTCGTTGATGAGCAATTAAATGCCTTCACCTTTGTTCAAAGGTGTAAATTGCATTGCTTGATCGTGAGTGGATGTTACTGTGCCTTATTAGTGAGAAATGAATCCTTTTAGATGTAATTATGGTGATCATCAATCAGCCTGCTTTGACTGCTATTATAATTCAAATTAGCTCGCCTGCAATCTTGCTTTCTAGAAAATAAAAGAGGATATGTTTTATTTTATTTTATATCCACAATACGTAGCAACGTCTCGCGAGAGCCCAATACAACTGAACATCAATCAGGCGCACAAGTTGGAACCTTCACAAAATTTCATGAATAATATATCATTGAAGGCGATGTAAAATTTCGATTTAAAGATTTCGTGACTGCAGGGATTCATCTTCTTGGTTCTTTCGGTAAAGTCACGTAGAAGGGAAATAATCAAATAATAAAAAATAAAGGCGATGTGTTTTTTGTTTTGTTATGCCGATATGTACACGGGGTTTTCCAGGCACGATTGATGAAAACCAGAGTTTGGTCACGTGTTACACGGAGGTTCTTCTCACGATTCTGGCCACTGCCTGATGATGCTGGTTGTTGACGAGCAGCGGAACGTCCACGCCCGATCACTGAACATTGCGAGATCGATATCCAACAGCGTCATGATCGGTGGTGCTGCTGAAGCAGTCAAACATTCGGCACATTTGTTTACATGATAACTTTATTAATTTTCCATTTCGGGTCTGTAGAGATATGTGCGTTGAACTTCTTTCGTTCTGTGCCTAGCCAACCGTGATCATCGGAGGGTGCGGGGAAGGGCAAGAAAACTAAACGCAAAAAGCAGTTCTAAAGAAATTAGTGTGTACAATATGTTTGTGTGTGTGCGACACTAATTTGGTGTGTCGAGTGGAGGAGGGTGTACGACACACACACACACTTTCATCACGCGATCTGCCCAAAAACATGATCCATTTACGAATCCGAGTTTTGTCGTGAAATCGGAAGGAATGTGTTTATGGGAATCTTCACCGGGCTCTGCTATCCGCCCCGTGGAGGGGACACCAGAAGGCGTCCGGGGCACGAGGAAGACCGCGATGTGGGTGGACGTCCAACGTCAACTGCGAGTCAGAATGGAATCCGTCTCGGGTGAAGGATGCGGCGACGAGTAGAGAGGAGTGGAATCATGAATAAGTGGGACCATGAACACAAACACACCGTGGGACCAATAATCTGTATTCTTTTCGATTTAAAGCTTTCGTGACTGCAGAGATTCATCTTCTTGATTATTTCGATAAAGTCACGTAGAAGGGACATAATAAAATAATAAAAATAAAACATAATACAATAATTCTCATGACGTTTCGGGCACAACGCAAGCAGCCGTCTTGAATGCTGTCTACCCGACAGACCTGGTCTTCACCTGAGGACGGCTGCTTGCGTTGTGGCCGAAACGTCGTGAGAATTATTTTATTATGTTTTATTTTTATTATTTTATTATTTCCCTTCTACGTGACTTTACCGAAAGAACGAAGAAGATGAATCTGTATTCTGTCAATTCAATGGCGGATGAAGGCCTCCCAAACTGTTGGTTGTGGGTTTGGCCTTTCTCATACTTCACCACGCTGGTCAGTGTGGGTCAGTGACGAAATCGGAGGCCGTACCTGTTGAGATATCACTCGGGAATAGAACTCGGTTGAGTCGGTTCGTAGTGCAGTGCGCTAACTGCTGCACCACCGCTCCACCGCCAGACTGGATTATTCCAAAAAATTCCATCCATTGTCAGTGCACTGCTGAATGAAGGCCTCCCACACTCAGTGTCGGTCGTGGCGGTTGTTTTGAACCATACTTCACCACGCTGGTCGATGTAGGTTGGTAGAGGGCGGGTGTCAGGGCACGACCGGTTCAGATATCCGTGGCCGGGAATTGAACTCGGGTCGCCGTATCCGTAGGCGCAGCAGCGCTAACCACCGCCGCACCCGCTCGTTTCCAGCGCCAGACAGTTTTATAGTGAAGTTACATAAGAAGCCATACGTGTACCTCCCTGTCTACATTCGTACATTGTTTGTGCACCGCAATAAAATCGGCCCCTTTTCAAATAGAGAGTGCAACCAGAGAAAGTTACTGTCGCCAAAGATGTCCTCGTCGTCAGGACTCGGGAGAGGCTCTCGCCATCGACATTTGCCGTTCCCAATAGCAACTGAAGATGTCCAATAACAATTACCAAACCACGCGCTCGCCTATAGCTCTTAATGGCACGCGCGCGTGTGTGTGTGTACGTGCGGTTAAAGGAACGTGGCAGTGTTTACAGCCCTCTGGGTTTCGGCTGCCGTAATTGCGTCCACGTGGGTGGAGCGGTGGCGCAGCGGTTACCACGCTGCCTGTTAACACGATAAACCAACCCCACCACCATCACCACCATCATCAACACAGGGAGTTTGATTTATGACCACGGCTTGCAGGAGTGGTGCGCCAACCCGCACGGATAGTCGAGGACAAACGTGCCGATTGATTTTGGGGGTTTTCGGCGAAACCGGTTTTGTCGCTGAAAAGCAAGCAAGATCTTGCAGCCTTTTTGTACGACGTTTCGCTGCAGATTGCGGCTTACGGCCCAAGTAGACACGATGTACCCACGCGGCGATGCAGGCAAGGGGGTCTGAAACTTGCGTCTCTGGAGCCGCGTGCGGCTCTTGTAAGGGCTGCTTCGTGTAACGTTATTCGCATGCGTCGTGACTCTTAAATTATTGATGTATTCGTTATTTTTTTAAACCAAATTCGAACAAAAATTGGCTTCTTTATCGTCATTTCAGACGCCTGCTCCTCTGATCTAGCCCCGAGGGAAACGTGGCTATGAACGGCGATGTTAGTCGTGAGAGCCCACGAGGAGGGAAATGATTCACGAACGGAGCTTTTTGTTGTTCGCCCCCCCGCCCTTCCCCCCCCCCCCCCCCGCAGCACAAATGCGTTTTAGCTTTCCTGCTTCTGCACAGAGCTCGCGACTCGACTCGAGAGAGAGACGCAGGTGTCTCAGTGTCATCGGCAGAATGGGCAGCTGACCCCCATCAGCCCTCCCATCCCCCTCAGCCCCCCCCCCACACACTCGCCCCCCCCCCCCCCTCGCCCCCCCTCGCCACCCTCATCCCCACTGACCAACAACTTGTTTGAAACGGCCGTTGTATGCGATGGACTCCCCTCCAAGCCCCTTCTCCACACACACACCCTCTCTTCCATTTAACGCGATGTTGTACACACGTGTTAATGTGTTCCTAGCACATTCGTTCCGCAAGAAGTCGATATCGACGAATGAAAAGCTTCTGCTGCTGCAGCCCTTTGTTTTTGTTTTGTGGAGCGGCCCCCTGCCCAGTGTCGTTGGCCATGCGCGGTTTCGACGACACGTTTTAGTCTCTCGCGCTCTCGGTTCTCCGAGTAATGTGAGCGCACGTACGATGCTGAACCGTCCGTGGTGCTTCTTAGTTCTCCCTCCCCGTGGCCGAGAGTTGTTTTTGTGTGTGTGTGTTAGTTGCCGTTGTGATATAGAGCGCTTCGAGTACCTTTGTAGAAGTGGATTGTTGTTGTTATCGCGAAAGGAAATGGAATCGAATGTTCCCTCTTTGAAATCGTGGAGTTTCTCACCGCCGTGGACGATCGTTCTGGTGATCGTAAACACAATTCCGTTCATACACCAATGCCGATCGCTGTTGTCACCACCACCACCACCACCCTCATCATCATCGCTGTCATCCTAACCTTTGTCTACCCATCCTTGATCACCAATCGAAATCTGTCCGGGCCCGGCTGGTACATCGGCACACCGCTCCATCCCTGGCTTGTTTCACAGTGCACGTGCAACTCTAGTACTCGACATTCAAATCAAAGGTCGCGCACAACGGCGTTTGCTAGACAACTGGAGATGTCGCGCGAAACATGGTGCTCAGATTGTAAATGTTGTGGCTTTGCTCTCCAACACACCGGTGTGCTGTACTAATAACAAATTGGCATGTTTTGTTCACGTGACAAACCTTACTAAATTAGCCGTGTCGGGTGGTGGCGGGTTTAACGACGCATTTATATATTTACGCGATCTAACCCAAAACAACTCCATTATGGAGATGTCTGTTGGAGGGAGACAACTGGAAATCACAGCAGAGCGAGCGTGAGTGTGTGTGTGTGTCAGATCCTAGGACCGATAGAGAGAAGACAGGCCAGGGTCCAGAAGGATTAACAGCAGTGTTTCAGAGGGGGGGGGGAGGGGTAATTTTCGCCACTAAGAAATCATCAATGTGAGGGCCGCCACACATTTGAAACCATTGAGGTTTGACAGCAGCACGATGACGAGTGGGGGGGGGGGGGTCTTGTCACGTGTTGTGTATTGTCGGTGGCCGCACTAAAGGCCAACAGGGGCCACAAGTGGGCCCGCGGGCCCTAAATAAAAAAGCGAATGAGAGGAGGTTGGAATCCATACTCGTTGGTTCTTTCGGTAAAGTCACGTAGGTAGAAAAATAATAGATCACGACGTTTCGATCGCAAGCAATCGTCATCAGGTGGGACAACCACAGTCGTCTATTATTATTTTTTTACCTATTATATTTCTACCCACGTGACTTTACCGAAAGGACCAAAGAGTATGGATTCCTGCAGTCACGAAAGCTTCAAATCAAGATTGAGGTTGGAATACTTTTAGAAAGCTGAGCTTGATAATGAAAGAGTATCGTAGCAATCTGCCTGCAAGAGAGAGGTTTTAATCGGTGCATACTAAACCTGCTGTGACTTAGGGTTCAGAGAAGTGGTCATACACGGAACAAAAATGAACCAAACAACTTGAAAGTGCCCACAAACATGTTGACATGCATACAGGCTAATTGTGCCAGTGATCCGTACACTCTCTCACACACACAAACTTCTGTCCATTTGCCATCATCTGTTGTCCCCCCCATGTACGTACGCGGAACTTCTTTCGCACCGTACGTAGCCAACGGCACTATCATCGGAGGTGCGTGGTAAGGACGACACAACTCGACACGAAAAAAAAAGGCAGTTCTTAAAGAATTGCGTTTTCAATCTGGATTTATTCATCCTCATTCCCATCATCAATCAGCAATCGACAACTGTCGAGGGGCCAGCTGATACATTGGGTGGAGCACTCCATCGCCTGTTTTGCTGTACTGCAGCAGCGCTTGACTCGTATTCATCATGTATGGCTATTAATGTGCTTGTAATGTGAATGCTAGAGGGCAGGCTGACACCAGACGGCCCTCTCTGCGTGAGATGGCCTTTCTCCCCCAGACCCCATTAACTTTCTCGAGGAGGAGGAGGAGGAGAAATATATTTGGCTTCAGTAATTCCCAGCTGTGCTCCAGAGACAAATTACTCGTGAAATGACAGCGGCCATTTGGCGGCTCAGAGTCGTCATCTCCAAAGAGTCGCGATGTAAACGCGACGACGACTACTTTTTATTTTATTTCTTTAAATCGCAACTCCGCTGCAGCAGTTGCCTCTCGATGTTTAACTCCGTCATCACCGTTGTCGTCATGACCACCATGATTATCATCATCAGCATCAGCCAAGATCAATCCACTGCTGAAAGAATGCCTCCGCAAGCCGTCGGAATCTCCCACGAGGCCGCGGAAGTTTTATCCACGCCTAATTGCCTCACAATTTTGCTTAAGTAATGCGTTAAACATTTTTTTTTAAACAAAGGTGAAAGAGTTTAATTGCCCATTAACCACGTCAAACAGACGTAATGCCTCTCAACGCCCGTGGCAACGTTTTATCACGCGATCCATAGCAACGTTTGGGTTCCATAATCCATACATTTGCATCAACATCATTGTCATCAGCCATCATCAATGCGCTGCCTAGATGGTTTGTCAGAAGGCAGTGTCGTAAATGTGCAACTCCCATCTGTTCCATCTGTACGTGACGGTGTTGCCCCACGCACGGGCGGAGTTTTCCTCCGGCTGCTCCGGTTTCCTCCCACGTGTAGACACTAATTCATTGACTGAAACACCTTAATACGCAGAGGACCGCGGAGCTCGGGAAAATGTTGGTAGCGTTGGCTGCTGCTGCCTTCCCGCTCGTCTGTGGTTACTGCTTCTGCCTTTCAGTCTCTCTCGCGCTCTCTCTCTCTCTGCGAGAGCAAGCAAATGCTGTGATGCGGTGGTGCGTTGCAAGTTACGATGATTGAAACATTGTATCTCTCGGTGGCAGTATTTCTCTAACGACGTGAAATGTGTTGTTGTCAGCGCCTGCCGCTTGGGTTGTGTGGATTACTCGTAAAACACGACGAGATGCGCCGGTGAGATCATCGCTGCATGGAGCTTGCTGCTGCTGCTGCTGCGTCTGGGACAATTCAATATTGCGTTCTTGTCAAGGATGAGTCGAGCCTTGACTGAGAAAAGTACGTCTTGGGATAGCGAGTAGCACGCGAAGCGTACGCTTTCAAACAGAAGGATGTGGAAATTGCGCAATTTTCTTGCAAAGAGGCTGATACTTCAAAGTTAGGGATTTTGTCTCATGCGTCACTGTGAGGCGTGAAGTCTGTTGCACAAGCTGGTGGACTGCGATGACTAACACCGCTTCGTATGTTCATGAGACTTTGCGATACTTTTTTTCTCCCCCTCTTACAAACGTTTTACCCGATTGTTGCTAGGGCCCAGTGCAACGTACTCTTAGTTTTTTCGGTAAAGTCACGTAGGTAAAAAATGAAATTAAAATGAATAAAAATAAAAGAATACAAATTACGACGTTTCGGAGGCAACACAAGCTTCCGTCTTCAGGTGAAACCGTCACGTCGTGATTTTTATTCTTTTATTTTTATTAATTTTTATTTCATTTTTTACCTACGTGACTTTACCGAAAAAACTAAGAGTATGAATCATTGCAGTCACGAAAGCTTCAAACCCAGTGCAACGCTTCGTTAGAGACAGGGCCGGCAGCAACCGATAGCACGCCTCCGAGAAACCCTTAAAGTCACGTCTGATCCACACACGGTGACATCTATACTTTTTTTTTATTCTAAGAGCTGGATTTTATTTGTTGCCGAATTAAGTGCGGAACCACATTTTATTTGACGGAGTCTTTTTGTTGTTGCTGCGAATCGTCGACGATCAGGCTGACGGCATCAACTCACAACACTTGAGCACCCAGTTTAACAACAGGCGGAAATGACCCGGCTTTGAACCGCGGATGTCGGCAGAGCCAGATCAGAGTTCTGACCTTCGAGCCAGCCAGCCACCTCAACTTTTTGTTGTTACTTTAAAATCGCACATTTTTCTTTTCAGACAAATTGGCATTTGTACTCGAGCGTTCACTTGATTCGTCTTGACACCACAACGACATGCGCCCAACTCCCAGAGAGGGAGGTGAGCCCCGATGGCGAGGTGTTCGTGCACGTACAAAGACAAAAATCCCCCGTCTAGCCTCTAACAGACTGTTGGGGAAAGTGCTGTTGGCGAGCATCAATAAAGACCGTGACGGTGTGTGGCCAGCACCACGCTCGGTCGCCTTTGTCTCCCCAGTCGCGATGATTTCACACACCGCACCAGGTACGCATTTGAGTCTTCAGTCGACCTAGGGGAGGCCCAGTATCGGTTCAGATAATCGCCACTGATGTTGGCCGTGAGCGGGAATCAAACTCGCGTCGCCGGGTTCGTAGTGCAGCGCGCTCACTCGTGCACCACCGCTCCCCACATGCACGCACATGAAGACCGTTTGTCAAATCCACTGCTGGATGATTTCCTCCGCACACTCGTGCAGGTAGTGTAGGATCAGTTGCCCGTACATCACCACGCTGGTTAGCGCGGTCAGTGAAAATTGGGGGGGGGGGGGGGTGAACAGCAATGGATTTTGTTGAACGGCACTTTCATGCCAACATCAACTTTTTAACGCCTGTTTGTTGTGCTTGTTGAATGCCCATCCATGCCCTATCCAGGTTCAACTCTAAGACTGGATGAGGTGCATTGCGGGTGATTTGGTCAGAGGGCGGGTGAGGTGCCGTGGGTATTAAATTTGACTTCCAGCCAAAGGGTCTCAATCACAAGATGTTGGTTCCCAAATTGTCAAACAAATCTGAAATTGCCTTCAACGTCATTTTAAGGGCTCCTCTCTCTCTCTCTTTCTCTCTGCCCTGCAGGTTCATTTTGGTCATGTTTGGTCTGCTGAGGATTTCATCTCTGAGGATTTCATCACTGAGGAATTAAATAAAGGTGACCCAGGTTGGTGACTACACACACATACACACACACGGAGGCTAATACACATGACTTGTACACACACGACCACAGACACCAGGGCCTTGTTGGCAAATTCATTACTGCAGTGGATGTGTTCGCGGTTGTGTGCGGTGCAGCTATCCCCGTGTATTTATTTCTGGTGATACCGCGTGTCGGTCAGTGTTGTGTCCGACGTTTCGCTGCACGTGCCAGGAGCTTCTTCAGTCGGGTTGTTATTAAAAGTGGTGGTGTAGTTATAGGGATAGTTAGGGAAACAGGCGGGAGTAAACTTTTTTTGTAAATGTCTTACATAATCACCACCATCGAAAGCAACGATCAATTCACTGCTGCATGAATGTCTCCCCCAAACCACCGGCCTCTCTCACGTTTCTGAGATGTAAACAGTTGGCGTATTTGTGCGAGCGTTGATACAAAGCGCGTGCGTGCATCGTGCACACGAACAACCGTCGAGACTAGCGACAGAATAGCAGGCAAAGGAGGGAAACACACAAACACACGCGCGCGAGAGAGAACCTCCAGCGTGGAGCGATGCAATCAGCTCGTGGGCAGGTGCTATGCGGGTGGTTACATCACGGGTTCGTGAAACGGCGACAGGGCGTGAAGGTCTTCATTCAGCAGTGGATTGACCGTGGCCGAAGCTTGACGAGAATTAATTTCGGAGGCAACACAAAAAATAAAATAATAAAAATCACGACGTTTCGGAAGGCAACACAAGTCTCCGTCATCAGGTGGGACCGTCACAGCCAGAGTTGCTGTATCAAGTGAATTTTTTTATTCTTTTATTTTTTATTAATTTTAATTTCATTTTTTACCTACGTGACTTTACCGAAAAAACTAAGAGTATGAATCCTTGCAGTCACGAAAGCTTCAAATCTATACGAGAATTAATTTGCAACAGCGATGAGATCAGCTCACGCGTAGGAAGGAGCTCGATAGACTGGCGGCATCGCGTAACTGTGCGGAGATGGCGACGGTTTGGAGCGGCCTTCATCCAACAGTGGAAAGATCATGGCTGTCGATGACAAACAGAACAAGTTTAGTCATTTTCTTGGTTCTTTCGGTAAAGTCACGTAGAAGGGAAGTAATAAAATAATAAAAATAAAACATAATAAAATAATTCTCACGACGTTTCGGCCACAACGCAAGCAGCCGTCCTCACCTGAGGTTTCGGCCACAACGCAAGCAGCCGTCCTCACCTGACTTCCCTTCTACGTGACTTTACCGAAAGAACCAAGAAGATGATTCCCTGCAGTCACGAAAGCTTTAAATCGAAATTTAAGTTTGGTCATTTTGGTTGTCTCCTTTGAGTTTCAGATTTGAAGCGGGGTGAATGAAATTGTCGTGGGGGAAGCCAAACCAACGATGCCGCAGGACCGGCAAAAAACAAAAAAAAAACCCCAAGCATCTCCATTCAATGGAGCACACAGCATTCTGATCACTTGAAATGAAATGTAAGTGCTTTCAATTATGACACACGAGCGCAACAACAAACAAAAAGATGTATCGTCGTTTTGTATGCCCCTAAAATGAAAGAGGAGGGGTGGGGGGTGGGTGGAAATGATGAAATGAAAACAAAAAACTCGCCGCTCGAAATAATTCCTCGCGGCGACACTTGCAGGCCACTCCGAGCGTGAGCAACAGACGGCTTGGGGGTGCGTCGTTTTAATCTCGATCCGATAGAAATTCACCGCGATGGTCACAATGCATCCCCGAGTGCAGATCCTCCCCACCTATTCTTTTTTTTCTCTTCTCGTGAATTGCTTCAAGAGATTTTTTTTTGCATTCGTATATAGAATAGCTGGTTTGAAAGCAGCTTTGTTAAACGTAATTTGTCAGGCGCTCGCGTGTGCGTGCGTGCGTGCGTGTGTGTGTCTGTGTGTGTGTCTAAAGTGGGGGAGCGGTGGTGTAGCGGTTAGCGCTGCGCTACGAACCCGGCGACCCGAGTTCAATTTCCACTCACGGCCAACACCAGTGACGATTATCTGAACCGGTCCTAGGCCTCCCCTAGGTCGACTCAGCCTCAAATGAACACCTAGGGCGGTGTGTAAACATCGCCACTGGGGAGACAAAGGTGGCCGGGCGGGATGCTGACCACTCACCGCCCTCGTGTGCCACAGTGCTGGCCTTCATAACTGCTGCTCGCTAACAGCACTTGCCCCAACAGTCCGTTAGAGGCTACACGGGGGGGGGGGGTGGGGGGGATATTTGCTTGTTGTTGTCTCACGTGTCTAAATGGCGCCACACCACGTGTGCGCTCTCCCAAATGATCGCGCGCACTGGCGGTTAGCGGGCCACGCGTGCAGGTGCGGCGCGCAGCCTCGAGCGAGCGAGCGAGAGAACGAGAGAGCGAGAGAGAGCGAGCGAGAGAGCGCGAGAGAGAGCGAGCGAACGAGAGAACGAGAGAGCGAGAGAGAGCGAGAGAGAGCGAGCGAGAGAGCGAGCGAGCGAGAGAGAGACGTCGGCATAATTTGCAGCAGCCGCTGCCGGTAACCGCCGCCGTCCCCAACACTCGAGCTGTGTCCGTTTTCAAAAGACTCAAACGGAGAATCGTCCGTCACTCCTGGATAATTATGGTCGAAACTGGCTTCAAAGCGAGTGCTTTCCACTTAATTATGAGGTGGGGTGGGTCCTAATTCTTTGTACTTTCGCTTTGCTTTGAGCCCCAGTCTAGATTTGTGCAGTGGCAGATGAAATGGTGAATGATGATGATGATGATACCGCGCGCGCTAGAGGAGTGTCCATTTCTTTCAATGGCGCATCTTCTGTGCGTAATTTTCCTTTAAAAGTTGAAAGGAGATGAGGAGTGTTTTTTGTTGTTGTTTTGCGTACGTAGAGATCAACTTTTTGAAACATGCGGTACTTAAACAAAGTCCAAATTGTAGGCGGCATTAGAAACCCATGTTCTGAACAAGAGCGGAGAGAAATGTGGCCCAACTATTTTAGATATTTTCTGAATTATTGACCCGAAGAATGCGAAACATTTTTTTCTTGCCGCGTGGGCAGGAGGGAATGGCTTTGATGGGTTGGGGGGGGGGGGATAGTCTCTGGAGCGGCCACATTCAGACTGAGTCTGCGCGCAGACTGCAGCGCTCCATCAGTTTGGCGAGCGAGATAAGTTGTGCGCGCGTGTGGCGAGTGGCTATAAATTAACCCCGAAGTGGATGTGGATGAAATCAATGCTTGTGCGAGTGTGGTATTTTACAGCACCGGCGTTTCCCTCGTGTGGAGCTGTTGCAGGCAGATTTTTTTTTTAAAGTTTCTTTCTCCCAGATGGCGGTTACGAGATGGGTGCTCGTGCGCCGATAACAGGTGGCCTCTGCGGATAACAAATCGATTCATTCTCCAGCAGCGCTACGACAAGCCCGCTGCAAGAGACCAGCAGTGGCAGGCAAAAGTTATTTTCGTTCGCGATGTTGAGAAAAGCCACTAATCACGGCGTGCATGCTGCTGCTGTTTTAGGATGGGCCGGGGGGGGGACTCTGGGTAAGGTTGCCTTGTTGTGAGCGAGATCGTCCACTGAAGAGATGGAGCAATGAAATCTGCCGAGTCGTAACGCAGCTCTGATTTGACGCGGTTGGCGACGTACGGTGCGAAAGAAGTTCAACGTGCAACTCGCAAAATGTTTGAGAGTCGTGGGTGGGCTTTTGTTCCAAAATCAATGTACGAGACATATATCGTAAGTAAAAAAAAAGTTAAGATCCTCAAAAAAGTCAGCGATTGTTGCTTGCTCAAATGATAATTGTGGCGGTCATCTCTTGTTTTACAGCCTGCAGCCAATTATAGAAATTCCACATTCCTATCATGGTTGCAAGTCTGGCCACAACGCAAACCACCGCTGACTTCAACACAAACGTGGTGCTTATTCTGTCAATCCTTGGAAGGGCGGTGGGCCGAGTTGACTCCCAACCAGGATTCCAACTCGCAACCCTTCCCGATTGCGAGGCGCTGGCTGTACGACTGCTGAGCTGCATCTGGCTACGGCTGATATTAATATTATCATTAGCATTGGAAGTGGGGGGGTGGGGGGGAGCAATTTAAAAAAAAAATCATTTCAGACGTCCTTCAGAAAGCCCACAGAGACCGCCGAACAAATTAACGTCGCGCCGATGAGTCACCTTACCCGGCGCATGTCGCAGAATTATCAGCCGCGTGCAGATGTCACCGTCCCAGACACTGCCTGGGCTCGATCCCAAGAGTCAACGGGGAGGTCACGGGAGGTCAGAACAATGACACCATCGAAAGTAGCCACCACCCACCCCGTCCCTTCCCCCCCCCCCTCCCCCCATCTTCTCAAGAGCACAACGCTGGGGCAGGGTCACTCCGTGCCGTGTCCGCTGTCCGTTTTATTTTAATCAACGACCAGATATCACAGCGCGAGCGGGGGTCTAAAGGAGCTTAATTACCGAATAGTTCCCGAGTCGCCAGCAGACCCGGGTAGGGTGAAGTAGCCACAGCCGTGGTGGCAGGCAAATGAGGGACGTGGTGTGCCGGGTTCAAGAAATGTTGGGTTGGTCGCTCGCCCGGTTCACTAGATTCGGCACGTAGCCACAGCCACAGCGAGATGTAACACTCGATGTTGTATGCCGGGTGCGGTAATGTTTTCAGGGTCGCTGGCCCAGACAGATCCGCGCTGAAAGTAAGTCCCAAGTACAAACATTGCCGAATGGCGCATGTGGTGTGTATGTTGAACTTCTTTTCGCACCGTATGTGGCCACCGCGCTAATCGGATGTGCATAGGACACGCACGGAAATAAAACTCGCGACAATTTCGTATTCTGCCACAATAAACATTGCGCGCAGAGAAAAGAAAAAAACTCGCCGTGAGCCGTTCGTCGTGCGGTGGTCTCGATGTACGTGCGGTGGTGTCGCTGTACGTGCGGTGGTGTCGATGTACGTGCGGTGGTGTCGCTGTACGTGCGGTGGTCTCGATGTACGTGCGGTGGTATCGATATACGTGCGGTGGTGTCGCTGTACGTGCGGTGGTGTCGATGTACGTGCGGTGGTGTCGCTGTACGTGCGGTGGTCTCGATATACGTGCGGTGGTATCGATATACGTACGGTGGTCTCGCTGTACGTGCGGTGGTATCGATATACGTGCGGTGGTATCGATGTACGTGCGGTGGTATCGATGTACGTGCGGTGGTCTCGCTGTACGTGCGGTGGTGTCGCTGTACGTGCGGTGGTATCGATGTACGTGCGGTGGTCTCGCTGTACGTACGGTGGTATCGATATACGTGCGGTGGTATCGATGTACGTGCGGTGGTCTCGCTGTACGTGCGGTGGTCTCGCTGTACGTGCGGTGGTATCGATATACGTGCGGTGGTCTCGATGTACGTGCAGTGGTCTCGCTGTACGTGCAGTGGTCTCGCTGTACGTGCGGTGGTGTCGCTGTACGTGCGGTGGTCTCGCTGTACGTGCAGTGGTCTCGATGTACGTGCGGTGGTCTCGATGTACGTGCGGTGGTCTCGATGTGCGTGCGGTGGTCTCGATGTGCGTGCGGTGGTCTCGATGTGCGTGCGGTGGTCTCGCTGTACGTGCGGTGGTGTCGCTGTACACGCGGTGGTCGAGTGCGGGTAAATGTCACCGCGCGCGATGTTTGAGGAGCCCTGCCACCTCCATCGGAGAGGTGAGAGGTGGGGGGGGGGGGGATTAGGTAGTTCAGGAGGAAGCGGGAGCGATGGGCTAAGGAATGAAGACATCAGGAATAGCACGAGGGGAGGAGGGGGGGGTGGCGGGGAGGGGGGTAATTGACTGGGCTGTTGGGGGGGCTGAAGCCCATGTTAAAGAGAGAAAAAAACTCACAACCCTCATCAATAACGAAGAAGGCCCATTGCCCGAAACGTCACCAATTATATATATTATTATAGATTGTTGTTATTGAAAACACTGTCTCCCCCCCCCCCCCCCCCCCAATTTTTAAATGATTAAATTTTAGTATTAAATTGTTTGCACGATATCTTACAGCGGTGGTATAGAGAGCTTCGTGTACTCGAGTAGTGTTGCAAACTGAGAGCCGTAATCGTTTAAAAGTTTAACAATGACAAGCACACCCGCACCCCCCTCCCCTAAGTTTGTGTAAGACCCTCTCTAAAACAAGGTCACGTTATACGGAAAGGAAGGGGTAAACACGAGATGATGTTGTGAGGAATGCATCTGACGTGTTTAATTAATCAGAATTGTGTGATCGGTACAGAGGCAGTCAAGGTGATTGATTATCCCTCTGCAGTCAATCGCTCACCGGTCGGTCAGTGGCCTCCTTATCTCTCTCTCTCGCTACTACCACGGTCACTGCTCCCGTAGACTTTTACGCATTGATTCCTTCACCCGTGTTGAAGACTTGGGGTCTCCCAGACTGCTTCGTCTCATCGGTACTGTGTTAAACCACCGCAGGTCACAACAGCAAATCACTCACCCACTCACCACACTGCAGGTCACAACAACAACAACAACCCACCCACAACTCACTCATCCACCCACCCACTCACCACACTGCAGGTCACAACAACAACAACAACAACCCACAACTCACCCACCCACTCACCACACTGCAGGTCACAACAACAATAACACATATTCTTGGTTCTTTCGGTAAAGTCACGTAGAAGTGAAATAATAAAATAATATAAATATAAAACAATGTGGGAATTTTTATTGTTTTATATTCATATAATTTTATTATTTCCCTTCTACGTGACTTTACCGAAAGAACCAAGAATATGAATCCCTGCAGTCACGAAAGCTTTAAATCAAATCAATAACCCACTACTCACCCACCCACTCACCACACGGCAGGTGACAACAACAACAACAACCCACCCACTCACCACACTGCAGGTGACAACAACAACAACAACCCACTCACCACACTGCAGGTCACATCGCGTCTCTTTCCTCGTATTCCCTCGCACCCCTCCACTTTGGGATTCCCTCTCCCGTATTTTCATTTCCCAAGTTTGTATAACTTTGCTCAGTTTAAGCAACGTGTTAACTATTATCTATTACAACTTTAATCGTATCGTTTTGTTGCTAGCCGCTTGGTATTTTGGGTCCGTGCTTGGTTACCATACCAATAATAAAAAAAAACCCAACCGATCATGTAAGGCGCCATATAAAGCTACATAAGATAACATAAGCCAGCTTATGTAATCCTAATTCTCACAATGGCATTTTCTCACACACACACAATAAAAAAAGAAATCATCGTCCTTGAACGTCGCATTTAAAATGCCACTAATTTGTTGATATTTCTGAGACGATGTCCTGGATGATGTCCAAACTGGGCTCTCAGCCAGGACAATGTGAAGCGGGCGAGGGGGGGGGGCTCGCGTCCACGCCTGTGGCTGCTGAACCCACACGCTCCCCTTGACCCCCCCCCCCCCCGTTCATTGAAGCCAATGGCCAATTTTAGCGGTCGTCACCTCCTGCCTTTTGCTTCATCTCCCTTTGCGGGATGTCACTTGCGAGGGGTCCCGGGGTCTTGCTCGCTGGGTTCACAACAAGCCATTAGGGGGAGGCCCTTAAAATAAGTCTGGGGGAGGAGAGAGAGAGGGGGTCGATGGACAACAACAATCCATGCTGGTCTCGGGCGAGTGGCTCATCCAGGCCAGCTGCGGCGAAGTTATTGCGTCGTGCGGCATCTGGCACATCGCTGCGTCACTCTGCACGTCTCGATGCCGTGCGCCACCACGGCCGCGTGTGGTTTGCGTTGTGCGGAGTGTGTCTGGGGAGCGGTGGTGCAGCGGTTAAGCTACGAACCCGGCGAGCCGAGTTCGATTCTCGCTCACGGCCAACAGCGGTGGCGATTATCTGAACCGGTCGCGGGCCTCGTCTAGGTCGACTCGGCCTCAAGTGAGTGCCTAGTGCGGTGTGTAAACATCGCCACGAGGGAGACAAAGGCGGCCGGGCGTGGTACTGGCCACCCACCCCTTCGTGTACCGTTGCCTGCCGTCATAGGTGCTCGCTATAACATTGCGTGCCCCAACAGTCTGTTAAGGCGAGACGGGGGGAAGGTAGAGATCCGTGTCTCTGTTGTGGTTGCGCATTGATCAATTTCGTGAAATCCATGATGCGACTAGCACCAGCAGCAGCAGCAGCAGCTCCATGTGTCACGGCGTGTCAAGATGCCCAGGCACACGTAGAGGCGACTCGTATCTGGCGAGTAGTGGCGACGATGCTACTTTTTTTTGTTTGCGCGAGGAGACACGGCGTCCGTCAGGAGGTTATTGACGATTTCACGGGCGTGAGTGAAACCCCCCGCCCCACCAGCCGCTGTGTAAAATAAAAGCGAAGCTGCCTCGCGTGCTTACGTCAATTTCTGTGTGTGTGTGTGGTGGACTTTTTTTTGTTCGTTTAAAAAACAAAAGCGACCGTGGAAAAGTTGTGCCACGGAGGTTGGCGTGAGAAGAAATGTGGCATTGAGCTGCGAGCGGGAGGAGGATGATGATGGTGGGGATGATGATGATGATGGTGAGGATGATGATGATGAGAATGATGAGGAGGATGATGATGATGGTGATGGTGAGGATGGTGATGGTGAGGATGATGAGGAGGAGGATGAGGATGATGATGATGAAGAAGATGATGATGAGGGTGATGATGATGATGATGATGAGAATGATGAGGAGGATGATGATGATGATGATGGTGAGGATGATGAGGATGATGAGGAGTAGGATGAGGATGATGATGATGAAGAAGATGATGATGAGGGTGATGATGATGATGATGAGAATGATGATGACGAGGAGGAGGATGATGGTGATGAGAAGGATGATGATGATGAGGAAGATGATGATGATGATGACGAGGAGGAGGATGTCTCGCGCTCTATGTTGTAAAACACGAGAATCACCCTTCTTGTCACTGGCGCTGGCTCGGGAGAGCGAGCGAGCGTTGTTTGTCAAACGGCGGTGTGAGCAAAACACATCTGTGCGTAACCTTGACGCGGAAACAACACACGCCTCCCGCAACAAGGCAAACAAACGTTGCCCTGACGGATGGGGATGGAGGGAGGACATTGCCGTTGCTGTTGTATTTATTTTCTGTTTCCTACGCTACCTTTTGAAGGTGGCGTTGTTGGAGCGTTCGCACCTCCGATTATCACGGTTGGCTTCGTACGGTGCGAAAGAAGTGCAACGTGACATACGCGGTTCCTCCTGCGCCTTCCACACCATCGTTCGTTTTCCAGTGAGGTTCCCGTACACAGACTGAATTGGTGAATCGAGAAGTATTTCTGTCCAGTTCATCTCAGATTGTCAGTTTGTTTTTCGATAATTGCCCCATTTGATCACCTGTATTTGGGCTAATTTACACCGATTGTAAGACACGTGTTCAAATCTCTAGGGAAGCAAACGATAAACGCCTATTTTTTTTTTAACCATCGACCACCGCAGGAGTAGTTTGGTGTTGATTCGAGTTCAATTCCCGGCCACGGCTACCATCGGTGACGAGTGATGTCCAGAAACCGCCCGTGGGCCCCATTCACCCCTTCACCAGCCCGCACTGCCAAAAGGTACCGAGCCATGTGCAGGCCTTCATCCAGAGGTACGTTGACCAAGGGCCGTACACTAACAACGACCAGGTAATGTGTATTTACAGCAGGATACAGTCGTAGGCCTTGGAGAAAGCGATTGCCATGACCGCCGGATGAGCGCGAGGAGTAAAATAAGTTAATTCGGCCACGTCGTCAGCTGCCATGCAGCGACCGACAGAAGAGAAGAGAGGCATCACGATGTGACGAGGCTCCCTCTCTTGCCGGTTTACAATTCTAGATTAATCGTCCTCCTCGCTGCTCGTCCATCGAAGCGTTCGCCCAATCCCGAGTGCTCGATATCAGCCGGAAGAGTGTTAAACGTACTCTCGTGTTAGTGCCTTGCGCCAACAAGCTGTCCTGGGGAAAGTCATGACATCAACCACCGCCACACTGCGCTCGCCCGCGCCCCTCCTCCTTAGGTGAGATTGGGATCTGTGCTGGACTTGGCCTATAAAATAACAGCGACCAGAAGAAGAATCTTGATTTGAAGCTTTCGTGATTGCAGGAATACACACCCTCTGGTTCTTTCGGTAAAGTCACGTAGGTAGAAATAATAATAAAAGGACACGACGTTTCGGGCGCAACACAACTTGATGACGGACGCTTGCGTTGCGACCGAAACGTCGTGTTCTTTTACAATTTTTAATCTTCTATCGAAGTGACTTTACAGAAAGAACCAAAAAAAGAAGTTTTCGCAAAGTTGCCGTGAAGGATTTGTGTCCGGCTCATCGCAAGAAGCTTTGTCGTGACGATCTTTCATTCGGGGGGGGGGGGGGGGCTCTGGCCTCGCCCCCCCTTCCCACTTCCTCCCGCGCGCGCACTACTCACGCCACCGCTATTATCTCTCCGCCCGTGACCAATCGCCCGGGGAGGGGCGATGTGTCTCCACGGACGCACCGCATCAATTTCCCATCTCCATCCAACACTCCCCGCCCCCCCCCCACTACTTCTCTACCCCTCTCATCTCCAAGCTCCCACCCCTCAGCCCCCACCCACTCTCCCCACCCACCAACACTGACCCCCATTTGTCATGGATGGGGGGGAGGGTGATCTCGTTTTCGATTGAGGATCTGTCCTGAGGGCACAGGAATAAGAAGAGCGAGAGAGAGAAAAACTAAAAATCTCTACTTTTTTTTTACTGCGTAGATTGTCGCAGTTGTGCTCACCGATCGGTGTTTGGGTTGTACCGCGCGTTGTTCGGCACGATGTCCGACGTTTCGCTCCATCGTGCTGGCAGCTTCTTCAGGAGATTCCTGGCTCGATCCCAGCACGTTGTACAACAACCCACGGTGCAACCTTGATGATGTTATCATCATCATCATCATCTTAATAACGCCACGTCTTTGCTGGCTGGCAAGCTAATGCCGAAAATACGCTACTCCCTCTTCTCACTCCGTGCTCCAACACCAAACCTAACCGATCACCGTCTTAGCCGCGCCCTCTGCCAACTTTTCAGCTCGCAATGTGCCTTACTCTCGTTCAGCAGATCGGAGGGATGATGGAATCAGCGCAGATGCGCAGGTGGATTGGGATGGCGACGCCTTAAAGGAGGCTAGGAGTGGATTCAGAAGCATAATCTATTTATTTACACTGCAGGAGGAATCCGATGAGCTATGAAGCTCTTTTTCACAGATGTCCAGTCGGGGCGGATAAGAATGTTCCAACAACAAACAGTAGAAAAACATGATAGGGGTGCCAAATTGAAAGTAAACACATCACCCAAAGTAATTAATCATTTCACTTCAATTACCCAGGAAAGTCGTATCAATGCTCATGCACATTTCTTTCAGGAGGCTCCGGCATTAGAATGTTCTCGTGATTTGAGGCGTTCGTGAGGCAACCGGAGACCCCAGGGAAACCCCACGCATAGCATGCAACGGGGATTCACTCAAATTAATCAGTTGAAAACTTCGAGCACAGACGGATTGACGAATCCCATTGTTTCGCTGTCATCTCTTGGTCACCTCGTAACCCCAGGAGATTTTTTTTTTTATTTTTTTTCCAGGGCCACTGAGCTTCGTAGCACTTTTTTTCCAAAAGCGACCTGGCCACAAAGGATAGCTGAACCAAGTGGCTTATCATCGTAGCGTGGAAATTCACAGCAGCCAAACATTCTAAACGCATGTTTGTAAATTCGGAGGGAAAAAAACCGGAGGGCCCGGAGAAAAATCCACGTGACGACGAGGAGCGAGACATGCAAACTCCAAATATAGAGCAGGTGTCAGGTTCGGGATCGAACCCACGACCTCCTGTATACCAGGCGAGCTAGTTAACATCTCGCCACCGTGGCATCCACACCCAGTGTTTCTAAAAAGCCTTCAATACAAGTATTAACTTGGCTCAACCTTGCTTAGCTTTCGAGATCTGCCAATATTGGGCGCGTACAGGGCGACTGGGTCTAAATGTGGTATTTGGAGATCCGTTTCAGGAGCACTGACATCACGACGGACGTTTACACAAAGAATACACTGCAAAAGCCTGCACGCGCTACGGGGAGCGATGGTACCTTACTGAATGTTTTTTTTTTCTTCCGTGGTCGCTGTTTAGGTTGAAGTAGTTGGATCGTGGTTAGTCGTAGCCACGTGCATTGTCGAATGGAAAACTGGATGAGTTGTGCCGGGCGCGGAGTTTTTCTTTTTCAATTATGATTATTAGGGGTCACGGGTAGACTGGAGGAGGTAGTACGTTAGTCGTGGTAGTCCTCGGCTGCCGGGGAGAAGTGCGTACGGTCTGTGGGTGACATTAAAATCCTTCGCGAGTCGTTAATCCATTTAACGTTGACGCAGCACGGACGTTTTAATTGACGATGGGTGGGGAGGGAGCGGAGTCCCGGGCCGGTCGCTCGTACATTTCGTATAAACGAGCGGAATTTTTTTTTGTTTTTAACCGAGGCGTTATGAAGCGCGTCTGAATTATTAAGTGACAACGAGAAAAAAAAGGAATCATTTAATGTACTTTTATTGATCGCCGCTGAAAGATGAAATGTATTATTGATTATTTTGTCGGCGATATTTAAAGCCCTGTCGCTAAACCGCTGATGCACGGTATGCAATGCTCACCGCTGCTGTTATTGTTGTAAATTTCTGGCGTCCGTCGCCGGAATTGAGTCACCAGTGATCAATGTTTCTCAACTTGATTTGTGGGGGTGAGGGGGGGGTGGGGGCGGGAGGGGGGGGGACCTCAAAAAGAACCTCCTGCCTCTGTGGGGTTGCCAACCGTCCCTGATTGGTCGGGAGTCTCTACCGGAATTGGCATCGGGGACTATTCAAAGCAATCCGGGAAACATCCATAGCAGGATATTTTAAGAAATTTAATTAATTGCACAATCTCACGGAATGGCTTCAGTTGTCCCACCACCGGATGAAATTATTGTGTGGGCACGGTTGTTGGCGGATGGTGACTGCGCGTGTGCGCAGTTTGGCGGATGCGATGGAGTCTGTTCGTTGTGCACGTACGTACGTACGTGTGAACTTCTTTCGCAGCGTCCGTATCCGACCGTGCTAATCGGAGGTGCGGGGGGAAGGACAAGAAACTAAACACAGAGAGTAGTTATGAAGAAATTCGTTTTCAATCTTGGTGATTTCAAAGTGCACAGCTCCGGTGCCTTACTAATATCGGGAACGAAGAGCGTTCCAGACGGCCGCAGAAGCGCATTTGAAAGCGCGCGATGCGGTGCCCGGCTTTGTTCGATGCTTCTTGACGAGATCGGCACGGTATTGTGGCTCATTTGTGGCAAGCACTTTGTGTGTAACGAGTGCGACCCTTACAATGGATTCGTTCGGCAAACGTAAGCCAATGCAGCTCGGCGAACACTGGACGGTCATGGTCGGATCTTGCAGTACCCGTCACGACACGTGCGTGCTTTGCAGAGTGAGTTGTGCAAATCCCACGTCCGTGCGGTGTTCATAGTGAAGGTGTCACGATTGACGAGCCGTCTAAGACTTGTAGTGAACTCATTGTTGGCTGGATGAAGTGCCTGGCCCGTGTCCTGTTGGTCGCAGGGCTTGTTGTTTGACCGTACTTGACTCCGCTGGTCAGTACCGGTTTGGTGAAGTGTGGGGTCCGGGAGCGGTTGAGCTGTCACTCGCTACTGGTGTTAGCCGTAACCGGGAATGAAACTCGGATGGCCGGGTTGTAGCCCAGTGTGTGGGCCACTCCGCTAATGTTCCGCAAATGGCACTTCATAGGGAGACGACATTATTGAGAAGATTGATCATTTCAAAGAGTGTGATCGTCCAGGTTAGGCCACGTGTTCAGCCTTTCACTTCTCAAACTTTCGCAACGAACTACTGCATGGGGCATCTTCGTCTCTTGAAGCGGAAGACCACCATTGTATTATATGAGTGGCTGAAAAATAAACATGCGTGTTAAACATTGATCATTCAAATCTGAATCTTCCCATGAGCATCTCGACTAGGAGGTCTGTCCAAGCTTCGCGGCTATGGCCATGTGTGGAAACATACACGTGTATGGAGGGGGGGGGGGGCAGTACTATAATCGCTGCGTGTGTTACAACACCTGTGAGCTCTTGAGCGTATATCGGACATTCAAATACCTCGCGCGATGCACGTACGTCACGTGGGCGACACGTGACTCTGGGTAATCCGCGCGCGTGCACAACAGCGCCGTGTCAGAGGCGCGTGCGCGTGGCGCGTGGCTTGTGCGCGCGCGCGCTTTAAAGCGGGGGCGCTGCGCGATGGTGATTGCCGAGTGATTGGGTCGTTATCGCTGGAAATGGTCCATGCAAATGCCTCTTTCCAAAATGTTTGTTCTCTTTCATTACGATGGTCATACGAGAAGAGCGTTCGCATCGCGCCGGGCTGTGTGCGTTGTCGTGTTTCGCGCGAGAAATCTAAAGCTGTGCATGAGCGGCGCGGATGAGAAGGTTTGGAGGGATTGTTGAGGGCGGATGTCTTAGCGCTCTGTTGTCTTGGGAGGTTTGCTCTTCTCCCTGATGACAGGTTTAGATTTCAATGTAGCGCACAATCCAGTAAGCCTTGGAAGTTCAAATGGAATGTACGAGAGAGAATATTTTACATGCTGCTGCATCCTTGTTTACAACCTTTTTCAAAGAAATTCATCACATTCATCAATCATGCTTCCTGAAAGAGAAAGAGCATATAACGGGTGACATGTCGGCCAATGGGCCTTCTTCACCGCGCACGGAGAGGCCAGAGACGTCGAGTGACGAATGTGATGAGACGTGGCTTTGTTGTGCGTGCACTGCTCTGCCAACGCACCGTCACCAATTATTTTGTTTGCGATCTTTCACGTCTTCTAGCAGGTTAACACGAGAATAGAATGTTCATCGCAAGCCACCAACATTTTTTAGTTGTGTTTTTTTTTAAAATAACGGCATAATTTCGATGTAAAGCTTTCGTGACTGCAGGGATTCATCTTCTTGGTTCTTTCGGTAAAGTCACGTAGAAGGGAAGTAATAAAATAATAATAAAACATAATAAAATAATTCTCACGACGTTTCGAAGACAGAGTCTGACTCTGTCTTCCCGACAGACCTGTTCTTCACCTGAGGACGGCTGCTTGCGTTGTGGCCGAAACGTAGTGAGAATTATTTTATTATGTTTTATTATTATTATTTTATTATTTCCCTTCTACGTGACTTTACCGAAAGAACCAAGAAGATGACGGCATCACATTGCGTTTTTTTTTGTGTTTGCCCGAAATCCAACTGCTCAGCGTAATCTCCACAGCACGTGGCTAATCTGTATTTTTCCATCTCCCAGAGAATTCCCCTTGGACCTTTCCATAAATTTTAATCAATAAGGTGTGCAGTTTAAGAAGGAGGTTAATTTGCTGAAAGAAGTGACCTTTGACCCGGTAGATTTGTTTTATTTGCCCCAGTACTTTCTTACACACGCTATTATTTTCCATAGCCCGGCGCGCACCAACGACCCATAGCTGAGTATGTCATTCACTTGTTCCTCTTCCGTCTCTCGAATTCCAAACGTGAGTTGTTGTTTTTTTAAAGGTACACACAGGGTATGTAAAAATGTGTGCTGTAGTAGTGCAGTTGGCGCCTACTCACACGAGGAATGCAGTAATAAAATAAAATAAACTATTTTTTTTCATATTCTTTGGTTCTTTCGGTAAAAAACGGAGATAGATTCAAATAAAATAACAGGTAAAGACCAACTGATCGATATTGTTCTTTTTTTTCAGAAGCGACCTGTCCACAAATGATATCTCAACAAAGTGGCTTATCACGTGGAAATATATAGCAGCCATATGCTCTAAACTCACGTTGCTTCTAAATGTGGAGAAAAAAACCGAAGGACCCGGAGAAAAATCCACCCGACCACGGAAAGAGAGAGAGAAAGAGACACGCAAACTCCATGCATACAGGCGTCAGGGTCAGGATCGAACTCATGCCCTTCTGTATACCAGGCGAGGGAGTTAACATCTGGCCACCGTGGCGCCCCATTGGCGGAGGCATCCCATAAAATCGGTGCCCATGTGTCCCGCTCGTCCTCGGGAGTGTCCGGCTTGTGTTTAAAGTCTCTCCGGAGTGGTTCACGTTGGGCCCTATCCGCTCCCCTCCGCGAATGACCTCCACCACGGAAAGCGTTTCGCGTGTCGGGATTAGCGCAGAAGCACGGCGGTGAGAGCCGGCAATGCCTGGCGCCGGAACTCTCTTGTTTACCGGTGATACCCGGTGGGAATTGTTGTGCCGGGAAGTGTCTCTTATCTACAGCAGCCGAGCAAACCAAACCGAGGCTGTGAGTAATGAAATGGCTTAACACTGCAGTGCGGGTCCCCACCCCCACCCCCCACACTAAGGAACAGCGTACTCCTGACCTGGAATAGATTACCCGTTCCCCAGGGGTGGTCTTAACCTTACCAATTGATCGCACGGAAGGAGCCTCATAATTTATTTGACTACATTAGCAGAATTCCGGTTGTGCGCAGGCGGAATGGGATGAAAATAACGAAGAATGGACGAGCGTTGAGCGGCTTGTGGAGCCGCTTTAGAACAAAACTAAACTGAATAATCAGAAGAAGCAAAAGCGACGCGGCTCTCTTCATGGGAGTGTTCAACCGGTGCACATTGCCTGCCAAACGTTGCCACACTGAGCAAGAAAATGGAACAAAAAGCTGAAAAATGCGCAAATAAGCATGGCGAGATGCGTGCTCGGAACGTCACCGAGAGAGGAACACGTGGAATAAAGACACGTGACTTAGGCATCGTGTTGACGGGTGGATCGTTTGGCGATACTGCACCACGCTGCTCAGTCGAAGGGCGGGTGACCAGGACTGGTTCCGATATGACTCTCGGCACTGACGCTAACCGTGGCCAGGAATACAACTCAGGCGCTCGGGGTTGTCGCGTGTGCAGTGCGCCGGTAACTTTGCTAACACTTCACCCCCTTAACCCCCCCCCCCCGCCCAATACTCTTTGTTTTTTTCGGTAAAGTCACGTAGGTAAAAAATTCAAATAATTTAAACCACGACGTTTCGGGCGCAACACAAGCGTCTTTCTGCATGCCCCCCCTTCTCCGGCTACGATAGACACGTTGATTGTCCACGTTTCCTCAGCGCTGATGATTTACACTGCGAGGCGATGTGAACAGAATTGTTGTTATGACTCTCGGGGGGGGGGGGGGGGGCATGCAGATGCAAGTGGATGACGCATGCTTGCTGAGCACACACAGACACAGAGATCCCCCGATAGTCATGCGGACTGTTGAGGCAAGTGCTGTTGACGAGCAGCACCTAATGAAGGCCGGCAGGGCACACGAAGGGGTGGGTGGTCAGCACCACGCCCAGTGCACCCTTGTCGCCCCGGCGCTCGTGTTCACACATTGCACCAGTTACTCATGTTAGGCCAAGTCTCCCGAGCAGAGGATGTCCAAGATATGTTCACGTGATGATCAGTGACGTTAGCTGCGGCTGGGGATCGAATCAGGTTCGCCGGGATCGTAGTGCAGCGCGCCAACCGCTACACCACCCCCGCTACTCACTACAAAGACAAAGACCCCCCCCCCCCTTGAGTAGCCAGCGTGCGCACACGAGCTGTGTATGATGTATGGGTCACCAATCAGTACCATGGACAGCACTCATTAATTGTGGCGAGGTCCTGTGAGCAGCAGTAGGCATTGTACGGCGGAGACAACTCCACGCTGCCGCGTCTGCACATCGATCGGCACTCGGGGCTGCCCACGCACAAAGGCCCCCCACCACCAACCCCCTCCCCTCCCCCCACCACCCCACCCCACAGCTACTCCCGCTACCACTCCGCTCGTGTCCCCGTGTGACGCACCGCGGCCACAGGGCTCCACAGTAGCCCGGCAATCCCAGGCGTCACCGTTGACACTTTGGGGGCTATCTCGTGCCAAGGGCGAGATGATGATGATGTGATTGCGTGCGTGGAGGTGGCGGGGGTGTTATTTTTTGTTTAAATTGCATGGCTATTTTTTTTTTAATTGGACATTACAGGCAGCGTACTGAGCACGTGAAAAAAAAAGATTGCTTTACAACTCTGGGAAAGCCCAGGAGGGTTATTTTTGCAGAGGATTGAAGCCTCACCAATTGATGTTTAAGTCCCCCCAATTGATGCTGAGGGAGCTTTTAATTACATGGGCTGTTAAGAGCGAAATTAAATGGCCTTAAGCCTCCGGAGCTTCTCAAAGATAGTTACGCCCCCTGGTCGTGTGAGTCAATAATGGTGTATTTGTCCATACCGCGCCGGGGAATGCTTTACTTTGCCCCTCCGAAAGGGACTGGAGCAGATCATGCACGAACACTTTGCTGTGCTTGCAGGCGAGTGCAATGTATGAACGCGCGGCGCTCGTCAAGAAGGTGATCGCGAGCGATGCTGTGGAGTATTGCAGCAGTGAATAAAAGTGAGAGCTTGTGGTGGATAGATGCTTTTGCGCTGAAAAGGGTCCTAGTAACCTTGACGGAGTGTTTTTTGCCTATAGAGATCTTGTCATTCGGCAGCATTTGTTTAACAAGCTGATGAGACCAAGACGCTCGAAACCGGTCCAGCTTTTTATTTCTTCAAAATACAAAAAATTCTGCCCGATAATATTGGTCTGGAAAATCCAATAGGCTGTTTGACTAAAGCATTGTTTTCGTTTCTGTGTATGTCTATCGGAGGTGCGGGGGAAGCAAGGGCGGTTTCTTCATTAGGGCGATTGGGCGACGCACCACCAATGTCATTCAACCACAGAGTCACGCTAGCCGTCACTGTGCCTCTGGATATAGTCCAATCAGCGTCATGTCACGTTCTGTGGAGTACCGCCTCTTTTTGGGCGATTTCACTCCGGCTGAAAATTGCCCCGAGTGGCCCCATAGACTTACATTCAAAGATGTTTTTTTTCGAACGGGGGGCGCTGCAATGCATTCTCTATGGCTTCCGGGAGGGCTCGCACTAACGTGCTTACGTCATCATACGTAAGCACGTTTCATCCAACAATATAATTTGTCGCCACCTAGTGGAATCTTTAATAAAATAAACTTGAGTGGATTGTATTAATAGTGAGTATAGAAACAAACAAGATGTATTGTAAGAGTCACTTTATTTTTCATTAATATTAAAGAAGTGAAGTTGCCTTTACATGCTTAAGCTGTTAATTTATCCATTGCATGGGTGGACCTTATCCTTATCAATCATCCAGACATTTGCCCCCCCTGAGAGATTTTGCAGGAGCCGCCACTGGGGGGAAGGACAACAAACCAATGCACAAAGAGCAAGTTCTAAAGAGTTTTGCATCTTGAATTGTACCTAAGCAGATGACGGATGGCATAGTTGTGGATGGTACTCTGGCTACATGCAGGCTAACACGTAGGCTTTCGCCACCAATATAATCCATAATTTAGGTTGTTTTGGGTTAGATCGCGTGAACATAAATGCGTCGTTAAACCCTCTCCACCAGATTGTTAATGTTGTGGATTTGCTCTCCAACAAACCGGTGCACTGGACTAGTAACGAATTGGCACGTTCTGTTTACGTGACAAACCTTACTAATTGGCTGTGTCGGGTGGTGGCGGGTTTAACGACACATTTATATTTACGCGACCTAACCCAACAAACCCGATATTAAACACGCAAGCTAACAAATGTTCAATGCAATGGACGCTTTCCAGACGCTGAAATAAAAAAATAAAAATACTTGCGCCAGGTGTGAATAGAGTACAAGCGTTATCACGAGCCTTACAAAACAAATACAATCCTCACCCTGGGACCGGAGCGGTGCCCCTTGTGTTTGTGCTTTCCTGACGTCCGTCTCTCCGTAGCGATGGCACGGTGACGAGCGCGCTGTTCATGTAACCTGGCCACATGAGTTGGAGTCCCAGCCACGGATAATGGCAGTGGCGAGCGAAATCTGAATCGGTGTCCCGGTCTCCTGCCCCGACGCTTCGTCACTCCCCCTTCGTCAACCCACACTGACGATCCTGGTGAAATATGTATTGGCTTTAAATTTTGATTGAAAGCTTTCGTGACTGCAGGGATTCATCTTCTTGGTTCATTCGGTAAAGTCACGTAGAAGGGAAGTAATACAATAATAAAAATAAAACATAATAAAATATTTCTCACGACGTTTCGGCCACAACGCATTGTGGCCGAAACGTCGTGAGAATTATTTTATTCGGCTGCTTGCGTTGTGGCCGAAACGTCTTGAGAATTATTTTATTATGTTTTATTTTTATTATTTGATTACTTCCCATTGTGGCCGAAACGTCGTGAGAATTATTTTATTCGGCTGCTTGCGTTGTGGCCGAAACGTCGTGAGAATTATTTTATTATGTTTTATTTTTATTATTTGATTACTTCCCTTCTACGTGACTTTACCGAAAGAACCAAGAATATGTATTGGCTCTTTGGCATTGTCGGTGCACAGTCGCGCTCCTTTGACTCTGCTCGCATCACCACCTACTGGCACAGTGAACCCAGGGCAGGGAGATCTGTGCGGTAGTTCCACTGACCTGTAGACAAGAGGAGCCCTCACTGCAGAGAAGCACGCGACCTATCACTGGCAGCGGTGGCTAGGCACCGCGGCCAACAACGCAGCCCTGTGAAGGCGGCGAGAGACGGTGGATCACATCAATGTTGTGAACAAACTCCCTTCCGATTTAAAGCTTTCGTGACTGCAGGGATTCATCTTCTTGGTTCTTTCGGTAAAGTCACGTAGAAGGGAAATAATAAAAATACGTGTTTTATTTTTATTATTGTATTATTTCCCTTCTACGTGACTTTACCGAAAGAACCAAGAAGATAAACTCCCTTCCCATTAGGCTTCGTAGAGGAGATGACATACCCTGGCCCGCCAGGAGGCGGCGGTACTGCGAAAGTGGACTCCATGTGTTCCATCTATAGCGGGTGGAGTGTTGCCCCATCGCACGAGTGGGTTTTCTCCGGATGCTTCGATTTCATCGCACGTGTAAATGCTCAACGATTGGCTGAACACGTGTTGATTTATAAATAAAGTCAACACGCGTATCAAAAAATAAAACAAACAAAAACTCAATCGGACACGTTTCGACAGTGTTGTTGATGAGTGTGAGTTCTGATGTTGTACTTGTGCACCACTGCCACCGGGAGCATCACCATGATGACGCTTTTAACATATATAGAGGAGCTCAGAGCTCGGGCAATTATTGGTGGCAGCTCAGCGCGTGGCTGCTGTTCTCTTCCCCCTTTGCAGTTCCTCCTCGCGCCTCTGATTGACCCTCTGTTTGCGAGCGAGCGAATGCTGCTTGGTGTCGGCGCAGCGTCACAAGTTGACGTCTTTATTATTATTGTTTTGACCTTGTTTAAAGGCTGAGCATACGACAACCCACGACTCACATCATCACTGATATAGCCACCATCATCACCATCATCAATCATTTAACAATTACCACCATCATCATCATCACCACCATTCGCACCTCCGATTAGCACGGTTGGTGCGAAAGAAGTTCAACATACATACAGTATTACCACTATCGTCACCATTCACATTATTCACCATCATTATTACGACGATCATCATCATCACTGTTATCATCAACACGATAATAAATTAATAACTGTTAAACGATAATAAATATTACCATCGTCGTCATCATGGATCATCGTCCCATCTTCATCGTCATCACTTTCATTGACCACCCTATCACTGTTGTGTTTGATGAGTTTCTCGGAATTTTTGAGAAAGTGTTCTAGTAATTATTGGTTTGTTGTCAACCCTAGGTAATGCCAGATCTGCCCCCCCCCCCGCCACACACACAACGCGTGGAATACATTCACGGAAATGAATTCACGTAACGGATGCAATCCCATATTCTTAGGTTTTTTTTCGGTAAAGTCACGTAGGTATAACATTAAAATTAATAAAAGTAAAATAAAATAAAAAATCACGACGTTTCGGAGGCAACACAAGCTTCCGTCTTCAGGTGGAACCGTCACAGCCACGACAGCTGTATCAAGTAAATGAGAGATTACAAGAGCTACCACTTCGTATATATACGGAGTGGTAGCTTGTGTTGCCTCGGAAACGTCGTGATTTTTATTTTATTTTACTTTTATTAATTTTAATGTTTTATCTACGTGACTTTACCGAAAAAACCTAAGAATATGAATCCTTGCAGTCACGAAAGCTTCAAATCTAGGATGCAGTCCCGGTGTTGGTCGCACGGTGACGCAAGCTGTGCGGGATACGCCTGTCGTGGTGTTTTATTAGTTGGTATATTTTGTCAAGGAAATTAGCGATGGGAATATTCAACGGAGCGTTTTTTTTTTATTCGAGCCGACGATGACCGACTCCCCAACCAAAGACCCCAAATGCCCACGACTGATCGTAACGAGTCCTCGGCTGAGATAATCTCGCGGCGTTATCGGAAACAGCGGTGTATTAATATACAAATGCTACACTGCACATGTTTTTATATTTTAACAAAAATATCCAAAGTTTGATAATTGGCTGACCTGGTAATTTTGTGCCATGAAGAAGGACCCCTGCCTGAAACGTCGCCGATTGTATATTTTTCATTTTAAGGTCACGCAGTGTTGATGCCGAAATTTTAGAAAGTTATTTATTTATTTGTATTTATTTATTTTTATTTATTTTTTACCTACGTGACTTTACCGAAAAAACCAAAGAGTATGAATCCTTGCAGTCACGAAAGCTTCAAATCTAGAATTGTTGACGAATGTTTGTGCAGTTTTTTGTTGTTCATTGTGCTTGAGCACCCCTCCGAACGCAGCAGCAGCTTCGCCAAATTATTGGTTTCAGTCTTTCGTGTCTTTTTAGCACGAACAAATATATAATACTATGGCGGGAGGGGAGGGTGCGCACAACCACACCAACATTGAATAACTTAAGAGTGTGTAACTAAACATTTTACAATTTTTTGGTCGATTAGCCTGAGATAATTATTTCATTGGATCTACAGATCAACATTAGACTTCCACAAGCTATCGTTGACTTGACCACGGTGGCCACCCGTCTTGGCTTGACCCTCGACAGACTGGGAATTGGCATTTTGTGCTGTGGGGTGGTGGGAATTGATTTGTACCCAGACCTGATGACATTGCGTTGAACTTTATCACAGCATACAGCAGGGTCTTCATGAGACCGAGTGCTGCTGACTGAGAAAGATGGTTTGATTTTGTCTGTGGAAAAGGTGTGAACTCTCTACAAGACAAAGTCGGTCACTGCATCGCGCGCTTTGAGATGCGCTTCTGTGGCCGTCTGGAACGCTCTTCCTTCCGATATCAGGAAGCCACAGGGAGCTATGCAACTTTTAAATCACCTAGATTTAAAACGTATTTCTTTAGAACTGATTGTTATCCTTCTCCCACACCTCCCATGAGCACGGTTAGCTACGTACGGTGCGAACGAAGTTAAACATACATACAGGTTATGATAACAAAAATTACATAAAAACTAGCAACTAAATTAACACTGCTTTGGTCGAAAGATCCTCGTTACATTTTCCCGATTTCCAACGGCCCGCGTGACATACAAGTGTCACTAAGTCCACTTACATGACGCGGAATTGGGCTTGAAGTTTAATTTGTTTATTCAAAGTTCGCTTTAATATTGTGGGAGTCACGGCCGGTGGTTGTTTAATTTTGTCCGCTGTGGGTTAAGGAGGCTCAGGATTTGCTGCAAAGGTGTTTTGTCTCAAGCCGCTTCAACGGCTCAACACGGAAAGGCATCACGCTGAGATAAGATACCAACGGAGGAATGGAGCGCATGAGAATAACCTTTGGTTTTAATATATGTTAGCACGCGCAAATATATTTTAAAATACGTTTAAACATGTACCGTAATATTATATATATATAAAGTTATTTTTGAAAAAAATCACCCTCATTCCTTCTTTCCCTCTGCAAATTAGATTGGGCTCGATGGGAAAGTCAGTGGTCACTTTTCTGCTCTCGTGAGATTTTGGCAAGTCTGGCCTGTGACCTCTTCTCGCTTGCACGGACCTATGTTGAACTTCTTTCGCACCGTACGTAGCCAACCGCGCTAATCGAAGCTTGTACCTGCACTGATTGAAAATGCCCCCTCGCTGAATTCCTCCTCCTCCTCTTCCTCCCTCCCTCCCTGCTCAGTGTTAACGTGAGTCTGTGTGATGTGCTTTGGCTGCCTTTGTACAGTGCGTAATCCCAATAAGGGGATCACAGGCAACCCGTCGAGCTGTAAGTAACTTTGAGGCATTCGCACTCCAAAAAAAACATGCATTTCGGTCTCAAACACGTGCTCTCGAGAGGGAGTAAGACAAATTGTGTGTTCGTCAAACATGAGCTCTCTTTAAAAAACACATCAAACGCCCCTTGCAAAGGCCAACTGGCATGTTTTTTTTTAAATAAATAATAGGCCCAACAATTATTTGTAAGAAATATAGTACAAGTCTTGAGCTGGAAATTAAATCATCTATTTGCAAATCATCATCATCATGATCAGCCCGAGATATATCGCCGCCACGTCTCACAATCCCGCCGATGTCATAATTCACCGAGCACTTGCACATGGATTCATTCCATCTCCTCGGTGGACGTCCTATCTGAGGTAGGGGGGGGGACGATAGCCCTCATGACCCCCCTTACCCCCCCCCCCCCCCGCTTGTATCCGCCAATGCACTGAACGGACAATATAATACGTTCATAATAAAGGTTTTTGGGTCAGATCGCGTTATTTATGAATGTGCCGTAACCCTCCACCACCCGACACGGCCAATCAGTAAAAAATGTGTCACGTTTTCAAAGGACAAATTAATTGACTTCTTTAGCCCACTGGTGGGCTGAAGAAAGAATCAACAGCATTTGCAAAATTTGAGTAGTACGACGTTTCGCTGATAATTACAATTTGAGCACGACGTTTCGCTGATAATTACAATTTGAGTACCACGTTTCGCTGATAATTACAATTTGAGTATGACGTTTCGCTGATAATTACAATTTGAGTACCACGTTTAGCTGATAATTACAATTTGAGTACCACGTTTCGCTGATAATTACAATCAGCTTCATCTTGCCGTTTGGCCGTGTCGGGTGGTGGAGGGTTACGACACATTTATAAATAACGCGATCTGACCCAAAAATCTATATTATGAATAATATTGGTCGCGAAAGCCTACACGTGTTAAATATAATACGTGTTGGCCTTGGACACCTGTGTTGTCACGACGGACAGCAGCGGCGAACTTAAGCAGCTTAACTCGAGATGAAGCCATGGACTAAGTACCCGAGCTGCCCGCAGTGTCCCGGAAAGAGGATTTCCGCGACCCGCCTCGTGCCCGTCTCGCTCGCCTCGGCGGCGCGATTCGTGGCAACTCGTCGGGGCATCGGAGAGTGGGACAAGCAACGCGAGAAGACGGAATAAGATGTGCCTGATGATCATGTGTCTCATCCTGCGCAAGTTGTGCAGCAGCGCGCGTGCCTCCGTGAGCCCGCTGTCAGGTACCCCCCCGACAGCACCACTCCCTTCGTGTAATTGGGTGCGCCGTGGTGGTAAGATGTTATCTCCCTCGCCTGGTATGCAGGAGGTCGTGGGTTCGATCCCAGCGCTGACGACTGCTGCTGTATATTTGTAGTTTGCGGTGCCTCCCTCTTTCTCTCTCTCACCCTCCTCGTGGTCGCTTGGAGTTTTCTCCGGGGGTCTTCCGGTTTTCCCCTCCACATTTAGGATGTACATCACGCGTTTGGAGTATTTGGCTGCAGTATATTTACACGTGATGAACCACTTCGCTTAGCTGTCATTTGTGGCCAAGGCCGCTTCTGAAAAAGAGCTGTGCAACTCAGTGGGCCTTACCTGGTACATTCAATAATAGCTAAATAGTAATTATTATGCCCTATGAAAAGCACCTTTGATTAGCATGGTTGGCTACGTACGGTGCGAGAGATGCTCAACGTACACACATACCCATACAAAATCAGCTGTTAAGAGATTCTATTGTGAGTGACTTAGCCCTTCAATTGCTTTGTCTGAGTTGGTGAATTGCAGACTCACACCCGCCAACGCCACAACGTGTTATATTTGGGGCAGTTGTGAAGTTCTTCGTGTCGGTGGCTTCGAGTTTGTAGTCGCAGTCTCACGCAGGAGAGAAGAGAGTCTGGGATTGTTCCACTCGTGTATGAGGTGTCGGCATCAGGCGGCGGGCAGATTCGTGGGTATGCAGGAGGTCGTGGATTTGTGATCTGGCTGTCGACTGATGATGCCTCGTGTAATTTCTGGCGAAACATCGTACCCCCTGGTGGCCAAAGCTACGAGTTACCGACCATCGTGTGGTATGTTTTCAACAACAGTATAAAACAAATAAAAATAATATTTAAAACGGAGCGCCCCCTACAGCGTTAAATGTTCGAGACCGTGAGCTTAACGATGTGGTTAGGCAAGAGGAGCAGCGATCTATAATAACCTTGGTGCGACCGTGCCAGACAACCACGTAGAAGGGAAATAATAAAATAATTAAAATAAAACATAATAAAATACAATTCTCACGACGTTTCGTTTATTATTTCCCTTCTACGTGACGTGCTAGACAAATCAAATATTGGGGTCCCACCAGACCGATTGCCGCATCCCCTGAGCTGATAGTGTAGTGACTGTGCCACCGCTTCATCCATCAGTGGCTGGCCATGGCTGGCGATCATCATGATGATGATGATGGTCTGGGAGTGAAGAGGGACAAGACAGATGACCGCGGTTGCTGCGACGGGCGGAGATACGAAAAGCAATGTGGTCTGAGCGCTCGAGATTAAAATGTGTTCGAGGTCGCGAGTTATTATTCCGTTATTCCTTGGTGGTAGATAATACAGCTTCCACCTGTGCTTTTTGGTGGCCCGGCTGGACGGAGATCGTGAAGTCGCGTAGCCTCGGTGTGCTGTTCAGCACCGCAAAGGGATAGGCTGGCTAAGCTTTCCACTCCTTCACGGGACACGTTGCTTAAGCGCGTTTTTATCTGATCACGTCCCGTTCGTCTGGTGGAGTGGGGCCAACTCTTTTGCGGTCGGGACCGGAGCTTTTGTCACTCGGCGAGGAAATTAGGCAGCAAAGAAAAGGGGTCCGTCCCCCTTTTGTTGAATGAGCAGGAAGAAAAACAGTCAGCGCGCAGGGTAGAATGAGTGAGATTAGCTTCTCAAAATAGCGTTGGGGAATTTTTCCCAGAACCCTTGAACACCCCAGCCTTGCTTTGTCAAAACTCATCGCATGGCATCTGAAAGATTATAATCATATATTTATTTTTAAAACTTACTTTTAAATGTGCGTTATTGTTGCTTCGCGCTGAACACAATAGCTGCTTTGATGCCACTTCTGAGTTACGGAAATAGTTTTGTGTGTCGTTCATTGACAGCGTGTACCTGTACAGCCCCCGGTGTGTCACCTGCCCACGCCGTACAGACAGTGAAGGTGATTTGACCATACTTCACCACACGCTGGGTCAGTGCGGGTTGACGAAGGTGGTGGGAGTTTAGAACGGCAATGGAGTTTGCCATTCAAACACAAGGGGGGGGGGGGGTCACCCATCCAAGCACCATCTAGGCTCAACACCTTCTTAGCTTCCAAGATCTGATGGGTTTCAGGTACGAACCCAGGTGATGTTATCAGAAGCGTTTATTGAGCACGGAGTTATTTTGATCACTTCTACGACGTGGTTGACGTCGACCGGAACGGCTCAGAACGCTGTTCTGGGAATTATTTTTTGACTGACACTGACAACAAAGATGAGTCTATGCGAAACATTTTTACATCGGATGATCGGAATATAGTTATGCAATATTATATATGATAATCATTATTATGGATAGGAATACTTTGTGATTCAGTGGCAGAAGCTAATACCAACAAAGCTCTACTCCAAGGCAGGCATGGCAGCGTGTGAGAAATCAAGACCCTTTCGGCTCGACTTCATTCGGTGTTGACGAGCGAGAGAGAGAGCGAGAGAGTGAGCGAAAGAGTGAGCGAGAGAGTGAGCGAGAGAGTGAGCGAGAGAGTGACCGAGAGAGTGAGCGAGAGAGTGACCGAGAGAGTGAGCGAGAGAGTGAGCGAAAGAGTGAGCGAGAGAGTGAGCGAGAGAGTGACCGAGAGAGTGAGCGAGAGAGTGAGCGAGAGAGAGAGCGAGAGAGAGAGCGAGAGAGTGACCGAGAGAGTGAGCGAGAGAGTGACAGAGAGAGTGAGCGAGAGAGTGAGCGAGAGGTGGGGGTTTTACATAAAGCTAAGTTTAAAAAAATGTTTTACGAAATGATGAACGAAGCAAAGTGCCGACTACACCGAGCATCTTCTTGTTTCCACTGAGCGTAAAAAAAAAGACTCCTAAGAGTCAACATCAAATAGGTCACAAACATTTCTGCTTTCAGCCGTTCGGAAGGGTTGGCAGTGGATGGGTGCACGTGTTTATTTTTGAGCTGCAATTGCGGCTCGGTATCACTGGTGGCATCACTCACCTTGGTTGCGCAGAACCAACACAGTGCGCATCAATTTGTAAGAACCAGTTGAATGACTTCTCTGGTACGGGCAGGGATGCTGCCGTGTGTTGTAATGTTTGACACACTGGACCGGAAATCCAGAGGTCTCCATAAACACACAAAGCGTCAAGAAGAATCACTCGGCTTCGCGCATCATGCAATCACCATCAACAGTTCCTGAATAGCTGCATTGTTGGTCCCCCTTGTTTTAGGCCACTGTCGAATACAATTTGAGCAAATGTGACTTTGATTGACAGGCAGCAGTGAGACAGAGACAACTGTAGACCGGTTTTGCCATGATCAGGGCTCATCACTGCAGTTTAGTCAAGAATGCTCACTGCCTCTGGGAACCATACACGCAGAGTCCACGTACCAACACGATGGGCCTTCATAGCTTAGCGAGAGCCAACACCAGCCATTAAATCTGTAAATGACGAGCAAACGTTGCAAAAACTGAAAAATGTTTTTGGTGGAATTGTTCCTCATTTGCAGATTGCATTGATCCAGAAGTCGCCGGTCCAATCTTCTAGCGTGGCAGCTGAAAACATGGACAGGTTTTTGTAAAAAAAAAATCCCAGCCTCGGTCCACCCAGCGGTATAGATGGGTTACACATCATGCCGGCGTAGAAGAATTGGATTTTGTCAAAAACAGCCGCCCAGCTCTAGCGAGGGACCTTCTGCCAGCAGCGGCATCAGCAAGAAATTGCAGGGCTGCGCCTCTGCCTTCATCTGGCATGAACAGCTGTAGGGGTCTATAAACTTGCAGGGCGTATCTCCAGGCCCTCCCCTCCCCTCCCTGATCTCCCTCCCCTCCCTGCCTCTCCTTGCGTTTGCAAGCGGCAGGCGCAGATTAAAATGCCGTCTTTCCAGTCGGTCGCACTAACTACTGCGCCTCGCCCATCTCGGCGAGGGCTCGATCGCCTCCCCCTCCAGCCTCTCAGGAAACTTCCTGTCACCTTTAAATGTCTCGCCCCCCCTCCCGCCCAAACACGCGGGATTCATTATATCATCATCGGCAGCCATTTGAAAGAAAATGGAACACTTTCGAAGCCCTTAATTTTGTTTACAAGCAAAACGGAGGGAATGGTCAAAACAATCCGCCCTCGACTGACACGGAGCGGTGGGCCCGGCACGGGATTGACAGTTGGGCTGTAAAGATGACTAAAGCGACGTGTGCGCGCCCTGCAGGTGACACGCGCGTAGCGGAAGTGTCTCTCTTTATTGAATCTTTGTCGGAGGCAAAGGTGCAGCCCTGCGATTGCTTGCTCAGGACACTGCGAGTGGAAGTGCCTTCTGCCGCGAGAGCGGTGTTCTTCATTGCAAGGCCCTGAACACCGGCGGCTCCTGGTGGCCTTTAGTGCGGCCCCTGATGTGCACCCCCCCTCCCTCTGACAATATACAACACGTGACAACACTCACCACCATCATGCTGCTGTCAAACCCCCAATGGGTTCAAATGCGTACACACACTGATGATGGTCTTATCGGCGAAAGTGCCCCCGTCCCTCTGAACATGAGTGAAGAACACTGCGCCAGAGGGGGCCCTAGAGAAAGCCCTTCTAGAGGGTATTTGGGCCTTTCTCTTCCGCACTGCTTCGATGTTTTGGAAGAGATGGGGTCTGTGCCGACGCTTGACCTCAACGCGCGACCTGTCCGACTCATACAGCTAAGTGGACAGCGCCCGGCCAGGAATTAAATAAAATTGCCCCCTTTGGTTGTTGTTTTGTTACCGCTGCACTTGGAGATCAAAATCGCGCCAGTGACCTCTGGATTGGACGGACCGAGTGTCCTCGTCATTACTCCACACAGCGGCGTCCTAATGGGGCCTAATGCCTGACAACATCGCTGCGCGTGCCTGTGACCGTGTTTACAGGAGGCACATCTGCCACGACTAGAGATGAAACGACGGCTGTGAACAAAGCACTTCCACTTTCCTCCAGCGTCTCCATTGAGCACGAGGTGAGGCGCCAGAGACGTCGACGCAAGCACGTTGCGAGATGTGCACACCCCCCCCCCCCCCGACTTAAACCCATCAATTGTCTGCTTCGCTGCATTTTTACAAAGTGCACTCATCCAGGCAAAGTGGGCAGCTGATGTGCGTGTACAATGTCACCCCCCCCTCCCACCCCCGTCTGGTATTGTATGAGTTAATAGTTGTTGCATTAAAGGCGGTACTTTGTAAACATTCTTTTTCGTATTCTTAGGTTTTTTCGGTAAAGTCACGTAGGTAAAAAAAATAATAAAAGTAAAATAAAAATAAAATAAAAATCACGACGTTTGTTTTATTTTACTCTTATTAATTTTATTTTTTTACCTACGTGACTTTACCGAAAAAACCTAAGAATATGAATCCTTGCAGTCACGAAAGCTTCAAATCTAGAATAATTTTTCGTTTATTTAGAGTCAACTTTATACTTTAACGCCACGTGTTTTGGGGGCGGTGTGTTGGATTTGTGAGCTGCAGATTGTCGCCCTGCCGGGCGGCATCGACCGTAGAGCGAACGGCTCGCAATCGAAAGGTTGCGAGTTCAAATCCAGGTTGGGGTTTGTACTCTGCCCATCGTCCCTACGCCGTCGACTAAAATCGGTACCACTTTGTCGGGTACTCAATTATCGGTTGTCCTGTCGATCTACTCGCACCCCTACCATACGAACATGGAATTTCCACGACAGGGCTGTAAACTAGGGATGAGCGTCGGCTTGATGCTCGCTTGAGCAGGAAATCACTCTGACTCGTTTCACGTGTATTATCGCACGCTGTTGAGTGTGTGTGTTTGTGATGGGCAGCGGTGATAGCGATGCGATGGATGAAGAGAATGGGTCAGGGTGGGTGTCTTGCATCTGCCCAATCTCGCCGATGTTCTCGTTTCCACTACAGCAGCCCTGAAGAGCAACTCGGTGGAAAACCACACGAAAAAAAGCAGCCTCCTCCGAACCGTGGTGGGTGTTTGCGGCGTCTCATCGGCTGCTCCCGAGGTTTGGATTTCTCTTCCCCTCCCAGCTGTCTGCACTGCCGATTCCCTGCCGTCTTTACGGTCCACACTCGAAACCGACCTCTGCCCTTCCCTTGACTCGTTACACACTGGCAATGCCTCCATAATATTGTTCACTTTTGGCGATGGCTTGGGGAGGCCTCAGTCCAGCGGTAGATAGATCACGGTTAATGATGATGATGTGACATTTCCCCCCTATTTTCACTTTCATCTCTATCCTCATCAATGCTCGTTCCGTTCCTGCTGTGGCCCTACGAGTTCGAGATGGCGTCGTCTGAATCATAGGGTGGCACAGTGGCATAGTGGTTACACTTGTGCCTCGCAGCAAGGAAGGACCTGGGTTCGAATCCGAACTCAGGTGTCTCTCTGTGTGGAGTCTGTATATGTCACTTCTATTCTGCATGGGATCCGGTTTCTTCCCATAGCAAATACAAACATACAATGTAACTGGTATTGGCCGAAGTTACATTTTTTACTAGTATTTGCCAAAACAAATTACTCAATTATGCTCCAGTGGCTTCCAGACGGCCGCAGAGGCACATCTCAAAGCGTGCGATGCAGTGACCGTCTTTGTTCGATGGTGAGCCAAAAGCCACTGCTACGAGAGTGACCGGAGTTTGCGTGACGATGGTTTATGCTCTTTGGCGAGAAAAATTAGGATTACCCACAGCATCAGCAGCAGCAATATTGCCTCCTGCTGCGAAAATGTGAGAGGGCCCACGTGAAAAAAAGTCTTGAGACTCAGTGAGGCTTTCATATACAGTATCTCTTACAGCTGCTAAATCCGCCCAACTCTTGCCTTTCTGTTCCTTTTCAGATGTATTGTTTCTAACAATTGTCCTGTCTTTGCTCTGTGTGTGCGTGTGTGTTTACCCTGTGCAATTATTTGAGATGCTTTTTTTTAAAATACGATATTCACGCTGTATTTATTGAAATGATTATTCGTATTGTTGGGATGCTGTCGTGGTTGTAATGGTTTGGAGCGCTGCTCGACTTTGTTGCAGTTGAAACAATGGGCACGTTTCCTAAATCCCCCAGCCCCCAGCCTCTGCCACCCCTAAGGTATTCTAATCAGGCCCCAACTCTGATCCACTCTATCTCTCTCGGCCTCTCTGTGTCCTGTGTAGAAGGGCAATTACCCGAAACGTCACCTATTACATATCTTTTTTTTTTGCTTTCATGGCCACGCAGTGTTATTGACGAATGTGTTGAGTTGTCAGCAGTCTAAACATTCACCCAACAGTTCGTCGATCCGTAGATTGCGCGCGTTTTGGGATAACGCTGTGGGTACTCTGATCTCTTCCAAGGCGATTGGCTTCTAGAGGGGCTCTCCAAAGCTCCCTGTAATTGATCATCGCGATCGGTATTTTTTGTTTTCATCGAGGCCCTTCCTCCAGCAGTGGCGTGAGAATGTCATTTCAGGACTTGCGCCTTTATTGTTCGTATTGCCAATTATGGGCGCGCGATGCGAGGACCTGAATCTGGCATCGCTAGACGTTTCACTTCAACTATGCGTTCACGAAAACTTGATTTGGCGTGACAGAACGTGGGTGTGTGTGCGTGTCAAAACAAACACAAAGGTCCCCCGTATAACCTTGACAGACCTGTCGGGGCAAGTAATGTTAGCGGGTAGCATCTATGGAAGCCGGCACGGCACTCAAGCGGGTGGTTGGCCAGCGACACGCCCGGCCGCCTTTGTCTCCCCAGTGGCGATTTTTACTCACCGCACCAGGGACTCATTTGAGGCTGAGTCGACCGAGAGGAGGCCCAGGATCGGTTGAGATAATCGTCACCTGGTGTTGGTGGCCGTGAGCAGGAATCGAACTCTGGCGGGGCGGGTTCGTAGCACAGCGCGCTAATCACTGCGCCACCGCTCTTAATGTGTGTGCACGCGTGAGTAGCGGTTAGCGCGTTGCGCTACGAACCTGACGACCCGAGTTCGATTCCTGCTCAAGGCCAACACCAGTGACGATTCTTTGAACCGGTCCTGGACCTCACCTAGGTCGACTCAGCCTCAAATGAGTACCCGGCGCGATGTGTGAACATCGCCACTGGGGGAAAAAAGGCGGTCGGGCGTGGTGCTGGCCACCCACCCCCTCGTGTACCGTTCCAGCTTTCATAGGTGCTCGCTGACAGCACTTGCCCCAACAGTCTGTTAAGCCTATAGGAGGTGGGGGGGGGGGGATCTTTGTCTTTGTCCTCACGTAGGCACACGCGCGCACTCAAACGAGTTCCCACTGCGTGGTGTGTGTGCACGTTGGGCAATAAACATCACGCGGACACCGCCCGCGCCACCTACACGTGTCACGCACACACGAAAAGGCCCCCGCAATTGTCCCAACAGCTCGGTGCAGGAAGCCCAGGGGAGTGTTCTTTCCAGTGATCACCCTTTCAGCAGCAACCGATGGCTCCCGGCAAACTCTGCCCCGCCCAATAACAAAAGACCACGAGCCGGTCGGTAACAGCTGGGGTGGCAAATGCTGGCAGTGTCCCCCCCTCCGACCCCATAGGGCAGTAGCCACCATAGGCACAACAGCCGAGGCTATGTAGTATCTGTTTCACAGACACACTTAATATTGCCATTTTTGCACGTGGATCACGTCGTATTCATTTTTAGCCAAAACAAAATTCCGATGACGATGTTTGTTTCTGTAGCTACAGCGGTGACATCGCTATCGTAGAGAATTGTGATCACAGAGGTTTAATCCAGCAGTAAAAAAATTAAGTCATTGGTGGTCAATCGCTACTCTCGCTCGTACCGATAAGCCAGACTGTGGCTATGACTCAACAGGGGTGGGGGCTTGCAAGGCCGATCTATTGCGGGGCTATTTGCATGGATGAGCGAATCTCGCCCCTAACACCAGGCAGTGAAATCGGGCGAACTGTTGCTTCTATTTGCCTTCGCCAGCCAACTGGGCTTGCCCAACCACACAAGAAACATTCATTTGCATATTCTTAGGTTTTTTCGGTAAAGTCACGTAGGTAAAAAAATAAAATGTAAATTAATAAAAGTAAAATGAAAATAAAATAAAAATCACGACGTTAATTTTTATTTTTATTTTTTACCTACGTGACTTTACCGAAAAAACCTAAGAATATGAATCCTTGCAGTCACGAAAGCTTCAAATCTAGAATTCATTTGCAAAGTTAATTTGCATGTTTGAGCAGCTACGATCTCTCTCTTTCTCTGCGAAAAGCTGGCAAGTGGCAATTATTGCAGCTGCCGCCGGTATCATCGCAAGGTACGTAGCCAACCGCGAGGTAATCGAAGGGGTGTGCGAGAGACGTGGGAAGGCGTATTTAAGACACGTGTAAACTTCGCTTCGAGTGCCGCACCGGGAGATCGAATCGAACCGCGCGACGTCCGGATTGGTGCCCTAAAAGAAGAGGGCCGACAATACACTTCTCCAGGAACTTGGTGATGGTTCGTGTTTTGTGTGTTTGTGTGTAGTGTGTGTTGGTGTGTGTTTGTGTGTAGAATGTGTGTGTAGGGTGTGTTGGTGTGTGTTTGTGTGTGTGTTTAAGTGTGTGTGTGTTTAAGTGGGTGTGTGTAGAATGTGTGTTGGTGTGTGTTTGTGTGTAGAATGTGTGTGTAGTGTGTGTTGGTGTGTGTTTGTGTGTGTTAGTGTGTGTAGTGTGTGTTGGTGTGTGTTGGTGTGTGTTTGTGTGTGTGTGTGTGTGTTTAAGTGTGCGTGTTTAAGTGTGTGTGTGTAGAATGTGTGTGTGTGTGTGTAGAATGTGTATGTGTGTTTGTGTGTTTATGTGTTTATAATGTGTGTGTGTAGAATGTGTGTGTTTGTGTGTGTGTTTGTGTGTGTGTGTAGAATGTGTGTGTGTAGAATGTGTGTGTAGAATGTGTGTGTAGAATGTGTGTGTTTGTGTCAGTGTGTATGGGGAGTGGTAGTGTAGCGGTTAGCGCGCTGCGCGATGAACCCAGCCACCAGTTCGATTCCCGCTCACGGCTAACACCAGTGACGATTATCTGAACCGGTCCCGGGCCTCCCCTAGGTCGACTCAGCCTCAATTGAGTACCTAGTGCGGTGTGTAAACATTGCCACATGGAGACAAAGGCGGTCGGGCGTGGTGCTGGCCACCCACCCCCTCGTGTACCGTTCGGGCCTTCATAGGTCCTCGCTAACATCACTTGCCCCTACGGTCTGTTAAGGCTATACGGGGGGTCTTTGTCTTTGTAGAATGTGCGTGTGTTTGTGTGTGTGTTTGTGTGTGTGTAGAATGCACGAGGTTATGGGGGGGGTGGACATTTCTGTATGGTGCACGTCTTTTTGGCGCGTTATTTGAAACCTGACGATTGCTGCAAGTCTCGCCGTTTGCGAACTATTCATGCCACCGGGGCAGCATCCTGACCTCCCTGTGTACGGTCAGTTAATGACAGGACGGAGAGCTTCTCACCACGGGCGTTGCAACAGTGAAATTAAAAAAAACACGGCAGGCCAGAATATGGAAAAAACCCACAACCGGCACGGTGTTTTTTTATTTAATTCCGGGGAGTAATTGCGGGGTTGGGTCGCGACGGACACTCTCAGGCGCTTGATGTAAGTGAGATGATTGTGGTGACTCCCACGGAGGCTATGGAGTGTGTAATTTTCTCCTGGGGAGTGCGGTGGTGGTGGTGGTGATAGTGAGGCGGGGTGGGAGTTTCCCCGAGGCTCCCCTCTCTCTCTGGGGAGAAGGAGATAGTGATGAGGGTGATGATTACGCAGGAATGAGCGCGAGGAGGTGAACGAGGAAGAGAGGAGGGGGTGACAGGCGGGTGGGCTGGGTGGGTGGGGGGGGGGCACCGCCGTGTTTATGTTGGACGGGGAGGAATGGGGGCAACGCTGGGAAGATGGGAAGAGCGGCCTCTGTTGTTGAGTAGCATCTGGAGCGCCTCTGTGTTGACGCAATGAAACAAACCTTCTCCGTGGCCAAGTGGGTTTTGTGTATTCAAACAAGGGAAGAACACAAAACAACTACCCAATGAATATTGGCATCGCACGAATTAAACAGCCCGCTGTTTGTGGCGATGTAACTCAATCGATTGGGCCCTATAGTAAACAACTGCAGTCTGCGCTCCTTCAACGGAGGAAGTGGCAAGGGTCAGGCAGCTGCCGTGTCGACAGAGGCATCTGTAGCACGGTTGGCTACGTACGGTGCAAAAGATGTCCAACCTGCATACAGCATACACACAAAACTACACGAACGCTCCCTTTGACGCCGCCTCGTCGACACTGGCATTTCGCTCCTGAACATATTGCTGCCATGTGCAATAATTAAAGCCACACACGTTGCGCCACGCGTCTCGTTCCTACGCGAACAGCAGTTTGTATTTTTGTACTGCGTAGGCTTGCGCGGTTGTGGCCGGGCAGCTCTGTGGCTGTGCATGTCTATCGGACATCGTTCCGAACAACGCGTGGCACGACCCCAATATGAACGCATCGGAGAAGCCAAAGCTGGCCAATTTCCGGACGTGTATCCATTTTGATAGCTGTGGACTTGCGCATAGATGGGTGGGAAGCAGTTACCCAGCGCAGCCAGACGTCGCGTTTACCAAAGCGACCTTTCGCTGTCAAGCGGCAAGGGTGAGGCAGCTGCTGGGTCAACAGAGACATCTGTGTGGCTCCGCTCAAGCATGGCTAAAAGAGACATTGGGAAGGAACTCTCGTGCTCATTGTGGCTTCTCTGGCCACGGTTCAATGCAGAGAGTGGGGCTGAATGTCATTGCCTGTTGAATTCGTACCCCAGCAGCTGCACACGCAAGAGCTTGGGTACACAGAGGGCCGCGGAAGCCTTCAGCCACTGCAAGGCAGCACAGTGAACGTGTGATTAATGATATGCTTGTGAGCCTTGAGCGGTGCGCGATAGTAAACAGATCCATTGCTCGCATGCATCAGCTGCGTAAGTACTGTCCAAGCAATCCGCTGCTGGGTGAGACCCATCTCATGTCGTATGGGGAGTTGGGGGTTCGTGGGGTTTCCTTGACCATATTTCACCACCACGCTGGCGAGTGCGGGTTGGTGAAGCCAGGGAGCGTAATCGTGGGGGCTTAGAAGTACAGCACAACAATAAAGTTTGCTGCACCGGCCTTTGCTGCTCTCAGCGTAGCACGCGGCTCTGCGGAAAAAGCCTTGCGTGCATAGTGGTCGCCTGTTCCAAGCATTATCCAGGGCTCGGTCCTGCAACGTTCTGACCCTCCCCTCGTGGGCATCTGTGAAAAAAAGAACTATATAGCTCATCGGATTCCTCCAGTATAAATACAATTTCCGATTCTGATCGCTTCTTAGAGCGTGACGAGATTGGGCGCATTCTTTGTGATTTCGTCGTAAGCCGACCTTTCACTGACGCTGCAGAAAGTCTGTAATTTAGTTGACGCCGGATGTTGAGTGATTAGTCAGTCGTGACTCCTGGCTCTCATTCGTGGACATACTTTAGCATTGTTTACATAACCAATCGGCCATACACCTCTGATAGCTTCTGATAATGTGTTTTGTTCCGGCTTATCAGTGCCCTGCCTTATTACAGACCAATTCAAACCTTATTGGTCACCCCGTGCCCTGATAAATCATCCGACAAAGTCCCATCACAAGGGAGAGACACAAACAAATATATATATAAAAAAAATTGCCCGTATGGACCTGAAAACTGACTTTCCCTGTACAAGAATACGGCGTAAACCGTGATGGGTTGACAGCTATGATGGCCCGACGTTTTACTCCATGTGCTGGAAGCGTCTTGCGGGAGCTGAAATGAAAGATCCTGAAGAAAGTTCCCAGCACGTTGAGCGAAACGTCTGACATCGTGCCAAACGACACGTGGCACAAACCTTATGACACAATCGCAAAAAGCCAGAGAGCCCAACCGCTCGGATATCGTTTGTATGGTAATATGACGTTATTGATTTTCCCTGTTGAGTAACGAGTGTTTTCTGAAGTTTTTCGAACACCATAATGAACGTCGTCTCGGTACAAACAATTAGGGTTAGCAGCGGATGGCAGCAAATACACATCAGCTTTGCGTGCACATTTTAATCGAACGCACAACTTCAGAAATGCGTACTTACAAAAAGTGTCATCGTTTAGCATGATAAGTTCGAGTCAGAGGACATTGTAAAATTAATCCTTGTTTCAATTTTTTAAACGAGGTGGCCAATAATGTTTCCCATTTCACTAAATTCAAACAGGTTTTTTTTTGTTATTGTTTACATTTCAACAAATGCCCCACTCTTCAAACCAAGGATCATGGGACACAATACACCACTTGTGTAAATATACGGCCCGCTGCCAAGCTAGTTCTGCGGGACAACAGATGTTGTTATCTTTACAGGAAGCTGGGCGTCTGCAAACAATGATCTCATGGGAGGAGGAGGAGGGAGGAGGGAGAAGTTTCGGCCAGATGGGCGGCTTTCCCAGCTCCCCATTGGCTAGCAGGTATCGTTCTCATGACTTAAGCTCCACTCAACTGCCTGCACGGTTTGAATGAGTTTGCGAGCTGGAGAAGCGACTGTCGGCTGTTGCGAATGTTGCAGAGGACCTTGAGGACTTTGACATCTGAACGTTGACGTATCAACCGGGGTCGCACCAAGATGGGTTAACAGCAGTCCGTTGGCTCTTCTCAGTTACAATCAGTAAGTCGTTTTTGTCGGTTTTACTTGTGCTTGTCTTGTTTGTTCGTGAGTTCCAAGCTGACTCCGAGCTTGTTGCTATAAATGAGGTTGTTTGAGATTTGTTTTGGTTTGCAACGGTGTCTCGTATTTTGTATTGGGGTCTTCTTGTCGATAACATCTGGTGATGCAGCAGCAGCAGCAGCAGCATCATTTAACGAGCCCGACTCTGCTGATCGCAACTGAGAAGCTCTGTCCAGAGTGTTTTTGCTTTGACAAATGCTGTTTAATAATATTGGTCTGCATGGTGTACAATGCTCATGTGGGCTACAACATGTTTGTGCAATGACAACAAAGCGGAGTTTAACTTAATTGTTGTTTGTGCCTTTCATTTTGGTGCCATTTTTGTTTATTCATTTTTATCTTCTGAGAGTTTTTAATTTGCTTGGTTAGTTGCTATAAAATAAGATTTGGCCCTAATATATAATTACTGTACAGCGTTGTGCGATGCAGTTAATTATAAATGAATTACGCTATGTTGTTGTTATTATTATTTCTACATGGCAACAAGTAATGCCTTTGTGTTTTGTGTAACCTGTAACTGTATTCGAGCAATCTTTATCAAGCGTTGGTCTGGAAAGCCAAAAGGCACGTGTCCAGACATTGCGTGTGTTTATTTGGGTGTACACGTATATGTGGAGACGCTGAGTAAAGTCCCGCTTCTACAGGGTGATCCAGATGTCTTGTGACCCCCCCCCCCCAATTACTTGAACCCCAACAATCATTTCTGTTTTAAAGAAACCTTCCTAAAAAAATAGATTAAATTCTAGAGAATTAACTGGTTGTGGTTGAATTTCGATTTAAAGCTTTCGTGACTGCAGGGATTCATCTTCTTGGTTCTTTCGGTAAAGGCACGTAGAAGGGAAGTAATAAAATAATAAAAATAGAACATAATAAAATAATTATCACGACGTTTCGGCCACAACGCAAGCAGCCGTCATCAGGTGAAGACCAGGACGGCTGCTTGCGTTGTGGCCGAAACGTCGTGAGAATGATTTTATTATGTTTTCTTTTTATTATTTTATTACTTCCTTTCTGCGTGACTTTACCGAAAGAACCAAGAAGATGGTTGTGGTTGCCTCAACCACAGGGTGATGTGATGCGCCTAATGCAGTAATCACGATTAGTTTCGGTGCATGCGGCTTGCTCGCCACCCTCTGCGCGCATGCATTTGCTCAGCGACACAGCGATATTGCGAACTTTGCTTCGTGCAGCGCTTCGTGTTGCTTCTTTTGTCATTTAGCGTGAGCCGGATCACTCTTGCGAATGAGACGCCTTATCGCGGCCTCACGAGCTCTCTCTCTCTCTCGCGTCTTGGTTAAACAAAATCAACGAAACTCTCACTTGCACCCCGAGAGCAGGGAGACGGGGGCAGAACTTTATCTTCAAGTGTAAACGCAATGGAGTCTGAAATGCCGCCGCATTGCATTTTAATTTGATTGCCAATAACCGCGCGATTGAATGACAATGCGCGGATCTTGCTTTACGGAGACGACAGGCCGAATGTTTCGGGAGAGCGACGGCAACAATAAAAAGCGAAATCTATTTAAAATTAACGCCGGCGTTCATGAACAATTCAACTCGTGCACGGTTGATAACCAGATCTCGAGAGCATTTCAACCAAAACAGATATTTCTTGTCAGTTTAACGCGTAGGCTTTCGCGACCAATATCATCAATAATAGAACATGTTTGGGTTATATCGCGTAAATATATAAACGTGTCGTTAAAACCCGCCACCACCCGACACAGCCAACCCTCACTAGTTTACTAGTGAGTATATCTACGCGATCTAACCCAAAGAACCTCCATTATGGAGACATTTTTGTCATTGTTTTAAAGAGGCAAGTCCCAACACTGAAGTGGGCGGTGGGGGGTGAAGGGGACAGCCCCGTGATTAATTTGCATGCCACAACCACCACCCCTGCGCTGCTTACTGCTGCGCGTCCTAAGGGCGGGGGGCGCTTGCCCTCAAGTTGCTCGCTGTGCTTTCTGCACCACGCGAAATGTGACCTGCAGTTACGGTGGTGGTGGCGGGCGGGCAGGCGGGCGGGGCTTATGATATTGCTGCTCTGGAGACCCCCGGAGATTGATGAGATGTCTCACCTTTAACAGAGTGGGCCGCGCGAAGGCTGCACAAGTTTTTCACTCCAAAATACAAAGTGTTTCTCGATTGCCCGATCCGCAAATACGAAGCAGACGTTGCAGCGATACAGTCCGATAATCCTGACGCGGTCATCTCTGGCTTCACCAACTGGATATGAAATTGCAGTTGTGGTTCCAGATGTGTATCGGCCATACGACAAGCGAGGCAGTCGTGCCACCAGACCGGGTCGCCACTGGGAACCACTCTCCCCTGTTATGCCCCCGTCTGCTGGACTGGTGTCGTTAAATAAATTTAAAAACCTCCCACACAATTGTCAGACGATGGATTCTCACCCGCCCAGTGGCTGAGTGACTAACGTGTGCTCAGCGGGTGCGGCAATCGGGCAGGCGGGGCCCCCCAATGTGGGATTTGTCTCGCACGGTCGCCAAACGCCACTGCTCTCATTCAATTTTAAATCAAACGCGGCACGTAAACGAAAGCGTTTTCATAACAAACCAAAAACATTTCAACCGCGTTTTAAATAGGTTTCTTGTTCTTTGACACTGTTGTTGAAAACAAATATGGTTTGTGGTTTTTAAGGCGGCCCCAAACTCGTAGCTGTGGCCACCAGGGTACGGGAGGGGGGGGCAAGGCACCCCCTGCCCCCACGCTCGTTACGCTCCTACCACCGTCTAATCCTACCCCTCCCTTACACATCGAAAAATAACTCCTCTTATCCACGAACCTATTACCCGTGAGATCTATAGGTTCCGTGAATATGCCGACTATATGCGCCCCCTGTTGCTATTTGTGCCCCCCCCCACCCCCCATCCTGCATCGTCTTTCAGAATAACGTAACGTATGCTGTCTTTACCATTGTAGCTTGACCGAACCCTAAGGGGTTGGGAGAACACATGATCACTGATGGTAACATATATGTTCGCTCTCCCAGTAGCATGTTTTAAGTGGGGCAAGGAGCAGAATCTGTGTTTTATTTATTTTACTCATCCTGGAGGAATCTGATGAGCTGTAAAGCTTTTTTTTTACACAAATGTCCAGTAGGGGCGGGTCAGAACGTTGCAACAATAAACAATACAAAAACACGATAGGAGTGTAAACTCGAGGTAAGTAAGTCACAAATAAAATATAAGTAAAAGTGCCGACCGATTTTTTTTTTTCAACACTAAGTGCAGGCTTGGGCAAGGCAGCGAAGCATCAACAAAAACAGTCCCAGGCCACACCAAGACAACAACACACAGTCCCTCAATGAAACTACACACTGCAATTTAACTATCGGTACACGGGGGGGGGGGGGGGGGTAAGGATAGCATGCCATGTTACGGAATCAAGCACAGTTCGATTTCCAGTCTGGAGGGCAGTAGTTGCGCTAACCACTGTCCCACCGCTCCACCTCGCCCAGCGCGGTTTCAAGTCAGATTAAAGAAACGTGCCAGTTGGGAGGGGCGCGTTGCATCCGCGGTGTCCTCCCTGTGTCCATGATCCACTGGGCGGTGCCACCATCCACACCGGAAATCTTCACTTGGATAACTCGGAAATCCGAGGCTCAAGGTTGCCTTGGTAGCCACTGATCGGTGCCACGTAAATAAACTGCCCAACGCCGTCACTGTTTGTGTCGCTGCTGTTGCCGTTAAACATCTCAACAGACATCGTCGTCGTGGCGGGCATTATCGTGAGCCACGGTCAATCCACTGCTGAGTGAGGATATCCCCAAGGCACCCACCCCCACCTCATCTCCCACGATGCAACTTCCACCTAGCACCTGCACACGAGCAGACTTCAACAGACCTACGCATGCAGCATACTGCATGTATACAATTATTGTATCGGAGTAAAACAGCAATCGCAAACTCCACAAACACGCAATCGACGTTCGAGTGTTGTTTTGCTCAAAAACGCATGCAGAGAACAAACGAATCGGGCTACAGAAAACACTAAATAAAGAAAGAGTGGTGAAAAGCAGACTGCGCATCCTCAGGTTATCTTTGACGTGGACGGCAGATCATCAGACGGAGGACATCGATGAACGAAAACGGGACGAGAGCTGAAACGCGGTCAGAGTAGCGAGGAGGGTTGCCCGCTTGGAACGCCACTGAGCAAGAGAGGGGAGCACTTGGGCTCGAGAACGTACGCAAGTTAGACATCGCATTGATCGTTTTAGAGGAACGATTGGCTTGGGCAGTACCCGCACCTAGGAGGGATGATGGCCAGTCAGATCGGGACTAACCACGGAACGCCAGTCGAAGGGAGGAACGAGTCCGAGAGGACGTACACGGTCGAGATGGAACCACGAGGGCGGCTCGGGCAGGAGTGGAGTGGATTGGGCTTGGTGGAGGCCTTCATCCTGCAGTGGGTAGCTCATAGACGATGATGATTGTGATCGAGCTTTGTACATCCCATCCAATCACAGTACAAATCTTATTATTCTCTAATGGTGTCATTGGGGGAAGTGCAAGAGGGTTGACGCAAGAGATTTACAGGGATTAACGGAGAATCTGCTTAGGTGCCAGACGCTATAGTTTTGTTTTTTCCCCCGACGAATCTCTCTTCCTTTCTCTACCAAGGTATGGAGAGAAGTATCAATCCATTGTCTGTAAGGTGACTTTTATTTTCAATTGCGGCAGACTGTGCTCCAGCGTGGCCACGGGAGCGTGTCACGTGCAGTCAGTCGTAGCAGCAGCAGCAGCAGCGAGCATTACATTTTCACAATTGTGGCTTAATGTTGTTTTCCTTCTCTTGTTATTTTTTTTAACAGGCCAAAGAAAACGAAGCACTCGCTTGAAGAACGGAACTACTTCGAGAGGGAGAAAGCTAAACAATGGGGAGAGGATGTTCACTCCTAACACAAACCAACATAGAGTTGCAGCGGTGGTAAAGGTGCAGTCCCGCAATTACTAACTGCTGACTGGTGGGCCTGCGGCACACGGAGCTGCAGAGAAGTGCTTTTGATTTTTATATTCGGCCCGAGAGGATTCTCCGCGCCGTACAAAACGCGGCGCTGGTATTTTACATCCTTCCGTCATGTCGGTGGAAGTCAGCCAACAGCCGAGGCTGGGATCCCTGGGAGATCGTCTGTCGCCGACGTCTTCCATCGTCCCCCTGCGCATTCTCAACAAGGGGCCCGAGTATTTCCGGCCGAACCGCCGGAGCTGCCAGGAGGGCGGCATGTCCGTTCGCGAGCGACTCGAAGCCGACCGACTCAAGTACGTCAAGAGCCCCGACGCCGCCCGGCCTTCATCCGTCGAGCTCGCGGCCGGCGGCGGTGGCGGCCTCATCGTCGGCGCGTCGAGAGGGCGTATCTGCTGCGGTGCCGGCAACTTGGACCTGGCGATGCTGAGCAGCGCCATCGGCAACCTGCACCAGATCCGGCGAGAAGACCTGTGCCGCAAGGGCGTGCGCAGGACGCCGCCGCCGCCACCGTCCGACCCCCGGCTCGCGTTCCGGCGCCGGAGCGACGGCTTCGTCCGTGGCGGCTCGGAGAGAGACGCGTCCTGCGGCGGCAACGGCGCGAGCGCCAGGAGCAACGCTGTGGCCTTCATCTGGAGGCTCTTCCAGGGTGTGGCGGGGGGCCGGGAGAGGCACGCCAGGCCGTCGGCCGGCAACGAGGAGGACTCGGGCGCCGAGTCGAAGGAGAATCTGGGAGACGTCACCGACGGGGCCGCGGAGGCCAACCCGAGACCGGCCTGGCGATCGGCGTCACGGGACGAGCCACGTCCGGCGCAAAGGCCGTCTTCTCTCATTTTGCCCGGCGGCAAAACGGAGCCGGATTCGTTTTTCGACGAGTGCGGCCTCGACCGGGAAATCGTCGCGAGCCTGCGCGTGGGGGCAGGGGGGGGCGGCTGCGGTGGCGGCTGCGGCAGTGTCGGTGCCGGTGCCGGCAGCAGCGTCTCCTCCAGCGACCCCGACTTCGATGGATTGTCGGAGCGGTGGCGCGACCACGACGGAGGAAAGAACGACGGAGGGGAGAACGACGGAGGGGAGGACCCCGCGCCAGCACGAGTCTCGGTCGTCGAGCGCAATGCAAGGATCATCAAGTGGCTCTACGGGTGCCGGCGCGCCAGTTGCTTTTGAAGAGGGACGATCGCTGACCGGCGGCGCAGGGCCGGGCGGTGGCGTACGTGCCAATGGCACGTCCGGCTCGCTGGTGGGGGTGTAGGCGGCTGATACGTGAAAAGGTCGCACCTCCGATGAGCACGGTTGGCTCTGTACGGTTGCGAAAGAAGTTCAACGTACGTTTGTGGCCATCTCTAGGAATTCCGTTGAGTGTCTCCGCGTATGAATGAACATATGTTTTGGTCCGCTGGCCTATCTGTTTTCAAGACGAATATTACCCAGCAGCATTTGTTCAAGCGCAAGGAAAATCTGGACTGGTGTAGATCCTCCCACATCTTTTCAGTGTTACCAAGTTGAAAGAGGATGTCCTGGACAAAAGAATGTCGCGCAAACTGCTTTAATACGCGGTGAGATGCTTCGCAGCGCTTTAGAGAGGTAAGCGAACGCACGCGAGGCTATGGGCACGCTACTGTGCGGGGAAAGGTAAGGATTTGTTGACATCTGCAGAACATACGGTATGCGCTATGGTCGTCAGGGCAGTTATGCTGACGGTCGGATAAACGACGCCGTACCGTGCGTGCGGAGGGACGTCGAGTGCATCACGTGGTGAGTTTTCCCAAGCAAAAGCAAAGCAGAAGCATTTTGCGCCCCTTCCAGGCGAGCGTGGCTACCTACCGGCTGCTGAGAACTTACAAGCAGGGCCTGGTTACGTTTGATGGGGGGGAGGGGGGGCGTTAAACTAAAACTAAATTGAGGGAAAGGCTCTCTCTGTTCATTCGCTTCCCTCGACTGTTTTGACGCCGTCCGCTCCACCGTGGTTGTTTTAGCGACGGCGTTTGAACGTATGACATACAAGCGAATTGTCAATAGAAAAATTCAGATGAAGCAAATTTTACTTCGACGCGCGACTCGGCTAGTTAGTATGACCCATCGCTCTGCAGTGGTTTTAATTACAAAAAAAATGTACCTGTAAGATTTCGTCACGGTGCCACAAGTGTTGCACTTCAACCGTTTAACAGACAGCAGCCGGGGAACGGAATGCATCCGAGGAGAAGACGACCGCCGAGAGAGATAGAGCCATGAAATCCATTGTGTGAAGGTGCTGGGTGGATCGTTGTATCGCGGGGGGTGGAGGTCTTCATCCAGCAGTGGATTGACCAACGTCGACGGTGATGATTTATATTTCGGTAACCCCTCAGGATTCAAGGCGCCTCTGGGTGCAGGCCCGAAGGTCCCGGCGTTAATCCGACCCTTGCCTACATTAGCGTTTGGGTTTGTTTTGTGTCCTTAAAATGACTGGGATTGAATAAAGTTACGTGATTGAAAGTTCGTCTTTGTTGCTGGCTGTCATGTCGTCTCGTTTCCTGTGTGGCCATGGTTCACGTTTAGAATCCGGGCTTGTTCGGTGGGGTCTAGCGTACAGCGAACTGAACGAGAGAAGGACGCTTGTGTTGCGCCTGTGAAACGTCGTGATTTAATTTAGTTGTTTTTCATTCATTTTTTATTATATTATATATGTTTACCAAAATGACTTGACCGAAAAAACCCAATAAGTATGAACGAGGGAGTATTTGCTACAAATACATTTTAGTCTTGGAGCGCGGCGCATAAATAACCGACGGTTATTTATCCACATGAGGGTTTGGTGATGTAAATATGTAACTCTATTTCGTACTTTAATAAACAAAATGATAACTCAATGCAGCGTTTTAAGTTCATTACATTTATAATACCATTGTCGAGTGACCCTTTTGCAATCCACTGCTGGATGAAAGTTTCCGCATGCTGTTTCAGTCATGGGGGTTTTGTTTGACCATACTGGTTAGTGTAGGTGAAGATGAGTTAGAGGACCAGTTCAGATATTATTCACCGCGAGGATTTCGACTTTTCCGCCACAGACCAAAGCCGGATGGAGTTCTTAGCTGGCACAAGGTCTGTTATCCAGACATCTGGACATCTGTGAAAACTACATCTGTGAAAAACAGCTTTGTGTCTCTTCAGATTCCTCCAGTATACGTAAACATTCTGATTCTGATATCAAACCTGTACATTATCCTGTAAATAAAGTTCAACACAATTCCCACAGGTTCGAATGAATTCCTGCCACCTGAACGCCGATGCCAATTCCCGGAGTGTCCGGGTCAAACCGGCAGAGTCGGCAGCTCCGAGCCTCTCCGCTGACGTGAGACTCACCGCTGACGTGAGTCTCACCGCTGACGTGAGCTTAACCACGACCGGGAATCAAACCGTTGCTGCCTGCGGTCGACATCCCTCTCAGACGCAGTCTGTCCCTTGGCTGCCACTGTCATCATTCTTGGCTATCGTCCACACTAAACAAAGACTCCCCCCACCCCTATAGCCTGAACAGACTGTTGGGGCGAGTGCTGTTAGCGAGCACCTATGAAGGCCGGCACGGCACACGAGGGGAGTGGGTGGCCAATACCGCGCCCGACCGCCTTTGTCTCCCTCGTGGCGATGTTTAAACATCACACCAGGTACTCATTTGAGGCCGAGTAGACCGAGCTGAGTCCCAGGGATCGCTTCAGATAATCGTCACCGGTGGTGTTGGCAGCCGTGAGCGCGCTCTCTGCAACGCTTGCTCTCGTCATCGCCACGCTTTGCATATTTAAGTGTTCCTCTTTCCCCATTAGCCAGCCCATCCCGTGTTCGGCCGGCAATGAAACTCTCATTAAGTGACGAATGTCACGTGCGCCGGCTTGCTGTGGCTTGCCTGGTGCATCCATCTGAGTGATCAGACTGCAGGCTCCAGTGAGCTTCATTAAACGCAAGGCAAATGCCGTCTGACAGGTTTCTTTTTTCCTTTCCCGCCCTGAGAAAGCGGGTGGCCTCAAGTCAGTCCTCCCGAAATAAACTCCACTGCCCTGTGTAATGCATCAGCAGCAACATGTGCTGTGTACGGAAACTGTATCGGGAAACAGAACTCACGTGCTGTTGTGGATGGTAGTCTAGCGGACACTGTCCTCACCAACAGGCGGAGACAGGTCGGGGTTCTGGGCCTTTATTTCCACCTCCATCACACACAGCTCCCTCCTTCATCCACAGCTCTCTCCTTCATCCACAGCTCTCTCCTTCATCCACAGCTCTCTCCATCACACACAGCTCCCTCCTTCATCCACAGCTCTCTCCTTCATCCACAGCTCTCTCCATCACACACAGCTACCTCCTTCATCCACAGCTCCCTCCTTCATCCACAGCTCTCTCCTTCATCCACAGCTCTCTCCATCACACACAGCTACCTCCTTCATCCACAGCTCTCTCCTTCATCCACAGCTCTCTCCATCACACACAGCTACCTCCTTCATCCACAGCTCTCTCCTTCATCCACAGCTCTCTCCATCACACACAGCTACCTCCTTCATCCACAGCTCCCTCCTTCATCCACAGCTCCCTCCTTCATCCACAGCTCCCTCCTTCACCCACAGCTCTCTCCTCTTCACCCACAGCTCTCTCCTCTTCATCCACAGGTCTCTCTCTCCTTTACTCCTGTCCATGCCCCCTCTTATCCCCACGGTCCCACCCACTCCTCTCATCCCTGTCTCCTCGTTATTAGCCACAGATCCCCTGTGTTCACACCTCCGTGGGTGACTCCCGGTCGACTCAGGGATTGACATCGGCGTGTATGGGGTAGGGCATGCCGATGTTGTGTGGACCGCCATGGAGGACTGTTACAATTGTATCATCAAGAAGGCATCCCCCTCCCCCCAAAGCCACCTCCGATTCTGCCATTGCATTAATACGCCCAGCGGGCAGCACGCGAACTGCTTTCATCGCTCCATCTCCTCGGTGGACGTGTTCTCTGACAAGTGTCATATCCTTGGCTGCCGCTCTGCCGCTATTCTACAAAGCATCGGCCGTCATCGCTCATAGAAAAATGTGTCCTGTCCAATCCCTTTTTACTTTTTTGAACAGTTTGCATTTTGGTCTTAGCTTGGAAATACTAAATAGTCTAAATCTACATGTAAAAATCAAACAGCTTTTTAGGCCATCATCCAATTGACCTTCAGAAAAAAATACTATTCCCAGCAGTACTGTGCAAAGCAGGAAAGCTACGGACCTGTATCAACGTTTTGCATCTCATCAGCAATGAGGGCCTTTCCACGCCAGATAGGAACAGGTTGGGGGGGGGGTTACTTTGACCATACTTCACCGTGATGGCCAGTTGCGGGCTAACCACGATGGCGGGAGCGGTGGTGCTATACAATTCAATGTACATAATTTTCAGTCGGCTTGGCTGTCGAATTGCTGTTGAACTGAGCGAGAATGCTCGAACGTCTGCTGGAAGCGGCAGCCAAAGTGCCGGGCGAGAAAAGGGGGGGGGGGGGTGGTGGCACATCCGCTCGTTCACAAAGACGGCCGACGCTTCAGACTGCGTGAGGTGGAAGGTCAGCAGCTGGGGCTCGCTGAGGTTGGGGCAGGTGCTCCCTCTTGCCGCTGAGAGCCCAACAATGATTTGACCCGCTGCCTGCCCCAACTCCCGTTGACGGGCAGATGGTCACCGCCACCCTGCATCCCCCCACCCCAAACCAGCCATTGATTGTTGTTACAGGAGTGGCAGTGTTTGCGTGTCGCCACTGCCACACTCTCAATCGAAGTGTTGAGTTGTTGTTGTTCTTTGATGGCTCGTACCCACACAGAGTGTGGAGGGTTTGTTTGGCTAAATGTTGGCCCACACACCCTGACGACATCAGTGGGTGGGTGGCCGACCCACTGGGTAGCCCTACGTTTTAAAAAATAAATTGGGTTGGCCCTGCATTTCAATTAATAAAATCCTAGTGCTATGCCAAAAGAGATAAAAACAGGAGCTATAGATGGAGTGAGCTAAGAGTAACGTAGATAATAGAGAAGTAGTGAGATTAGAGAAGACCGATGCATACATAGATTAGAACGTTAAATAGTTTTACTTTATATTTAACACGTAGGCTTTCTCGACCAATACACATATTGATGTTTACGCGATCTAACCCATACACCTCTATAATGCTTTGTTTTTTATATTAATACGTTTGCAATGTTTGTTAAGATTTTAATTTGAGCTGACACTTGGATTACACATTTGAAAACCCTGGTCGTATAAAACCAAGACCAGACTTCCTCATTGAATAGAAATGCTGAAGGACCGTGCTCTGAGTACTGTACGTTTTATCTTTCCCTCGGCGGTCTCTCTCCGTCACTCTCCCAGGGATTAGTCACTTCGCGTGATCTATGGAAGGATATTACTTGTCGTCAAACAGGTAAGCGCACAGCCATGAGCCATTGTTATAGACAATGCAGTCGTCAGACAGGTGTCTGGACCCACCTGTTTTGGGTCTGTGCCATTCACCGGTGATGTCACTTCATGCAGCAAGTGTTTCGCTAAAAGCATTAAACAAAAACGTTGCGTTTGGTGCACCGCAATTGGTACGTTGTTTCATTGTGATACATTAAAATGCTCTCACCTTCAAGTACTGTACCGAGTTTATACATGTATTCTAAATGGACCTCGTTAGGCTGAGCAGGCATTAGCCTTGTTAGTACATCGATGGACGACCACAATATTCGCAAGAGAGGTGACTGTGGGCGTTGTGAGCAATTGAAGGCGGTGCCCCCCCACCAAAGACAAAGATCCACCGAATAGCACTAACAGACTGCGGGGGCAAGTGCTGTTAGCCAGTACCTATGAAAGTCGGAATGGCACACGAGGGGGTGCGTGGCCAGCACCACGCCCGACCGCTTTCGTCTCCCCAGTGGCGATGTTTACTACACACCACACCAGCTACTCATTTGAGGCGAGCTAGGGGATGCCCAGGATTGGCTCAGATAATTGTCACTGGTGTTGACCGTGCAGCGCCACATTAAATACGCATTACAACGACAATAGTTTAAAGCGATTTGAAGCATGTTTTATATTTTTTTTGGGGGGGGTGGGCAGAGCTTTGTGACGTCATATTTGAGGGGGGGGGTCTGACTTTTTGTGACGCCGTGTGACGAAGGGGGGGGGGAGGGTCAAAAATCGTCCAAAATCGCGTGACGTCATTTATGGACGGCCCCTTATCACGTGTACATTTATAGGAGCCAAACACCCGAAACACACGTTTCGGCATTTGGAGAGAAAAACCGGGAGACCCGGAGAAAAATCCACTGCAACCATGGGGAGAGAGAGATCACGCCAACTCCGAATACAGCATACAGGCGTCTGAAACGAAGTGGGCAAACATTGTACTATCGGCAATCCGAACAAGCTTTCAAATATCGCAGGAGGCTTACGGCAAATCGGGCACCTGCATCACGAGTGAGCGGGATAATTAGAGGCGGCGCTCTCTCCCTTTCTCCCCGTCCCGGCCTCGCGCTTGCATCTGGCTTTGGGGCCTTGGCCAAGAATGCGGCTATCCTCACCCCCCCTCCCCTTCTCACGCGGTCGTTTTCTCACGCGTGGCCAACCGAGCGGGCGGCCCAAGCGAGTCAATTTCGCCGCGTTAATCCTGTAAATGCGCATCGCGCGCTCAGCGCTGGCCCCACACACACACAGCCGAGCCGTCCGCGACAGGCACGCCCGACCGTGCCCCACGGTGTAGTCGTGTAAAAAAAAATTCACCCCCGACTCACTGCCCCGGGGGGGATTGCACGAACGGTGAACGAGCCGAGGCGCCCGGGCATGCTCCTCCGGCGGACGTTTAAAGATCCCGTGACTGGGTGCGCCGTGGGTTTGGTGACTTAAAAGTGAGAACTCACTAACGGTGATGTAGTTCGACGCGCAGGAGGCCGCGTGTGTCTGTGCAGGCGTCACGGTCTAAATGGACCACGTTTTAATAATGAACAGCAAATTACCTAATAGGGTAAAGCCCCAAGGCAACGTTGCTCCCTGCTGTGCAATTTCTACGGACTGTGTCGCCTGTGAGTCGACGATGGGCTGTGTTTTGGCACGTATGCCAAATGTGCAAACGATTTGATAATTAAAATTATGTATGTTGAACTTCTTTCGCACCGTACGTAGCCAACCGTGCGGGGGAAGGACAACAAACTAAACACCAAAAAGCAATTAGAAAAAAAATAGTTTTCGTGATCTTACTATAAAGTTTGAATCTATAACTTTTTTGGAGGGTGGATTGTTGGACTTTTTTTTCTCCTTCATATTTTTCTTCTTGGGACAAGCGAGGAGTGTGAATGTAGGAAGGCATATTCGGCGTAACGTTTCAGTTTCTAACAGCAACAATTAAAATATATATCGCGTCTCTATGCAATTGCATCTGAAGATGCTTTTGCTAACAAGAAAAAGGAACTGCATTCCTTTAGAAATAGTGTTGTGGGGGGGAGGTCAGGGCAGAGACTTAGACTCAGACGTTATTATTTCAGCTGGTGAGGCCCCGGTGAGCTAAGCAGCTCTGTTGCAAAGACGACCACAGCCCAAGCAAGACCATCACATCGCACCGTGGAGACGTGCAGACTAACCAGAGCAACACACAGCAACAGCGGCACCACATTATTTACGCGAAACCCACGCCAGGGCTCACTTAAAGCAGGGCAAACAGATCAAAAAGGGTGGCGGAAGAGCCTGTGTCGAGGGCACGCGTGTAAATAAAGCGTATGCACAGCCTCACGGATTATGGAGCTTGGTTCTAGGGGACACGTGGGAGAGGGAGAGAGAGAAACAGCGGAGAGAGCAACACCGTGGCACAGTCCGGGTCGAAGTTACTGGGGACCAGGACCACCAACAACAATGACAACAACGACGTGTCCCACGTCGATATCCGGGGCAGCCAGGGCACCACCAATGAGTCACGAGGGCACCGTAGGGGGCTTTGCCGTGGGTGCTCAGTCAAACGTGGTGCTGGCACATTCGCAAACCACCCTCGCAATACACCCTCGCAATCCACCCTCGCAATCCACTCTCACAATCCACATGTCATCACGTTCTCTTTGGAGAATTACCGTGCAAACGGAAAAAATAATCGTTCATCGGATTAGCAGATCATGTCTCCCGCGTATAGTTGTGGCTGTTGGGCTGATGCGTCATGGAACAAAAACATACTTTTAGAATTTACGTGAAGAGACGGCTACGTGGCTTACGATGGAGTGATATTATCTACCTATCTATTTTGTCACAGCGCTAACAATAATGTTACAGTAGCTCTGATGTGTGCTCAAGTACGGCTGAGTTAATCCACTGCTGGATGAAGGCCACCCCCTCCCCTCCCATGCCGTGGCGGTGAAGGGGGTCGTATGACCATACTTCACCACACTGGTCAGTACGGGTCGGTGGAAGGAGAGGACAAGGAGTGGTTCAGATATCACTCGCCACTGATGTCGCCCGTGACTGGCATAAACAGATATTAAATTGACACTGGTAGTTTACAATTGGCAGGCATTGTATCAAACAGACACTTACCAAATCTAATATATCTATGCAAACATCGGTTTTAATCAAATACATGGCAGCGAAAATTTTCATTTAGATATAGAACGGCATTATGGAAGGAAAGGGAGTGCAGTTGCTGGATTGCTGAGGTGCCCACAGTGTCATTGTGAATGAGGTGGCCAGGTCGCTTCTGGAAAAGAGCCGTGTAGCTTAGTGGTCCTTACCTGGTCAAATACAAAAGCAGTTTTGGTGTTACAGAGGTGGATGAGATGTTCACACAGCGGGGGAATCCACATCTCACTGAGCGGCGTCGTTAGCATATGAATCGAGGAGTAACACCACCATTTCCAATTAACACCGTCTGTAAAAGAGGAAAGCTGGTATCTTGTTATGTATATTCTCCATCACGAAGCGAATTAACTTTTCGATCATCACGGGACCTCATTTCGAGTTACGTATTGTAAGTTACGTATTGTAAGATTTTGCGTCAAACTCAGACGCACATCGTCAGGGGAGGGAGCGTATTTTCCTGAAGGTTCAGCGGTTTAGCAGCATTGCTTCAAGCGAGCCCGACTCGTGAGACACCGAATGTCGAAACCCGTCCACACTTTTGCTTGTCTTGAAGCAAAGCTGCTGAAATGACACCCTCCCGGAAAGCCGCGTGGCTGATGGGTTGTGGAATAAATATCTGTGGTTGGTATGTGGACAGAAGGAGATGCGAATGCTGACATATTGCGTGCTTTTTGTTTAGTATTTTAGCCCCCAAGAACACAACTAAGCTTATGAAGGCCACAACACGGAGATATCCCTGGTCCACACCTCTCGTCAACGGGGCGTTAAGCAAGGGCATTTCTGCCACGTGTATCAATGTGTGTAAGGCATTCGTTTCATGTTGTGTATTTGTGTGTTTGTTGTTTTGCCGTCGTGACGTGGCACTGACATTCCCGGCGCACATTCGAATTCCACCTCCAAAGTTTCCATGCCACGGGCTGCGACTCCTCCGAAAGGTTTTCAACATCGGGCATGACTCACAGTTGAGAACAGCTGATGTGAAAAGATCGAGGATGTTTATTTGATTTCTTTACGTGATGATAGAGATTATATCTGGACAATCATGCGGTTCCGGGCTTGCAATTGAATAGATCTAAAACTAAACAATGAACTGTTTTCATTTTACCAGGTAAGGCCCACTGAACTTTGTCGCTCTTTTTCAGAAGCGACCTGGCCACAAATGATAGCTCAGCAAAGTGGCTTATTACGTGGAAATGTATATCAGTTAAATCTCTAAACCTGTAGTTCTTAACCTGGGGTGGAACGCATCCCCTGGAAGTGCGAGATGCCCTTTCTGGGGGTGCGAGACATGCCAACACTTTTTAGAAGGTAAATTATCGAAACACTAATTAAGCAAGGCCACGCAAGTACAACTACTTTGTTTAATCAAACCCTATGCAATTATTAACATATTTTTTTTTACGATTTAAAACCAAACGGGTGCAAAGCTGCAGTAAAGGTTAAGCATCACCGCTCTAAACGCACGTTTCTAAGTGTGGAGGGGAAAACTGGAGCACTCGGAGAAGCATCCACATCATCACGGAGAGAGAAACATGCCAACTCCAAATATACAGGCGTCGGGGTCAGGATCGAACCCAGGGCCTCCTGCATCGCAGGCGAGGGAGTTAACATCTCTCCACCGCGATGCGCCATCACCCAGTGTGATTGGCATCTGTGTGAAATTGTGGAGGTGGGCTGCACAGAGCCTGGAGCGACTTTCCAAAGGTTTGTATTTAACAACACACGAGGGTGATGTGGACTGCACGTACACAAGCTCTCTCAGCCTTACACGTTATGCGAATCCACCGGTTGATTAAAACGACTGTATATTGTGGTAATTTTGTCTCAACATATCATCAATCAATTGGAAACTGGGGTTGTTTGATTATAATCAGTCGGTTTTTAAAAAAGTATTTTTTTCACGCAGATGTTGAGAACAGGCCCAAAGGCCCAACAAAAAATAACATCCGGCAACAAACAGCACAATGAAAGTTGGAAAAGGTCAGAGTGTAACACGTGACACAACATTTGTTGGGCAATGATGAGAGTGCCTAGTGAGAGAAACCAATGTTGAATTCAATACCGTTCGTTAACATTCTTAGAACGGATTTGAAGTTTTCGTGACTGCAAGGATTCATACTCTTTGTTTTTTTTTCGGTAAAGTCACGTAGGTAAAAATTTTTAATAAATTAAATTAAATCACGACGTTTCGGCATCCGGTGTAACCGCTCCAGTAAAATTGCTGTAGCGGATGATACAGCGAGTATTCTTAGAACGTTCCAAGTTTTCTCCAAGGCCGACAGTGTTCAGCGCGGTTTGCAATCGTAACGTGGTCATAGATTTGGTCATAGGCCCTCTCTCCGCAATGATGTCACACTGACAATGTCCGCCTTGCGTGTATATTGTGGTCTTTGTACGGGCGGAATGCTGCGAACGAAACACACTCGTGAAGCAACAAAAACTCCGGTAAAGTCACGTAGAAGGGAAATAATAAAATAATAAAAATGAAACAGTTTAAATATACGCTCCAAGCCTGGGGTGTTTCATTCAGACGCTGTCTTCCCGACAGACCTGTTCTTCACCTGAGGACGGCTGCTTGCGTTGTGGCCGAAACGTCGTGAGAATTATTTTATTATGTTGTATTTTTATTATTTTATTATTATTTCCCTTCTACGTGATTTTACCGAAAGAACCAAGAAGATGACTCCTTCACCTACTCATCTTTCTCTGCCACGTGACGAGCCTTGGTTAAACACACAAGCCACGCGCATTATCGCGGGATGAGGCTCAGTGTAAGCCGCAGCTTGGCGCAAACACATCCCACACCCACACAGAGATGTGCGCTCGCCTTGCGCGACGAGAGGTCTGTGGAACGGGTCATGTCTCGACTTGGCTGGTATGTGGGTTAGCGGGCTTTTCAATCTGTCTTGGTTTTCTTGGAATCGTCCTCTTAAGCTGTCCCGGGATATCTGCGAGGAGTCTTTCTCGTTCAGACGTGGCGACCGTGAATGCGGGGGCACTGCTGCGGTTGTTTCCGTCTCCTTGGGTCGGTGCGCGGCGCGTTACGGGCGACACGGTGGCTAGGAGATGTTAACTCCCTCGCCTGGTACACAGGAGGTCCTGGGTTCGATCCTGACCCTGGCGCCTGCTGAATATTTTGAGTTTGCGTGTCTCTCTCTCTCATCATCATCATCACGGTGGCTAGGAGATGTTAACTCCCTCGCCTGGTACACAGGAGGTCGTGGGTTCGATCCTGACCCTGACGCCTGCTGAATATTTTGAGTTTGCGTGTCTCTCTCTCTCATCATCATCACGGTGGCTAGGAGATGTTAACTCCCTCGCCTGGTACACAGGAGGTCGTGGGTTCGATCCCGACCCTGACGCCTGCTGAATATTTTGATTTTGCGTGTCTCTCTCTCTCTTATCATCATCACGGTGACTAGGAGATGTTAACTCCCTCGCCTGGTACATAGGAGGTCGTGGGTTCGATCCTGACCCTGACGCCTGCTGAATATTTTGAGTTTGCGTGTCTCTCTCTCTCTCTTATCATCATCACGGTGGCTAGGAGATGTTAACTCCCTCGCCTGGTACACAGGAGGTCGTGGGTTCGATCCCGACCCTGACGCCTGCTGCTGTATATTTCGAGTTTGCGTGTCTCTCTCTCTCATCATCATCACGGTGGCTAGGAGATGTTAATTCCCTCGCCTGGTACACAGGAGGTCGTGGGTTCGATCCCGACCCTGACACCTGCTGTATATTTCGAGTTTGCGTGTCTCTCTCTCTCATCATCATCACGGTGGCTAGGATATCTTAACTACCTCGCCTGATATACAGGAGGTCGTGGGTTCGATACCGACCCTGCCGCCTGCTGTATATTTGTAGTTTGCGTGTCTCTGTCCCCGTGGTCGCGTGGATTTTTCTCCGGGTCTTCCGGATTTTTCCCTCTACGTTTATAATCAACATCATACATTTACAGTATTTGGCTGCTGTAAATTTCTACATGACAAAACATCATGTTGAGCCATCATCTGTGGCCAGGTCGCTTCTGAAAAATAACTAAATAGCTCAAAAAAATAGTTTAGTTTCAGTACATGTTGAACTTCTTTCGCACCGTACGTAGCCATCCGTGCCAATGGGAGGTGCGGGGGAAGCACAGACAGTGATCAGACGTCGCTGGCCGGGGATGAATGCCTCGGGCCGACTCGCTTTAGTGGCACTTGGCAGGCTCGGAAACTTCAAAGCCGTGCGATGAATAATCACAGCGCTGGAAATGACGTGCAATAATAATAAAAACAAGACCGTTCACGTTGTTATTTTTGGCTTTTTTGGCCGTAATAATGCGTTCCATGCAGAAATGATGGAAAACCTCCACTCATCAGGTCGCTTTGCGTGTCAGCACAAAAGTGACAACTTCCATGAACGATTTACTGCGTGGGTTTTTTGTTGTGGTTGTTGTTGCGGTGGCTCTGTATGACTCTGATTAGTTTTCAGGTTGTTGTCACCTTCTTGTTTCGCGCGATGCCCAGACGTGTTTCCCCCTCCCGTGTGCTGGGAGCTTCAATTCCAGAATACATTTCCGACGGAGATGCCAGCGACAAACGTCGGGTCATCGAGCCCAACAACGAACGTTACAACCCAAAAATGCATTGGAGAATTATTTTTTTTATAAATCAACAACAAAACTAGGTAGTTAATTCTAGTATTTGTTTTGCCGTATCCATAACTGTCAACCCCTCATCAGTGCCTACCTCATTACAAACAATTCCAAGACCTGTATTGGTCACCCCGTGCCCTTATAAATCTCAAAGTTCGTCCTACATCACAAGTGAGAAACACAAACAAATAGACAACACATTTTGTTTGCCCAGTATTGAAACGGCAGTACGCCGTATGGACCTGAAAACTCAATTTCCCTGTACAAGAACACAAGGTAAACCGTATGGGGTGACAGGTATGCATATCGCTGTATTCAAGAAAGCGAAGGTGCTCAGGTGATGTTTCAAGCTGTGGCAGCATCATTGCCCGTAGAGTTGTCATCACATCTCACCAACGCCTCACTGCCCTGGACCCTGTAGCTCTGATTGCGTACAACTCAGCGCAGACCACCGCGGCTCACTGCTGGGCTTACAGGAGCTGGGCAGCCTCTTGCACCGGGGAATATTTCCTGTCACAGTGCAGCGGTGATATAGTCAAGTCTACTTGGCCGAATGCAATTGTCTATTCAGCTGTGCTCATGGGTAAGGGGACAGATGTGGGCCCCTTGAAAGCCAACAAGGCTCTCTTCTCTGCCGTGGCAGCTGCCTTTCATCTGAGCGTCGGAGACAACTTTTAATGTGGGAGAAACGAACACGGACGGAGGGTTTGAGAGAAACCAGGGACGACACCTGGGAGTCATCGCGTTCCACTGCGGCCTCGTTTGAAGATTAACATCGGCACCGCGCACAATGAGTCACCGCCCATGGTTCGGAGGAGTTCGGCGATAAACACACGCTGTGAATGTGCCGGTTGTTTTTTTTTGGTCACGTTCGAAGTAAAATGTACAACGGCACAAATTGTGTGTATGGTTTGTTTTTTGTGTGTGTGCCGATTAACCGGCGAAAACAGCCCCACCTCCGGGCAGAAACAAAATCAAAGAATTGAACAAAAAGAGAATGTGTGCGTTGGGTGGGGAGCGGGGGTGAACACACGTTATGTACGTCCAAACATTCAGCAGTAGCCATGATTCATCCACTCCTGAATGAAAACCTCCCCAAGTTGTCGACATCTCTCACAATCTTGCGATGTAACAATCCACCTAGCACCTGCACTGAAAAAGAAGCATTTTTTTATTTTACAAAGTAAGGCCAACTGAGCTGTATAGCTCTCTTTTTTCAGAAGTAACCTGGCCATCACAAATAACATCTCAACTAAGTGGCTTGTCACGTGGAAATTTATAGCACCCAAAGACTGCAAGCGCGTGTTGATTCTAAACGTGGAGGGAAAACGCGGAGACAAATCCCTGTGACCGCGGGGAGAGAGAATATGCAGGCATCGTGGTCGAGATCGAACCCATGATCTCCTGTATACCAGGCGAGGTAATTAACATATCACCACCGTGGCCCCCGAGCGAATGTCATCACTCCACCTCCTCCTCCCTCGGTGGACGACCTCTTGGACGCATTCCCACTCCTCGGCTGTCACCGTCTTTATTGTTGACGATCATCCACCATAGTTGTTGCTCGGCATCTACATCAGCCATACGAAAGAATAAGAAGAAGATTCACCATCCTTTCTATTGACGCATCCTGCCCAAGTCCACTCACCTTTCACAACCGTTTGAACGACGTCCTTAACGTGTTTGTGGTGTCTAAACCACGTGCCACTCGTTTTGCGTTTCAATGTAATTCCACGCTCTGTATGTGCACCTTGAGATCTTCGCTCAACCATTGCTGTTCGCGACCATGATTCTAAACCTTGTCATGGTTACATGTTACAGAATTACAATGGCCCAAAATACATTCTCTCACACGCCCGTGACATCAACAAGCCGTGGGCCGAAGGTGGAATCCAACATCTCAGTAGTATCGTGGGGGTTGTTGGGTATGAAGGTGTGGGTGGGTGGGGTATTCTGATAGCCCGCCCCCCCCGATTCTAAATGCATAAATTACAATTAAGCGTCGTCCCAACTTCTCCACAAACAGCACAGGAGGTGAGATATCGAGCAGAATGCAGGGCAGACGAAAGCAGATCTTACTATTAATATTTTAATAGTGTTTAAAATATTTAAAGTTTGTTTCACATTTGCTGTTTTCATGGATTCCTTGCCCGAGTTTTTGGATGCACAAGGTCATGCATGAAACACAGTAAGCGTGCAGCATTCAGTGGCTGAGATAAACCAGCTGGAGTCAAGCCAAATGTCACGAGACATTTACTGTCATTTAATTCCATTAAGCAGACATCTCGCTACGCTTTCGTGCATATTAGCTCGCATGAGTACATTGCTTATCGCCTGTGTAATGTTTTGATGTATGAGTTGTTGGAATGGTTATTTTAAGATTTTTCTCAAGTCTGGAATGGCCTGGCACGCAAGTCATTGCAGGTTTGTAATGGGGCCCCACTTAAGCGCATCTTGGCTCGCACATTCATAACGAAGTGAAGATGGAATAAGAATGCCCTAACTAGTTAGTATGAGGAGTTTTAAGTTCTTATTTCTGAGAGCCAAAGCTCTTGGTTTCACCCCCCTGTGTAAGTTACATAAAAAAAAAATAGGCACAGGGATGAGAGATGAACACTGAGCGGCTGAGTTGGGCACGCGAAGAATGTGGGATTGAAGTTGAACCTGCCGCATGTTACAATAAAACAAATTCCAGCCATTCACCATCCCCATTTGCCATGAATGCGAGCTGTGGCCAGGAATCGAACTCGGGCTACTTGGTTGAGAGCGCAGCATGCCAGCCTCTGGACCACCTCGCTCCTCCCCGCCTCGGAGGAATAATTACAGGAACGCTTTCCTTTAATCCGCATCTCATCGGCTATAGCATCACGGCCATCTGCGTGGCATTTACAATGGACTATAGGTTTAACTTTGTCAGGAGAAGGTATATGTTCATAGAAATGCACACACACTGTTAAAATTACGTCAATTGCTTTATTGCGATGGGGGGCGGGGTGGGGTGGAGTGGGAAGGGGGTGTGAGGGTAGGGGGGGGCACAGGTGAGGTGGTCTCTTCCAAGCCTCAGCTCTAAGAGGGCCTAAAAAAAGGCAAAGGGGGCCTCAGAGGCTGCCTCGGCTGGCATTTTGCCCCGGACCTTGATAATAAAAAAGCACCTTTTGGCAGAGCTGATTTTTTTAGCCCAGGGGTAATCTCTCTCGTTCAACCCCCTGGGTTTTGAGTCGGCCAAGTATGAGGGCAAGAGCCCCCTCACCCCACCCAACTCCCCCCCCCCCGACTCCCATCCAACTGTAGTGTTTTGTTTTAATCACAGTTACTGAGCACAACAGGCCTGAAGGCCAGCTAACTAAACAGCAGATTGATGTTCCAATAGACGAGAGTTAAAACACCCCTCGAATTGCATAAAAAAGGATTACATTAGCAGGGTTGGAAAAGAGGGTTGCATAAAAATATACCGAGGAACTGAGACGAGCCGAAAAAGTTCGCATATTTCGTAGCGCCTATGTTTATTTATTTGTTGGCTCACGCTGCTCCGTGCGCTTACTGGGCCCGCATTAAATCTGTTTCTGCTTCTGTGACTCGAGGGTGGTCGGAAGGCTGCGTCGGCGAGAACGGAATAATCGTAGCGCAAAGGAATTGAGGCCCAGCGAAGTGAACGAGAGGCTGATGCGATGAACAAAAACACACATCACATTAATCGGGCTGGTTAGAGGTCCGACTGAGCTCATTTTGGCGAGACGTTTGGCGATACTGCGTTGCCAGTTGCGCAAAAGTTCAAATGACAAAAAAAATCCCCGCAACATTCGACCATAACATTGTCCTAAAAGAAGACGCATGGAATGGGCAACGTTTCGAGCAATGGTCCTCATTCAGACGCAATTGACGGGTGTGTTGATTTTTTTTGTTTGCTATTTGGCGATCTAGAGGTTGCGAGTTCAAATCCAGGTTGGTGGTGTAATTGCGACTCTGGGGGGGGGGGGGGCGGGCGGTGGGGGGACATAGCAGCGAACTTTGTGGTAAATGGGCAGTAGCTGTCGTGTGCACAGACCACTCCCTCTCGGAATATTGCGGAACTCCCATCAACAGCTTCAGGGTTGTGCCTCTGATTAGCAACGGTTGTCTGCGTACGGTGCAAAAAAAGTTAAACGTACATACGTGCACAGGAAATGAACGTGGCCACATGCATACGTATGTTCGTGGCAAACCAAGTTCGCTTTGCAAGGTTTGATAACTTCGAAACAACGCAAGTGGTTTATGAACTGAGAAATATTGCAACCAGCACCCAGTAGCGGTTTATTTTCCCGTTGGGAAAATAACGGATCCTTTGGTAACGTTTTAATTTATTTTTAATCTATCTTTTCACTCTTGCCTGCGCACTACGTGGGATTATATCTGAAGTTGAACATGTCTGTTCATGATTCGTGTTAATATTACCGTATATAAGGGAGGAGAAGCAGAGTCATTCCCAGCCACATCAGTGGTAAAATATCTGAAACCGGCCCTGGGCATTCCCTCGGTCGACTTGAACTTAATGGGAACTTGGTGCTGTCTATAAAACAACAGCACTGCGTACTTGCCAATACCATGCTCTCATACGGCCCTTAATAGGTGCTCGCTAACAATACTTACTCCCACAGACTGTGTCGGTTACACGGCAGTCCATTGTGTTTCGTGTACACGCTGCACATAGACACGAGTTCAAAAAGACCGGTGGCGTCATTGATGTTTGTCTCGGGCGAACTGATTCTCACGGCACGACCGCACGTGCCATTCCCAGCTGCCACGTGGTGGCCTTTTGTTTTTTTTTTGCCGCTTGTTTTCACAGCGCCGAGGCAGATTGCGAATGGCAACGACGGCTTAAGGGCATCGCTCCCTACGGGAGCCCTTTCGGAAACACGAGCGGAGCATTGAATGGCTTTTTGACGGATGCTCCGGCTTTTGGGGGAAGAAAGTTTTTTTTCGTCCCTTCGGTGCCTTCTAGACGGACCGTGGCTTTTGTCAGCCATCGTCGATTTGACGGCACGGCTGAGTCGGTGTCCGCGGGGTTGCTGCTGCTTGCACAAGCCTCCGGACGCGTTCTCGCGTGTCGTTCGGTACGATGTCCGACGTTTCGCTCCAGCTAGCCATCCACTAGCCAGCCCCTTGACCATGATGCCACCGTGCGACAAGGCAGGCGGATGGTGTTGGTGGCGATTTTTTTCTTGCAAAGGGCTCAACGATCGTCGGCATCTGTCGACATGGACAATGCTGCCCCCTAGTTCTCAAACACAAGAGCTGATGCGGATTTTTGTTTTCACTTCAGATATTTTCAGTGAAAGAGAATGGCAAAATGACGGAGGTGTGTGAGATTGTACGGCGATGCGCCTGACACATTTTAGGACGTCGCCTGCTTTGTTTCAATCGACATAAAACGCTCCCTGACAATAAACGGTCACATTTTTATCAAAACGTAATCTCGAGTGAAGTTCAGCAGAAATTGTCAGCTCTCCTCCAGGCAAAAATCCCCGAGCCACTATCCGTTTTAAACATCTGTGCTCCCCGTGTTGGGCGCTCGGCACATTTAAGGGACGGTGATCATTCAAAGAATTGCCCGATGATGCTGGATGCAATTACCAGCAAAACGTCGTACTAAAAAATAGTAAATGCTGTGGATTCACTCTTCAACACACCGGTGGGCTAAAGCAGTGAACTATTTGTCATTTGTCAACGTGACACTTTTTTGCTGATTGGCCCTGTAGGGTTACGACACATGTTTCAATAACGCGATCTAAACCAAAAACGTTGATTATGCTCAAAGAAAACCAACTGAAAAGAGGAGGCTGAGTGGCTCCCAAGCGAGAGGGCTGAACTTGGGTTCAACCCCAGGTTATAGCCGCCTCTGAGTAAAGAAAGTTAACAGGCGTAGTGAGTTGGTGGTTTGGTTCACTTGCTCCGATCACTCTATGTGATAGTGCTGGTTTCTATTTGCTCCTTTCTGCTAATTTATTTATTTAGCTTTTGTCGTTTTAGTGACTAAGGTCATTCCTGGTCTCTTGAGTTCTCACCTCCTGGCGAAACAAACTAAAATTAAAACCTGGTGGTTTTAGTCTGGTCAACAATGACTTCACACGCACAAAAACCGCATTACATTCTGTACCGCACTTTTTTTTCAACTGAATTCCAGCTCTGAGATTGAAAGTCTTGGTGTGTCCATCATGTGGCAAACACTCACGTCACTTGCAGAGTGGATGGGAAAGTGCTGCCCTCTAGTGTGTGGAACAGAGGTCACTTCAAGGGGGTCTCAGAGCTCAGATGCAGCCCTGTGATATCCGCTTCCGGCGGGGCCATTGCTTCACACGACTGTTGCACACTCGAAATGAAGGTCGTGGGAAGGTGCTCCAAATCGAGGGCAAGCACATTTATTTATTGTGGTTAATATTAATCTTGTGAAGAACAGCACCGTCACTCTGTAAAATGCACCAGCACGTGTGTTACACGCAGCAATTCTTCCGAGTCGCCATTAACCATGTGGCTGGTTTACACGTCCGGTTATTCATTAACAGTTTTCTCTTAAACCCAATTCTACTACTGATAACCCATCTTTGACAATCACATTTGCACATCACTATTCGAATATTCCTTTAATCCTAAGCTGTACGTCTATCTATACCATCCACTTATATCGGTATCTCACACCCATTATATGTACTGCATGTGAACAGTATACGTACTGCATGTCACCATTGTACAGCTTACTTCTTTACATGTGTTATATTCTCAATAACATTGCAAGTAGTCATACTCTGGGCACATGGGCATGGTTATAGACTAAACAGTATAAGAGTTATAGAATTACAATGACAGTAAGTAATTACAGTACGTCATCCCTTTACAATGCACAGTGCTAAACCGCCTCTAATTGCATATATCACAAACGAACAATTCAAAGCCAAGCTTAAAGTCTAGAACAAGTCTAGAAGAAGACTAGAATATTTATATAACGATCAAAAACAACCCGGTTTGCACTGCGAGAATTCTGAGCGGATGCTTCGTCTCAATTGGTATAAAATGGGGTGGGAGGAAACCATTACGGTTTGTTTTTGTTGCTCACTGGAAAGATTGTGCCTCGGAGAAGAATCGTCGTTTCGTCGGGGCCAGCACCCACAGCGAGCGGTTAAGGCCTCGCCAGTTGCTCTGGGGCTGCCCATTCCCCCCCCCTACCCCGCCCATAATTTTCTCGTCTCGGGTCCCGAGGGCCTGATTAGGAGAACGAGGCGAGTTAGTGCTGAACACCGGGAGGCAGGGACCAGCTAAATGGGCTGGGTTGGCCATCTGCCCGCTTGGGTAATAAAATCATCTCGCACTGCCAGTAGTGAGTCCCAGGGCTTCTCTGAGCTACGGCCCGGCGCTTCTCGTGGATGAACTTTAACCCCCGGCTCGGCAAGGCAGTGCCCGTCCACTGAGTTTGTCGCGCTTTTCAACTAAGTTTGAAAGTGTCGAGCTACTAACTCCGTCTGTCCTTCTGTCCTCTGTTGTCTGCGTGTAACGGTGGGTTGTGGGGGAGGGGCACAATGACTCTCATAGAGACGATCCGAAATGAAGACGTGACGTTTCATGCACTGGCCCTTTTAAAGCGGTGTTGTCGACGGAATCTGACGAGTTTACGTTGTTATTTGTGCTTGTGCACGGCTGCAAAAAAAACGAATGACTCGTTAATAAAAAAAAACTTTCATTGAACTAAACACGAGCACGTTACCACCCGTCGCGCAAGTCGATTCCATGAGTCAATAGCAACGCATTAACATTTCAAGTATGCGTCTAGATAAACAGTCTTAAGTTTGCAAATCTACTCACGGGTAACTTTTAGTTTTGATTAAGGCCTCCCTATGCTGTGTCGGTTACGATGAATGTTATTGACCATACCGGTCAATGTGGATTGACGAAAGCTCTGGTGGGGCAGAGTGGCTCAGGACCGGTTCAGACATTGGTCGCCGCTGACATTAGCTGTAGCTGGGAATCAAACTTCGGCCCTCCGGGTTCATAGTGCAAGGAAATGCGCGAGCAATTTTGCGACCACTCCACACCCCCGCAGTACGATGCGAATGTTTGTTTCTGCGCGGCGTTAATTCACAGTTACGATGCCTTGTACAAAAGTCCAATACCGGTTGGGGTATCTCTCGCCGCTGAAGTTAGCCGTGGCCCGGATTCAAACTCAGGCGGGCAGGAGCATGGCACAGCATGCACCGCAGCACTCCCCTTCCCCAGCTCTGCGCTCACGTGCAAGTTTAGCGAGTGAAGTCGAGCCGCACGGAATGAGCAAAGGAGGAGAGACGCTCTCTGCCCGTCGACTCTGTTGCATCAGGTCTTCTCATCCCTCCGATCTGGCGAGAAGGGAAGGAAGTGGCGGTGGGGATGCGTGGCAGTAGAGGAGGGATGTTTGGGCATTAGTTTCTGCTCTGGTATCCCAGATAACATCTCGCGGTGGTGAGATGTCATCTCCCTCGCCTGTTATGCAGGAGGTCGTGGATTCGATCCCAACCCAGACGCCTGCTGCTGTATATTTGGAGTTTGCGTGTCTCTCTCTCATCATCATTACGGTGGCTAGGAGATGTTAACTACCTCGCCTGGTATGCAGGAGGTCGTGGATTCGATCCCAACCCAGACGCCTGCTGCTGTATATTTGGAGTTTGCGTGTCCCACTCACCGTGGTCGCGTGGATTTTTCTCCGGGCCCTCCGAACCGAAGTGGGTGTAGAGCATTCGACTGCTGCTATAAATGTCCACGCGATAAGCCACTTAGTTGAGCTATCATTCGCGAGGGCCTGGTCGCTTTTGAAAAACGAGCTACATAGCTCCGTGGGCCCTTACCTGGTGCAATGCAAATAGCTGTAAATAGTTTGTTTTTATTACTATCAACGATCGCGAAGACGTAAGCAGCCGCTCCTCCATGCGCACGTGCGCGAGCGAAGCAAACAAACGAGAGTGATCATTGACAGCTCGGTGCTCACGCGTTAGATGGCAACGTGCTATTTATCAGAGGGAGAGGGGGGGGAGGTAAGGGGATGGCTGCCTCGAGTCGCCTTCCTCCGTGCGTCACGACTCTGGCCACAGCTGCAGAGCGATGCGGCGACAAGGGCGGTGTTTACCTGCGGCCCGCATCATCGGCGGCGCTCGACTCGGGCCGGTGACTAATTACGACCACCCCCACCCACCCCCAATATCCCCACCCACCCCCACCCACCCCCACCAGCTCCACCCCCACCCACCCCTAATACCCCCACCCACCACCACCACCCCATCCACCCCAATACCCGCACCTAGCCACCCCCAATACCCGCACCTACCCACCCCCACCACCCCCACCACCTCCACCCAAACCACCACCCTCACCCACCCCACCACCCCCAATATCCCCACCCACAATATCCCCACCCACTCCCACCCACCCCCACCACCCCATTCACCCCCAATAATCGCAACTACCCACCACCCCCACCACCTCCACCCACCCCCAATTCCCCCACCCACCCCCACCACCCCACCCACCCCCACCCCACCCCCACCTACCCCACCACCCCCAACATCAAACTCGGGTCGCCGGGTTCATAGGTTAAGTTGTTTGATGCATCCTAACCTTTAATTCCAACAATATAGCTCTGTGAGTCTCTCATCATAATCAGCCACAATCCCACTTCTATAAGAACGCCTCAACCAAGCCGTCACATTCTCTCAATTCACCCAGCGCCTGCACACCGATATAATTTCGTTGCTCCGTCTCCACCGATGGACGTTCTCTCTGCTAAAGTGGAGTCGTCGCCCCCAGCGGCTGTCTCGGCGTGACGGGAAGCGATCGGGTCTTCGGCAATACGCGTTCACGGCCCTGACTGCAATCGCGCTTTGGTGGCCGATCGGTGAGCGTTCGGTGCTTCCGGGAGCCCATCGTGCTGAGACGATGTGCGGAGATGGGGAGCGTTTACAGACGCCTCATTGCAGAAGCGGTAACCGGGCGTGTGCTGAATGATGCTGCTGCTGCTAAAGTGGAAGGAATTCAATCGTGGGGAATTGGGAAGGACCGGGCACGCGAATAGCCTGACAAAAAAAATCACTTTATGGGATGGAGACCGCAAAGGAGTGGGAGAGGAGCAGAGGAAGAGACTGCAGTGGTGGCAGCAGCAGCGAGACGGCACCACAGAGTTCAGATGGCACCACTGGGCAGGAGCCACCTAAGAAAGGAAGGAGTGGATAAGAACGGGGGGGGTGGGGGGGGCATTGGCCCACCAGTGGGAAGTTACAGCTGACCCAACACCAGTAACCGCAACAAAAAGCACGCTTGGTGATTTGTGTATGTATGTTTCCTCCTGGAGTGTGCGGTCAGGGTCATGTCATGAGATTAATAATAATTATTAATCCATCCCACAGAGCAGCACGACGATTTGTGTTCAAAGTTCAAAGTTTCAACGTTCATTTATTAGGTATAGCCCTGTGAGCCATTCGGCTCTTGAATCGGGTGCAACCGCACGAAAGCGGATATCACAGAGCTACATCTGAGATTCCTTTAAGCGACCTCTGACCCACACAGTAGGGGGCAGCATGTCCCCACGCCCTCTGCACTATGAGGGTGATTTTCATCACTTGTCAGTAAAAAAACTATTTTCAGAGAAGTAATTTAGCCAAATTAAGTGCAAAACTAACTTAACGTGATGGCTTTTTTTCCCTTCGGTGCAATCATTGCGAATCCAACAACTCAGCTAATGATGATTTCCCGCACCTCCGATTAGCACGGTTGGCTACGTACGATGGGAAATAAGTTCAAAATACAGTACGTAGATACTTGTACATACAACTGGCCGGTTTTAATCACGGGTGGCTGAAACCTGGATTCAAACCCAGAGCTCTGACCTCTGAGCCACCCGGCCACCCCCAGAGATTTTGGTAATTGAGTTGGGTGGTGGCGCGTGGTGGTGGTGGAGGGCGGGCGGGCGGCTTGGTTGTGTTGTATTGTTGTGGTCGCGTTTTCTCTCATTCAGCAGCACGGTACGGGTGGTAGCTGCACTCTCGCTCACATGACCATCCCCCCAGCAGGGGCAGGCACCTGCCACGCGCAGCGCAACAGTTCCATCTACAGCTCGGCTGCTGCCACTGATTTGAAGGCACGCAGGGGGCTTCATTTCAGCCCCGGTGCGTCCGTGGTTGAGCAGCGACGTGAAGCTCGGAGAGCTGATTGGAGAGCTCGCATACAAACACGTGGTTGTGAAAGACCCAACGCAGAAGAATCCCCTGGGTTTGATCTTCCACGAAGCTCACGGTCCACCCTAAACCGCATCCACTGCACAGACCATGGTAGTCGATGCCGCTTACCTGATGCACAAATGGAACATTAAAAACTCTTCTTGGTTCTTTCGGTAAAGTCACGTAGAATGGAAACAATAAAATAAAAAAAATTAAACATAATAAAATAAAACTCATTCGGACGCTGTCTTTCCGACAGCCATGTTCTTAACCTGAGGACGGCTGCTTGCGTTGTGGCCGAAACGTCGTGAGAATTTTATTTTATTTTGTTTTATTTTTATTATTTTATTATTTCCCTTCTACGTGACTTTACCGAAAGAACCAAGAAGATGCATCCCTGCAGTCACGAAAGCTTTAAATCGAAAATTAAAAACTCTGTAGTAGTGTGTGACTGTGGGTCATCCAGGACAGACCGTGCAATTTGTATAATGACAATCTTAATTTTGGAGCTTTCGTGACTGCAGGAATTATTATTTGGTTCTTTCGGTAAAAAGTCACGTATAAAGATAAAAGAATAAATTAAATAATAGCATACGACGTTTCGATTGCAACACAAGCAATCATCATCAGGTATAAATGAAATAGCAACAAAAAAATCTAACCAGAAAACTATAGACAGACATATAAGCAGACAGATATCACCAAGATACATAGAGAGAGAGAGTAACACGGGCACAGAGAGGGAGATCGTCTCTGTGGCGTGGCCTTAAATAGACAGAGGGGGGCGGAGGCAGAGAGAGGGAGGGGTTAGAGAAAACATTAACGTGTCAATGAGTACGAAGAACGCAAATGCCCCGATCCACAAACACGAAGGAGAAATCGCAGAAATCCACTCCGCTACTGCTCCTGACGCTGTTGTTCTGGCTTGACCACCTTGAATGTGAGATTGTAGTCGTTGCTCTTGCATGCTACATCGGCAGCCAAACGAAGCGACGTGAAAGCACATCCAGTATACTGTACATACCTCACTGCCGCGTGTCTGTGGAGACTCGTCACGTGTCCCCTGCTCCAGTTTATACCAGAGACCCAGAACATATTCGGTGACAAATGAAGCAATGTGCGAGAGTCTGGATCTCTGTGAGTCTATGGGGTCTCTGTCAGTATGTTTGTCTCTATGTGAGTATGGTAAGACACTGGGTCTCTCCGCAACTGAATGGGTCTCTGTAAGTCTCTGTACGTCTATCTGTGAGTCTATGTAAGTCTTTGGGTCTCTGTGTGAGAACCACAGGGATTAATTTTGGCAGGGTCTGTCGGAGTGAGCAACCCAGTAAAATATATTTGCATGTGACACCACATCCAGTACACCTTTCGCTATGGCTGTGAATACCTGCCGCATGCATGCCGACATTCCAGCATACCAGCGACTCTCAATGTACTCGGAAATAGGTGGAATCCCTGGGTATGCGCGCCACCCACTCACAAATTCTTGCCAAAAGTCCCATCATCATCAGCATAACTCTTTGTTTGTTTCGGTAAAGTCACGTAGAAAGAGAAAATAATAAATTAAATAATATCAATGATGATGATTGCTTGTGTTGCAATCGAAACGTCGTATGCTATTACTTAATTTATTATTTTCTCTTTCTACGTGACTTTACCGAAAGAACCAAAGAGTAATTCCTGCAGTCACGAAAGCGCCAAATCAAGTCATCATCATCAGCATAATAATCCGATTTGTTCACTCACGCATTCATCCGAGAGCTGGGCACTGTGGAGTGTAGATTACTACACAAGGTGCTGGTACAGCAGAGTGCGGACTGATATACCAGGAGATGGTAGTCCCCTCGCGAGTGTGGGGTTTTCTCTGGTTTCCTCCCAGGTGCATAATCACTCGTTAGTTGGCTTGGCTACATCCCGATGTGTTGACTACAGAGGACCGCAGAGCTTGGAGGAGATTGTTTGCGATGGCCCATCGCGTGGCTTACCGCATTCCCGATTCAGGTCTGCGGTTTCCTCGGCGATTGTGACGTGACGTGCGATTTCCATGAACGACGATGCAATATTAAAAACAACTAAATAACATGATATATTATTATTATTATGAACGAGTGTATGAATTCTTGTAAGCAGGACTTAATTTCCCAACGGATATTATCCGGGCCACTGGTACAGCCTGAGTGAGAGGAACACTTGACGTGGTGTTTTGGGTGCAGAAATTATTTTTTTGGAGTCATCGACCCGGACATATCCCAAGCTACCCTTGCTTGCTATTCTTTGTCGTATGAATTTCGTCGTCCTGCACACAAAGCACACTTACTTAAGTCAATATGATGTCGTTAACCTGCCGTATGTCCTCTAATCCACTTGCTTTCTGAGACCAACACGCTGCTAAATCTAGATTCAACACCATAAATCTTGCATCCGCTAATGGACGTCTCAGCATCGAGTGCGGAGTTCAGACAAACACGGACGCGCAATTCACGAAGCCAAATCATCACTGCGATCAGCGCTGCCGTGTAAATCTAAAGCCACGTTTGCCATTCTTTACCCTGAACACACGCACACTTAGACGGAGATTAAAGCAACAAAAAAAATGCGCAGACGACGCGTCTCCTTCCCATATTCGTCTCACTAAATAAAATAAAAATGAATCTATATATTTACACAACCTATCAACCCCACGGCCCTTCTGTGGGTGCATCATTTCAGCAGCCTTCGGGGGCCGTCCATAAATGACGTCACGCGATTTTGGACGATTTTTACCCCCCCCCCCTTCGTCATACGACGTCACAAAAAGTCAGACCCCCTAAAAAATAAAACATGCTTCAAATCGCTTTAAACTATTGTCATTGCAGTGCGTATTTAATGTGGCGCTGCACTCTGATGTTGTAGGAGAAAACATGTATTACAAAGTCTATTTAATTAAGTAAAACGTGTTGTCTATATTTATTTAAAGTTGCGCATTTTGATGTGACGTCACATTTCTCACACATCGTCACAAATGTCTGACCCCCCCCTCTCCCTAGGTGCGTGACGTCATTTATGGACGCCCCCCAAAACTCTAGACCGCTTTTGACATGCAGGGTATCATCGGTATCAGAGGCAAGTTCGCTTGACTCAATGCTGGTGAGCAGGCCGGATGTTCGAGGTGTAGGGGAGAGCCGACACGACGTTGCAGGGGGTTCGTCCAAGAAGATCCCTTTGTGTTTACGATATCGAGTCCCAGTTCGACGCCAATTTACAAAGTGACACGCAACTAAACATGATAATTGAGCGTCAACATTGTAAAAGATTGTGCTTGCTTGTCAACGTTCCAATTTGCCGAATAACCATATAAATGTGGCGTCTTTGGCCACGTGATCACTTGATTTTTTTCCCCACGTGATAACTTGATTTTTTGATTGCCCACGTGATAACTTGATTTTTTTGATTGCCCACGTGATAACTTGATTTTTTTCTTTGCCGACGTGATAACTTGATTTTTTGATTGCCCACGTGATAACTTGATTTTTTTGTTTGCCCACGTGATAACTTTATTTTTTTGTTTGACCACGTGATAACTTGATTTTTTTCTTTGCCGACGTGATAACTTGATTTTTTGATTGCCCACGTGATAACTTAATTTTTTTGTTTGACCACGTGATAACTTGATTTTTGTTTGACCACGTGATAACTTGATTTTTTTCTTTGCCCACGTGATAACTTAATTTTTTTGTTTGACCACGTGATAACTTGATTTGATCACTTGGCTCTCTCGGGTGACAGAGGTTAATAGCTGAAAATGTACATCATACATTCCCGCGATGTGACCCAAAAGTAAAGAGATACGAATCGTATTGATCTTAAAAGCCTACATATATAATTATAAAATTCGCGTTATTGGTGGGGAGTATAACTGACAAAATATGTAAGCTGACGACACTGTTTCCTTTCTATGCCCGTCTCTCCACCTAAAACACATAAAAGACGATTTATAACCCATCAAGTGCGAAAAGGGTCGTTTGGGAAATGCACTGTATGTAAATTATTGCGTGAATCGTCACACGAAACCTACACTTCACGCTTCCTCAAAGGGGGAGGGGGGGGTTAAATGCGCGTGTGTGTGCTCGCTAACAGGAGCTACCACTACGGTCAACACCAGTAATGTAAACATCGCCACTGGGGAGACAAAGGCGGCCGGGCGTGGTGTTGGCCACTCACCCCCTCGTGTACCGTGCCGGCCGTCATAAGTGCTCACTAACAGCACCTGCCCCAATATTATGTTAAGGCTATACGGGGGACCTTTGTCTTTGTGGACGCGTGCGCGCGTGTGTGTGTGTGTGCGCGCGCGCCCTCTGAATCTATTCATAAATACACGTTTGACTGGGTTGTCCGGGTGGGTGGGTGCGTGCCAGGTAGCTCTTTGGCTCGGATGAAAGACTCAAATTCCAAAACGCTGAGACGGAAATAAAAAGCCGTCGGTCATGACAAGCGCTCAGCCAGTGCTGCCTTCGGGTAAGTCGAAGCTGCTCGTATAAAATCCTTTAAAAACGAGTCACCAGGCAAGCGAACTCGACTCGCCACTGCTGCTGCGGTGTGCAAGATCGTCACCACCGCCAGCACCGCCCTCCACCATCGCCGCGATCTCTGACCGATGCCGTAAATAGGCATTACGCAAACTTCACGCCGCGAATTCCTCCGCAACCCCAATCTCTGAAAGCTCACATTCCGGTTGGCGCGGGGAGTGTGTGTGGGGGGGGTCCACTCTTTTTTTTTGGCCGCGATGCGTAAACACTGCGTAAAGACACGCCGGTACGTGCTCGTACACACACCCCCGCCCCCGGTTATCTTGGGTCTCAGTCTGTAAAGTTGTTTTAGCTCGTCCGCGTGCTGTGGAGCCCGACTACCTTGAGTGACGACTTCCCCGCGGTACGTACACCCGAAGCAGGTGGCTCTTTCATTGTGATCGCCCGACCTCCGCGCATAACCCACGTGCGTTAGCGGCGAGCTTGATGCGCTTCCTGTTGATCGTCTCTGACAAGTCGCACGTACGTGGAGCGCGTGTTGGTAAGTGCGTGTTGATAAGTGCGTGTCGGCTCGGCCTTAAGTGAGCGAGAACCTGGTGCAGTGTGTACACATCCGCACGGAAGAGAGACAAAGGGTGCCGCTCACACCATGTGGTGCTGCCACCTGCTCGTGTGCCGCACCGGGACCCTTCACAGGCGCTCGCGAACAGCCCTTGCCCCCAGCAAATTGTATGGATTTGGTGGGGGGAGGTGTGGTATGTGATGTGCGAAACGTCTGTACAGGCTGTGTAGACATTGCTATTGTAAATGGTTGATCGTCGTAATAGCCGCCGTCGTAAATAATAGCCGTGCCGTCGTGTGTCCACACGTCTCGGCGTGATGTAAACTGCGTTCTGTGCCTCGTACGTCGCGGTAGAAGCTGTTCTCCTTTTGCTTCTGCGCTCTTCCTCAGGGCCAGCTGGGCAGGCGGCACAGCTCCCGAGTGCCACCGCTCCGATCTCGAGACCACCTCTCGGCGTGGACACAATCCCTCCGACAGAAGCCGCCGCCTCTGCTGTCAACCCCCCCCACCCCAGACTCCGCACGCGCACGCGAGAGGGCAATGTTCGAATTCCTTCGCAGGGGCTCGGAGAGCTGCGCCGACGTCGCGTGCACCCCCGACTACTCGCACAGCGCCGAGGACCACGGCTCCCTCCTGCTCCTCATCCGGAGCGTGGGGGACGTCGCCGGCGAGCGCTTGGGCGACGCGCTGGCGCAGGCCTCCTCCGTCTCGTCCGTGACCGTGCCGCGGTGCGGCAGGCCCCTCCGGGTGAGGTGCACGTCGAGGTACAGCCCCGAGGAGAGCCGATGGGGTGACCTGCAGGGCCACCGCAAGGTGGTCGGATTGATCGGCCTTGCCGAGTGCTCGGACTTGGACGGTGTGACCGACGCCGTGGAGAAATTCGAAAGTGCCAAGGACGACTACGGGGGCTCCGTGTGCGGCTCGCGGCTCATCGTCTACGGGAGATGGCCCGATGGGTGCGATGGCGTGACCTCGGATGTGACCTCGGACGTGACCTCTGACGTGACCTTCGTCAGCGAGGGCGGGCCATGCCTGGATCTCAGGGCAGAGGTCGAGAGGGTCGTCGTCTCCGTGTACGCGGTCCTCTGCTCCAGCGGCACCCTGGAGGATGAGGCGGCGATGTACGCCGCCCCCTTCGAGAAGGAGTCGCCCATGACCTTCGTCGTTGGCAGGTGCGAGGTCGATCGCAGGACGTGGGTCTCATCGTTGGCGAATCGGAATTTTCTAGCCGCTGATTAAAAGCCGAACTTGGCTGGGTGAAGTAATTTAACGTGACTTTTATTCTGTATATAATAGGGTCAATTATGTAATCACTGCTTTAGTTTCATGGTAAGGATGACTTTTAAATCCATATATATCCAACAATGCCACCGCCCCCACCCCCCTTCACCAACCCGCAGAGGCCAGCATGGTGAAGTATGGTCAAAATTCCTCATTTTGTGGTGGGGGCATTCACCTGTCGGTGAAATGTACTGATCATTCGAGTAGAGAAGGTCCTTCGTTTTGTTTCAATCCACCTTGTTTAATCAACAAATGAATCAATGAATAAATAAATTGTTGCCCACACGTAATTCTCCGCCCTGACTGTGAATCTCAAAACGCCCACGGTCAACCCAGGCAGCTCAAGAAGCGGCGCCAGGGACGGATGTACAAGCGCCAGGGAGACGTGAGCCTGCAGACGGGGTCGCTGGCAGACGCCCTCATGCACTACCGCCGGGCAGCGGACATCCTGGGGCCCATTGGAGACACCGCCTGGTTTGGGGGTCAGAGCAACAAAACTCGTTTTCTTATTCGCCCCTTTTGCTTTTGTTTTAAGTCAAAGTTATTTCTTTGTTGTAAAAACACCTTCCATCGGAGTGGGCAGGTAGGAACTTGGTTTGACAGCGTGGCGTTCAGGGGGTGGGGGGGCAGTTGGATGAGTGGGCGTGTCTACCCCCCCACCCTCCCCGACATTGTCAGCCAATCGCGGCATAGCTTGGTGTTTCGGTGGGGAGGTGCATGGGTGGGCGGAATTCCGGATATGCACGACAGACAGACAAATAATCCCTGGTGGGGGCAGTGTGGAACCTGTTGTTCCTACCTGTAAATTAGCTTCCTTATCTTATCAGGTAAGGTCCACTGAGATATACAGCTCGTTTTCAGAAGCGACCTGGCCACAAACCGATATCTCAACGAAGTGGCTTGTCACTTGGACATTTATAACGGCCAATGCGAGCATTGTGGGTCACAACGAGGGCGCCGTGGTGGCGTGATGTTGACTACCTCACCTGGTATGTATGAGGTCGTGAGTTCAATCCCGACTCTGACACCTGTATATTTGGAGTTTTACATGTTTTCCCCGTAGTCGCGTGGATTTTTCTCCGGGTGCTCAGGTTTTTCCCTTCTCATTTTAAAACCGGCTTTTACAGTTTTTGGCTGCTGTAAATGTCCACTTGATAAGACACTTCGTTCAGCTATCATTTGTGGCCAGGTCGCTTCTGAAAAAGCGCAATATAGCGTAGTGGGCCTTACCTAGTAAAATAAAAAAAATTCGTTTAGTTTTATTATGTAAGACCCCCTTATGGGCCGAGGTGCCGTACCCCTGGTTTGACATGAAAAGGCAGTACAGCAAGTGGAATAATTTCTATCTCTTTCAATCTGTACGGGGATAGAAAGTTGCCACCTCGCTTGCATGAAGTTTCTCTTGGGCACTCCGGTTTCCTCCCACACGCATAAGCGCCCATAAATTGGCTGAAAACATTTGAAAATAAAAACCCCATTTAAGAGTCGTACAACACACTGTGGCTTTAATAGATAAATAAGTAATAATTTACATATCAAAGCAATGGAAATTCCACATACCTATTGTGGGAGTGAGTCTATGTATTGAACAAACACTGTTGATTTCCTCACTAAATGGTATTTATTTGACCAACCCTGCACGGATGATGGGCTGCGTCAACCCCCCAACTAGGATTTTAACTCACAAGCTTCCACCTGTGAGCCGCTTGCTCTACCGCTGAACCACCTGGCATGCTTACGTTTTTAGTTGACGGATCAATTCAAAATCATTCACCCACATGTGTATATGCTGTTGCCTTGCAGCTGTGGGCGTGTGGTAGATCTGTCACTGTGATGGTGATTTATTTGGTAGGTCTGCATACGGTATTTATATTGGCATATATTATGCATGATCGGGGAGCGACGGTGCTGTGCTTGCCGTGCCACGCGAAGAACCTGACGATCCGAGTTGGTTGCCGACCACAGCCAACATTGGTGGTGAGCGATCTGAACTGGCGAGCAATTGGAACTCGGGTCACCGGATTCGTGGTGCAGTGTATGAACTCCTATGCTCGCACTCCACCACGATGCGTACATTGCATTACGATGACGCAAGTCCGTGCTCTTGAGATCTACTCGCGAGAGCTATTGGGTCCCCGTTTCTTGCATTCGTATGAGGAGCGACAACCGTGACTTATGGTTTTAAATCTGGGGAGGTAAAATATGGAAACGACGTGCCAACGAAAATTACTCGGGAGTTACGAGGCTAGACAACGATGAGAATAGGCGGGTGGCATGGGAACGGACGGTCATAGAATTAACCGATGAGCGCAGGCGTCCATGGTACCAAACAGCAATCCAGCAAAAGCAATCGCAACGCTAGTGGAAGATGACAAAGGGTAGAGAAAAACATGTGTTGATGGAGTGGAGGAAGAGGCACGAGAACGGAGAGGAATGACCATGGAGATGGAAACATTAGCAACAGATGGGCCTTGTTGTTGATCGGCACACAATGAACATGCGGGGGGGGGGGGCATTGGGAGATATGCTCACGATGATGACGACGACGACGATGACGACGATGATCGGTAAGGGTGGAGGACTGCTGCTGCCATCGGAAGTTGCTGGACCCAGCGGCCTCCGCAAAGGGCTAGTACGGGGAGGACACTCGGCCCCGTGGCACTCCCCCCACAAGCTGGGTGACAGGGCAGCTTTAGGGGTCAATGAGGAAGCACGACCCCCCCCCCCACCCGCTTTCCACAACAACCGTACGAGCGCGCACAAAGCCGCTCAAACAAACGCGCCACCGTTCTTCACAGCAAACCAACGCGTTGTGTTGGGGGCTCGGGCCCATTTAATGAGATCGTGTGTCACCATGTGCTTTGGGGGGGGGGGGCGGAGAGGTTAGTTTCCTGCATGCCCCTTGTGTGGTTCTCGTCTACAGCTGCTTTGGAGGGCCAGTGCACGGTCTCCTGCCTCTACCGCTCACAACGGAGTGGTCCCTCCGGGTGCCAAGAGAATGGCAGAGGTGTGCCGACGAATGGGGACGAGGTGGATGGGTCACGTGACGACGGCGACGGTGACGGCGTCGACGACGCCAATGAAGGTTTGAGCGCAACTTATTTTTTTGGAACTTTGTGCAACGACGCTGCCACTTAATCGCGAGATCGTTTGACCGTTTGTCAGTCGATTTGATTCCAGAGCTTCCGGAGTTGGAAACGGGATGCTGCTGCTGCTGCTACCGTCTCAGCGTGATCAGTCAGCGCACCGAAACTGGAATCCCAGAGGTTGCCCGGTTTCGTTTAGATCACCCGGTGCGGCAGGTTGATGCAACGGTGCAAGTTTCCTAAATCGCCCCCGCGTCTGTGTCCCCCCACGGTATCGGTGGGTGCGCACCACACCGAGTCGATCGATGGACCGCCGTGCGGTCGCGTAAAACGTGGGTGTCCCCATTGTGGAAGGGTGGGCCCCTCTTAGAGGGGTTCCGCAGAGCTCACTCCAGCGCGTAGGCCCATGTGGCAGCAGTGTCGCGAGCAAGAAATGTGCAGGGCGCGCCTTCACCCTTTCGCTCAAGACAAATATACGACGGCTGCGACGTGCGTCGCGTCGCGTGAGGCGCGTCTGCGTGCTCCGTTGGCTCGAGGGATGTGCGCACGCGTGACGGTGGGGACATTTGCGTGCCGTTTCAGTTCGGTCGGATGAGTCGATCCCGTCGCGGCGGAGGACCACGAGAAAGAAATACGACTACCTGAGGGACACCGCGTTACCGGTCGAAGAAATTATCGACAAGTACAAGGAAGCCATCGCGTGCTACTCGAAGGTAACGCGTCACGCGCTCGCCTGCGCCGGACGTTCGAACGTCACGGATACGCGAGTTCAAGCGGAACGCTGTGACGATGACGGTGCCGCGTACGTGCAATTGATCACGCGCTTGGATTTCAGCGTGACTACGGTGGAGGAGGGTCTAAATGGGCGCAGCCGAGGCCAAAATACCCTCAAGAGGGACTCTCCGTGGCTCCCTTTGTCAGCAGTGGTATCAGTATGACATTGCAGGGCTGCACCTTTATCTTTCACAGGTAATTGTGGGCATGGCATCTCGCGCGCGGTGTGTATTGCGATCGCGTGGCCGTCTCGGCCTGCACGATCCACCAAGCCTTGTGTTGCACTCTCCAACCAGTCCCGTTGACACCTGGTTCTGTGTTAACGAGATGACGAAACAGATTGTGAACGGGTGAATTGCTCCTCTCTGTAGACTGGGAGATCGTTGATGTTCTGTGTTCGGTCGCCGTGTCTGTGACGGCATTGGTCGTGATTTCTCACCGAACAGAGTGGGCCTTGTGAAGGCTGCCGTCTTCCACTCGGCTTAATTTGTAACCCCCAAACACTTACCGTCCAAGCATTGGATCACAACAACAATTAAACATGTAAAGAACATTGCTGTCCTGTCTAAACCTCTCTCTAGCACGCTGCGTAGTTGCAAAGTGACGGGCAAGTTTTTAAAGGTTACGTTCGAATTTTGAGAGGGCGAGAGAGAGAGAGATACATAGGGAGGGGGACATCTCTTTGTCCTCAAGTTCATCTGGCAGCGAGCTCCAGGCGTCGGGTCAAGCGATTGAGAGAGCGCAACTTCTGATCCGCTGTGATTCGCCGCAGCACCCGGAAATGGCCGTGCTGGAGCTGGAGGCCACGCTGAAGGCCGTGCGGCTGCTGCTGGAACAACGGAGGAACCGGGAGGCGGTGGCGCTGCTGCAGGAGATCATCCACCTCCAAGCGCCGCAGGTAAACCCCCTCGCAAAGCGGCGTAGCGGCACCAGCGGCGGCAGAGGCGGCAGCAGCAGCAGCTTCCCCTATTTGCGAGAAGCGGTGTCCTCTCTCTGAAGCCGACCACAGATCGGGCCATAGCTCGCCGGTGTGTGTTTGGTCGCGTTGTTCCACGGCACTCTTCCTCACAACTTCTGAAAATGAAGAAGCTCCCTGCACGTGGAGCGAAACGTTGGACATCGTAACCTCCGCAGTAAACTAAAAACGAAACTTTTTATTCGATCAGGTATGGCCCACTGAGGTGTTAAGGTCGTTTTCAGAAGCGACCTGGCCATAGATGATTGGTCAACGAAGTGGCTTATCACATGTAAATGTATAGCAGCCAAATACTCGAAATGCATGTTCATTCTAAATGTGGAGGGAAAAACCAGAGGACCTGGTGGAAAAATCTACGCGACCACGAGGAGAACATGCAAACTCCAAATTTACAGGTGTCAGCGTCGGGATTGAACCCACGAACTCCTGTATACCAAGCGAGGTAGTTAACATCTATGCCACCATGGCGCCCAGTAGGAGCAAGCGCTTTGTGTGTGATGAGTGCGACCTTCCTTGTCAGATGGCATTCGTGGTGTGCTCCACATGGACACAACGTCAACCAGCACACTGCACCATAAACACTGCCTCCAGAGTCACGTGACCCACAAAACCGCACTGGGAATCCACAAGCTTGGACTGTGAACTCACAAATCAAGGCTATGGAACACACAAACCTGAACTTGCAACCCCATAAATCAGGACCACGAGACCACAAACCAAGACTCGGAATCGAGAAACCCGATCCGAATGATGAACCCAGCTTGGTCGCTACATAAAACCTTTGGTCAATCGCTCGGACAGCAATGGAGTGCATGTCCACAAGACAGATGGTTCATTGATAAAACTCGCACACTCCGTTTGCTGTAGTGACGCTTTCAAATCGTTTGTCAGTAACATGCCATCACGATGACTCTCGTAACGATGCGTACGGTGACCAAAGGGATGAAACCAAAATCTCTGAGAAATAAATCGTACAAAGACAACCGTTTACTCGTGCGAGTGCTGCTCTCGCAGCTACCTGTCGGTTTACATCCTGATAAATGTGAACACTAGTTAATTGACCGACGACACCGTATTATATACAGAGGACCGCAAAGCTTGGGGGATACTTTGGCACCGGCTCATTACCTGGCTGCTGCTGCTGCCGTTCGCCGCCCGCCTGTGGTTCCACCACACTCCTCCCAGTCGCTCGCTCTCTCTGATCGAGTGAGCGAGTGAGCACTGCGCGGCGATGCCGCTGCGACGTTACAAGTTCAAATCGTAATTTTGTTAAATATTGCCGAGGATCAAACGGATGTTTGGGAACACGTTTCAGGATCTGCGGAACGTACATTTTTTTAAACTTTTTTTTTTCCCATTTTCTTTCCGTCTTCCCTCTACAAGGCAATCTCTGACCCCAGCTCCGGCTGGCAGCTGAGCCCGGCCTTGGAGCGGCGTTCGGCGGCGGCCGACGCGAGCTCCCGACTGCGCTGCCTGGAGGACCCGCGCGTCGAGCACTTCGCGGTGGTGTCCGAGCTGTTCGCCCTCGCGGGCCTCGGGCGCAAGGCGGCCCTGTTCGCGCGCGTCGCCGCCACGCTGTGCGTCTCGTCGGACAACCCGCAGCGGCGGGACTGGCGCCGCTGCTACGGCCTCCTGGAGGGCGCCCTCAGCGGTCTGCGAGCGGCCAGCCTGGCGCCGGCGCTGCCCGCAGGTGCCCCGCGGCGTGTCGGACGCGAGCGGTGAAATGAATCGCCGGTGGGACCGCTGGCTTCTTGCTAGGGATCGTCGAGAGCCGAGCTCGGTTCTTCTTGGTTCTTTCGGTAAAGTCACGTAGAAGGGAAGTAATAAAAGAATAAAAAATAAAACACAATAAAATAATTCTCACGACGTTTCGGCCACAACGCAAGCAGCCGTCCTCAGGTGAAAACCAGGTCCGTCGAGGCGACAGAGTCTGAAGACAGAGCCTCGACGGACCTGGTTTTCACCTGAGGACGGCTGCTTGCGTTGTGGCCGAAACGTCGTGAGAATTATTTAATTGTGTTTTATTTTTTATTCTTTTATTACTTCCCTTCTACGTGACTTTACCGAAAGAACCAAGAAGATGAATCCCTGCAGTCACGAAAGAAGCTTTAAATCGAAATTTTATTATGTTTTATTTTTATTATTTTATTACTTCCCTTCTACGTGACTTTACCGAAAGAACCAAGAAGATGAATCCCTGCAGTCACGAAAGAAGCTTTAAATCGAAATTTTATTATGTTTTATTTTTATTATTTTATTACTTCCCTTCTACGTGACTTTACCGAAAGAACCAAGAAGATGAATCCCTGCAGTCACGAAAGCTTTAAATCGAAATTTTATTATGTTTTATTTTTATTATTTTATTACTTCCCTTCTACGTGACTTTACCGAAAGAACCAAGAAGATGAATCCCTGCAGTCACGAAAGAAGCTTTAAATCGAAATTTTATTATGTTTTATTTTTATTATTTTATTACTTCCCTTCTACGTGACTTTACCGAATGAACCAAGAAGATGAATCCCTGCAGTCACGAAAGAAGCTTTAAATCGAAATTTTATTATGTTTTATTTTTATTATTTTATTACTTCCCTTCTACGTGACTTTACCGAAAGAACCAAGAAGATGAATCCCTGCAGTCACGAAAGCTTTAAATCGAAATTTTATTATGTTTTATTTTTATTATTTTATTACTTCCCTTCTACGTGACTTTACCGAAAGAACCAGGAAGATGAATCCCTGCAGTCACGAAAGCTTTAAATCGAAATTTTATTATGTTTTATTTTTATTATTTTATTACTTCCCTTCTACGTGACTTTACCGAAAGAACCAAGAAGATGAATCCCTGCAGTCACAAAAGCTTTAAATCGAAATTTTATTATGTTTTATTTTTATTATTTTATTACTTCCCTTCTACGTGACTTTACCGAAAGAACCAAGAAGATGAATCCCTGCAGTCACGAAAGAAGCTTTAAATCGAAATTTTATTATGTTTTATTTTTATTATTTTATTACTTCCCTTCTACGTGACTTTACCGAATGAACCAAGAAGATGAATCCCTGCAGTCACGAAAGAAGCTTTAAATCGAAATTTTATTATGTTTTATTTTTATTATTTTATTACTTCCCTTCTACGTGACTTTACCGAAAGAACCAAGAAGATGAATCCCTGCAGTCACGAAAGAAGCTTTAAATCGAAATGTAGCCGAGCTTGGCTCGCGATTGCTCTTCGTGGGGTTCTGTGTCCCGCTAACCCAGTGGTTCTTAACCTTGACTGCAGCCCGGGGGACCCCTTGGGTTCTCGATCTTTGCAAATGTATCATGTTCATAAATGCACAGGTCTGATGAAACAAAGTTTCCTGTTACTTACGTGCCCGTACTTAATTTGTGTTTGAATGATTTATCCCAACAAAATCTACAGGTGTTGCGTGCACCCCAGGTCAAGAACCACTGCGCTAATTTGCGGTTCGTTGAGCTCCAGCGCCCATAGGGTCAGGGGATAGGATTGCCACCTCTTGGGTACAAAAACACACTGGGACGTATCACACGAAGAAGAATATCTCACAATACCGGGAGCGTTGAGAATTACTTGTAAATGCGTTGTCATCAGTGGTGCACGAGTATTATTATTATTGTGATGATGCATTGCGCAACTCGCACGTGCTGGGACTGGTCGTGTCCCGGCAAGGCTCACAGATCTCCCGGTACAGCGGCAACCTCCACAAGAGGACAATCCTAGGACGGCCAGGACAAGTGGCAATGCTATTACGGGGATGTCACAGCCTTAACTTGCGTACACAGTGGGTGAGAGCGAGGGCAGAATGCACACACGATGTCGCGCCCTCTGTTTAGCGTTCAATGCTTGTTTGGGGTTTCTTTAACAGCGCCTGTATGCCCCCCCCCCCTATTTCATTCAGCAAGGTCACGGATATGAGGATGTTGAGCTCTGTTAGCCTTGGCTTGCGCGTTAAACTCGAGCAAGCACTGTTAAATAAGTCCCCTGTGCACCTGTTACCTGCTCGTTCTGCTGTGTCTCTGGGACACTGTCAGTCACAGCCTATTGAGCAGCTGGCTAAACAATAATGGTTATTATCGTTCGCTGCAAATGTACCCCACGTGACGATGCAAAACAAACAAACGTTTAAGTTAATTGATAAATAATTGATTACAAAAAAACAAGGTCGCTCACACACGTCGCGTGCTAACACCGACGTCGTCGCCGGAGTGTGGGTGAGAATGCGTCCCGCAGTGCGCGTGTGACACGTGGTGCGTTCCATCTGGCTCCGGGCTCTAAATCACGTCCCACACCCAACGGTGTCCAGGTGCAGACAGGCCTATCGCACTCATGAGACAGCGGGGTGCTTCCACAGCTTTTTAATCACTTGCACTAATCACGTTGGCCACACCTGATATGATTGTTGTTGTCGGCCTGTAACTTCCAGCTACTGGGTAACGGCGTCGCCCATTTCTTCCGTCCCTGTCCAGTGGAGGCCTCGGAGCTCTGCGATTTCGTCTCTCGCATCTCTCAGCCGACCTTCAAAGTGGAGAGTTAAAGTGATTTCTTGTTCAACTCGAACGACTCGCCTTGCTGCAGGGAGCATTGGGGCGGTGCTCATCTCCTCTGAACGGCGCCGAGCCAGTGGTGGAAATTCCACGTTCTTATGGTGGGGCCGGGGGGGGGGAGTATCTCCATAGGAGAATCACTGTAGACTTCCCCACAAAGCGGTACTCATTTTAATGGCCGTAGAAGGATGATGAGCTGAGTCAACCCCAAACCGGGATTTGCGCTCCGCTCCGCTGTGCCACCTGGCGGGTTATCTTGGCGTGTCACTCGTGCCGGTTTTGTACGGGGGTGGGGGGGGGTGAGGAAAGACCTGCTCTCATTTTTTTTTTCACGGCAAGAATTTCCCCTCTTCGATTCTCCCCCCCCCCCGCATCCCACAACGACTTCACCACCGAGGTGTCTGTTTTTCGCTGCCGCGCACAGGAGCAAGTGGCGGTGGCGGCGTGGGCTGGCCGTGCATCAGGGCGAACATCCTGCAGTTGCTCTCCCAAGCGGCTTGGATGCTGGGCGACTACGCGCTGGCGGCCGGGCACCTGGCGTTCCTCATCCACGATATGATGGAACACCTCACCGCAGATGGTAACCCCCCCCCTCACACCCTCACACCCCCCCCCCCCTCACACCCCCACCCCCACCCCCACCGTTTGTGTAGCATCAGCACAGCGATCCCCTTGCCCGTTTTGTAAATATAAAAAAACGCGTGTTTTGCCTTCCATTTTCTCCCCCACATCGATGGAGTTCAAATACTGACTGCTTTTAGATTAAATTATTAATAATAGCCTGGTTGGGCACTGGAACCGTGGTGTCCCGGATAGTATGAGGACCATTGATGAGACTAAGTTATATATATAAAAAAAATATTCATTATTTTAATGGTTATACATGTTGTTTGTCTCTTAACCGTGATTCTTTAAGATGTTACTGTTAGCTGCAATCACAGGTTAGAAACACTTCGTCTGCACTGCCATCAATTAGTTTGCGTTAAAAGTGGGATAAGTTTTGTCAAATCTTGGCCAGTTGGCTTAAAATTGTATCAATAAAACTAAACTAAACACATCGGACGTCAATTCTATTTGATCTGCCGGCGCGGCAGTTTAGCAATCGGTGCAATATAATAATTACGCACCGTGCCAGGTACTCGATTGGCGGCCGATTTTATCTAAGGGAGGCGCAGAACCAGATCGGACATCACCGATTTGTATTTGAATAGACGCCACCACAGTGGTGTAGCGGTTGGCAGCGCCCTGGACTTGGCATCCAGAGGTTGCCCCGTTGATTCGGATCTCCCGGCACAGTGGTCGAATCAACGGCCGCCTTTGATTCGATCAGCAGGGCTCGCATGGTGGGGTAAAGCGTGGGTACCCCCCCCCCCCCCACCTCTTCGGAGGCACACAGCCAACGCGGGAGAAGAGTCGGCCGCGTTGAGGCCAACTCGGCGCCGCGTCCTCTCGCGCCGTTGTCTCGTGGAGACTCCTGCGCTGCTGGTCGCGTTAGCAGTGGTGGTGGTGGGAGCGAGTGGTTGTTGGGGCAGCGCCCCTGGCTTTCGCCGCGAGCACCAGGCAAGCTGCCACCGCTCTCGCGTCTCGCACCGCCCAGAAACGAAGTCCATCGCGGGGCAGCTGCGTCGCTGCGCCGCTGCGTGCGGAGAGGGCACGGGGCCCCCCGGGGACGAGCGCGTGGGACCCCCGCTGCCTCTCGTGTCGTTTACTCGGCTTCCCGTGCTCAGGTGGGGACTTTTATTTACTTAAACTATTTCAACTGTTTTAAACGCTTTTTTAATTTGATTTTGCCAGGTAAGGCCCACTGAGCTGCATAGCTCGTCTTCAGAAGCGACCTGGCCACCAATTGATAAGCTCAAGTTGCTTATCGCGCGGAAATTTCCGTTGATTCTAAATGTGGAGGGGAAAACCCGGGGGTCACGTGGAGAACAATTCACGTGACCACAGGGAGAGAGACATGCAAACTTAAATATATACACGTGTCAGGGTCGGTATCAAACCCACGACCTCCTGCATACCAGGCGAGGTAACTAACATCCCGCCACCGTGGCGCCCCTTAAACATATAGAAATACACAAGTTGTGTTTTCGTGGTTGAACACGTTATGGTCGAGACGAAACAGACGGCGTCTGGCAGTGAGTCCACGACGCGGGTTGGCGACGGGTGACGTTCACGCGAACGCGAACTCACCGTGGTGATGGAGTCGTCACCTTGCGTCCGTGGTGCGCGCGGCTTGCAGGAGCATCGGCGCGGTGCGCCCACCGCTGCACCTCCTGCCCGTGCTGGAGGCCGTCACGCCGATCCGCAAGAACAGCGTGGGCTCTCCCTTCATCTACACGCCCATTAAGACGAAAGCGCAGAGACAGCCGGAGAACTTCGAGAAAGTCGGTGAGGAGCACGTTTACCGTCCCACGTCACGATGCGTCGCGCTATGGACCCGGCGACCCGAGTCCGCTTCCCGCTCGCGGCCAACACCGCTGACGATTATCTGAACCGGTCCTGGGTCTCCGCTAGGTCGACTCGGACCCAAATGAGTATCTGGTGCCGTATGTTAACTTTGCCACGAGGGAGACAAAGGCGGCCGGATGTGGTGCTAGCAACCCACTATCTGGTGTGCCGTGCCGGCCTCCATAGGTGCTAACATCGCTTGCCCAAATAGTTTGTTAAAGTTTAAACGGGGGCTCTCTCTGTCTCTGCCTTTTTGTATGTGTACAGTCCTTTGTCAATCCACTGCTGGATGAGGGCCTCCCAGTGTCCTGCAGGTCATGGGGGCGCTGATTGACCATACTTCACCACGCTGGTCAGTGCGCATTGGTGAAGGCAGAGAGTCTAGACGTGGGAGCAAAGCAGTTCAGTACAACAAGTGGATTTTAGCTGCACTGCCTTTTGTGCTCACCCCACCGTGTGGCCCCGCAGCAGCCTATAGCAACCTGCTGTGCACAATGGCCGCCCAATACAAATCAATCTGCAGGCTCAAGCCTGCTTAGCTTCGGAGGCCCGACGAGTTGCAGGTGCGTTCCGCGTGATTTGGTCATGAAATGCGCGTAAAAATACGCGGCGATCCATTTAAATATACCACACGAAAATAGTTGCGAGAAAATGCGTCGAGAAGACGTGTTTATCGGAAGCCCTCTGCGCGTCTCTTCCCGCCCATCTCAATATGCCCATTATCATCAAATTCCGCGACACTGTCGTCCCGATGGACGTTGTCCAACACAGCTGGCGCGATTTGCTTGCAGCGTTCAAATGAAGCTCGGAGTCGTTAGCAATCAGTGGGGTGTCGGTAAATGTATCACTGTGAAATGCAAATATTTAATTTGCCACGGTTGCTGAGCACAGACCCAGTGGCCCACCACCACAACTAAGCAGTCAGCGACGAGCGGCGCTATGACGCTTGAGACAGATAAGGGTCGACACGGCTCGTGAACCGAGCGCGCTGATTATATGTAGAGACGATCGCAGGGGAATTGCAAAGTCGAGAAGTGCGGCGAGAGAGGCGAGGAGAACGAATGACGGCGGTGCGTGAATGCGCCGGCTCGCGTCGCTCCCCCGTCGCTCATCGCGTGCGCTTGGAAGCGACGGTTATTGACGAGCCCTTTGTGACGTCGACGTGATGAGCCTCGGTGAGATGAGAGGCCGACAGTTTGCACGCAACTCTTTCTCGCGCGCACGCGCGGAGAGTAGAACAATCGCTCCACACTCGAACTGCTTATTGAGCCCGTTTTTTGTTTGTTTGTTGCTTTGTTCAAATTTAAATAAAATCCTGCAAATGGCTGCGGTAAATCATGCAGCCCGAGAGCGCTCGCGAAGGAGGGCCCCCCCCCCCACCAACCCCCCCCCCCACCAACCCCCCCCTCCCCCCCGGGGTCTATGCATGGCCGCTCTATATGGATCCTTTAACCCCTTTTCGTGCGAAGGTTTTATCGCGGTGGGGGGCTGCACAGCTCCTCCGGCGTGCTGTAGGGCTGCGTGCCGCGTGCTGTTCGGCACGGTGCCCGACGTTTCAGCCCGCTAGCTTGGGGGATCCCCTTCTGGAATCGAATTATACGAGAAGCTCGTGTTTTTTTCTTCTTTTCTATTTGTTTTTGCAACGGTCTTGCACGCCGACTGGACATCTGTGAAACAAAGAGCTTCATAGCTCAGCAGATTCCTCCACTATAAATACATATTCTGATGTCGATTTTTTTAAGAAGCTGGCTCAGCTCTACGGCGTAGCCACAACAACGAACCCACGGGGAAGTACGTTGAGACAAAATAAAATTTAATTTAAAGAATGTTCGTAAACATCGATCGCTTGATTCTGATTAACCCATTCGCAGCCCTCGTGTGCATCGTCGCCGCTCCTTAGCCTCTCCCCCACGTGTGCGCACCCTCGCGTCTGTGCTCGTGCCAACTGCTGTCTCCAATCTTATCCGGGCGCGAGCGCTTTCTTGGCCTGCGCGTTGCTGCTCCGCCAGTCCCCGCACGCGGCTTCCGGGGCAATTCTTAAAAAAACTAAAAAAAGATTCCGAGTCGAATCGTCGCCCATTTCACCACTGCCTCCAAAAGAACAACGTCGTATTTTCTTCTTCACAATCATCATCAGCCGTGACTGATCCACTGCTGTTGGACGAAGGCTTCCCTTGGCCGTCCCCCACTTTGCACTGTCTTGCAGCGGCACCTGCACACCCGTTGATATCATCGCTCCGTCTCCATGGCGGACGTTCCCCCCTTCCTTTGGCCCCTGTCACACCGAACGTCAAGCGACATTCTGCCTATGCAATAACGAGAATTTCAGAATTAGTATTGGCCCAGGCAGGTCCGACAGGTCTGGGTGTCTGATAATTGTTTTACATGTTTTTGTTCATTATGCCAGTCTATCGTTGCAGTGGAGAGAGGACTTGAGCGGTTTTGTCCCCGAGCCTATGACGGCTCGTGGCAATCCCTCGTGAGAATCCCTCGTGAGAATCCATCGTGAGAATCCATCGTGGCAATCGAACTGCTCGTTGTGTTTAGTTTGTTGTCCTTCCTCCGCGCCTCCAATTATCACAGTTGGCTCCGTCCGGTGCAAAATAAGTTCTCCACACATCCAATAAATGCCACCCCTCGTTACAATCCCTCATTGGCAATCCCTCGGCCCCCTTTACCTGAGCTTTTCCCTTCTGCACACCACCCCATGCGTCCACTCTAAACGGCCGAGTAATGGAAATCGATATTGACAGCCGCTCCTCTTACGCTAAAAGGCACTTGTTTCCTGCTGACCGCTGCTCGCCGCGCTGTGGAGATAACTCTCTGTGCCAGAGAATTAAACATCACCAGTTTTTATGCGCACCCACAAATCCTTTTTGGTAAAACTAAGACAAAGATCCCCCCTGAATAGCCTTAACAGACTGTTAGGGCAAATGCTGTTAGCGGGCAACTATGAATGCTGGCTCGGCACACGAGAGGGTGGGTGGCCAGCAATATGCCCGGCCACCTTTGTCTTCTTAGTGGCGATGTTTACACAGCGCTCCAGGTTCTCGTTTTAGACCGAGTCGACCTAGGGGAGGTCCGGGGCCGGTTCAGATAATCGTCACTGGTTTTGGCTGTGAGCGGAAATCGAACTCTGGTCGCCGGGTCCGTAGCGCAGCGTGCTAATCGCTACACCACCACTCCCCAAGCATAAAAGACACACAAGCACAAGCACACATACACAAACACTGCCACGCATGCACTCGTTCACACACCGGCACACACACCATTGTGCTTTCTTACGGAAATTAATAGTCTGCATACGGAAGTTTTTTTTTCTTAAGTAGAGGTTTGGAAATTACGCATATATATTTAGTTTTGCAGACAAATGACACGTTCATGAATCTGTATTCCTCCAGGTTACCACAATGCACCAAAGACGTAATATTTGTTCGAAGAGTCTTCGCCAGAGAAGGGCTCGGAATTCGTAATAAACCCCCGGCAAATAAATGGAATTGAATCGCCTCCTTTGACTTTCAGATTTCAGCACCGTGGAGAACGAGGGATTTCAAGTGGAGCTCATTGTCGCGAATCCGCTGCCGTTGGAGTTGCACGTTGAGAACGTTGTAAGTGACGGATCGCCGCGCGCATCGCCACTGGGGTGGCGTTTACGAGTCCTGCCTTTTAGCGGTAGTTTGGCGATCGCGATGAGATTAGTTTGGAGATTTATTGACGTAATTTTGCCCTGCGATTCATGCGCAAGTGCGTATGCAACCAAGGGTGTTGAGGTCAGAAAGCGCAGGTGGGTGGTGGTGGTGGTGGTGGTTGCGGCGAGGGACTAATAAGATCTGGTGAATACACCGGCTGGAATTCACACTCCGCCGACGGAGTCTAACGTATCGAAGCCGGGCTTGGCGAGAGAGCGCCTGTGGCTGACTGTCGGAGCATGTGGCTGACTCTTGGAGGGCGTGGCTAACTGGCAGAATGTGTATCTGACTGGTGGAGTGGCTGGCTTACGGAGTGCCTGGCTGGCTGGCTGAGTGTGTGGCTGACTGACGTAGTGCCTGTTTGACTGGCGCACTCATTGAACCAAAGCCACGAGGAATGTCCGTCCGCCGTGTGCTCTGCTGCGAGCATGGCAGCCTTGTTCTTTCTTGTTTTTGGGACGTAAATTTTGGAAACGAAAAATTAATATATATAGAGCTGGGTTTTTCTACCAACTTTTTATTTTACCAAGTCAGGCCCACTGAGCTTTACAGCTCTTTTTCAAAAGCTACCTGGCCACAAATGATAGTTCAACGAAGTGGCTTATCCCTCCTAATGCGGAGGGAAAAACTGGAGGACCTGGAGAAAAATTCACTCGACCACGGGGAGAACATGCAAACTCTAAATATACACTCGTCAGGGTCGGGATCGAACCCAGAACTTCCTGTATACCAAGCAAGGCGGTTAACATCTCTGCCACCGCATTGTCACATCGCCTGACGGAATCTTTCGATGACGGAAGATTCCGGTAATCGCTGTTCGACTGACACCGCAGCAGTCTTGCGAAACCCGACACTCGTGATCTCACGCTGCAAAAGAATCGCGGCGACGATGAAGGGCACAATGATCGCCCCCCGCCCCGATGTAGCGTAGGCGCTCATGAGCGCCGTCTCGTCGCAGGAGCTGCTGATGGAGGGGCCCGAGCGTGACGTCGTCCCTGTGTCCGCGACGCTGCCTGCTCATGGCGAGCCCTTCCCGCTGAGGCTGGAGGTCGTCGCCAGACAACCGGGGCAGCTCACGATCACGGGTGAGCGCGTGTAACGACGGACAATTGCACAGTTCACCGAGAGCACCTGCGCCACCGAATACGAGTTTTTACTATCCCCCCCCCCACGCTCATTCTCCTCTGCTGCACCCATAGTCTGGAGAAGTCCCTTCTCCCAGCCTTCCCTGCTGTCGAGTGCCTGTCCACGTTTCATAATCTAGGCTCAAGAACTTCTTGTTTTTTTATGCATATGTCTGACTGCCCGCTGTCTCTCCAGAATATAAATACACCCTGCTATTCCCATACAATTTAACAAGTAGGATTTCGCGATCAAAATTATCCATAATTTAAGGGGAGTTTTTTGGGTTAGATCACGTAAATATAAATGGTGTTAAACCCCGCTATGGATTTAATGACACATTTATATTTTCGCGATCTCACCAAAAACACCTTTATTATTCCCATCCAGCGTCCTGAGAAGTGGTCGAGATTGGCTGCATCTTTAATTATTCCGCCCAATCGGCTCAAGCTGCCTCCTCCACCCTTCGCCACCTTAAACTTTCTTCATTTCACCACAAAAGCCTCCCCCTTCCTTTTCAGGCATCAAGCAGCAACTTTATTTTTCTACCCCTCTTTTTTTCCAACATCCTACTTTCAGAGCTTTCTTCATCGAACTCTTACCTCCACGAATGTTCTCCATCGAAGTAACCGTTGCCTCCACTGGATCACTATAATTAAACTAAGCGAAACACTGAACTGTGTTTAAATTTTACCAGGTAAGGCCCACTGAGCTATGTAGCTATTTTTTTCAGAAGCGACCTGGCCACCAATGACAGCTCATTATCACGTGGACGTTCATAGCAGCCGAATACTCTCAAACGCATAAATGTGGAGGGAAAAACCGGAGGACCCGGAGACAAATCCACGCGACCACGGCGACAACACGCAAACTCCAAATATAGACGGGGCACCGCGGTACCCCTAATTCGACGCGTCTCCTCCTGAAAACCCTCTTAACGAACTTACTCCATCCCGCTGGTGTTTTAGTCAGTTTGAGAAAATCAACCAAAATTGAGAGACCCTCGCTCGAATAATAAATTTACACTGTGACCTGGCCCTTTCACCGCTCACGCCAGGCTACCGCACCACGGTGCTGGGGATTTCCAGCGACGTTCCTCTGAAGAGCGTGCCGGGCCTTCGGCAGACGCGGCTGGAAGTGGACGTCGTGCCAGCCCTGCCGGTGGTAGAGCTCGGGGTCACCTGTGAGAGGTGACGGCAGTGCGCCAAGACGTGGCCTTGCGTGGAGTCGGGGGGGGGGTCATGCAAACGCTCGGAGGGTCGCGGCGCGACACAGTCCACGCTTAACAAACTTTAGACGGGTCTGTACGTACGTATGTATGTTGAACTTCTCTCGCACCGTACGTAACCAACCGTGCTAATTGGAGGTTCAGGGGAAGGACAGCAAACTAAATACAAAAGCAGTTCCAAAGAAATTCGTTTTCAATCTAGATTTAATAGTGGCTTCCTAATATCGGAAGGAAGAGCGTTCCAGACGGTCGCAGGAGCGCATCTGAAAGCGCGCGTTGCAGTGCATCTGAAAGACAGATGTCAAACGCCAAACAGAATGAGTGACAATGCAATCTGCTCTTCTGTATTGTGCATTCTCACACCTCCGACTAGGACGATTGGCTACGTACGGTGCGAAATAACTTGAACACGTTCTGCTCTGGCTCTCCGCCACCTGCGGGTATATAAGGAAAGGCTGCGAAGTCCATTGCTTAATTGCAGTCATCGTTTCATGTTGCAGACGATGCGTGCATCGACAATTACTGAACTGAAGCAGACTGAGCATGGGCACATTTTTTTGTTCACAGTTGCGGGCGTTCGGCAGACTATTGTTAATCTTTGAAGAAAATCCCCCACCGGTGTTAAATATTTTTTGACTTGACTCTTAAGAATTTGGCAGGGGGCAGGGCTCCGTCCACCTTCAGTTCCCCGAGGCCACGGGGATGGTTAACGGCCTCGTTACATCAGAGGGGGCCCCTCTGCGTTTAGCCGCCAATGCGGCCGAACGGGAAAATTACCGCGACGTGGAAATTGCAGAGCGAGCCACTTTAGGGGGCCCCCTGTTGCAAATGAACGGCATGTGATTTAGCAGGGCTGTCATTGCCACCTCTGAGCCTGGTAGGAAACACTCCTCGGGTATTTCACACAAGCAGCAGACGCTAAATCTTTTGGGCGTCGAGTTTTATAACTCTTTTTCTTTAGAAAAATGAAATCACCGTGAAATTTTTTTTTTGCGTGAAAATAAGGTTTTTTCAAATGTACTTAAAGAATCAACGGTTTTGCTCAATCGCATGGTACGTTTAACCATCTGGCCCAAAAAAAAAAGTATCAATGGGAGCGGGCGTTTCGCGAGGATGCCAATTTGGCTCGTGCGCGATCATTAAAGAGCGCTCCTCATTTGCAGCGACGGGAAGAATGAATCATTGGTAGCAGCCCCAGGCGAGGAGCTGCACCTCGTGGCGTTTGACGGAGAGACTCGGCAGCTGCTCGTGACGATAACGAACGTGGGAATGGTTCCGCTGGAAAAACTTGAGCTGGACGGGGCGATGGAACGGACCCGCCAAGGTGATGCCGAAACCCCCCCCCCCCCTTTCTCCTCCCCCCCCCCCCCCCCCCGGGCGCGAACCGCTCACGTGCAAATAGCCCGGTCGCTGTCCGAGGTAACCCGCCACCAATGAACACTGAAGCCGATGGTTGTAACAGGAGGGACCCTAAGCAGAGGGGGGTGGGAGCCAAGGTGGGAGAGGGTGGAAGGGGCGGTGGAGGCACCGCAATAAACAGGAATTTATCATCACGCGATTTTAAGTTGCGCTCGCGGTGAGCGTGTTCCTCCCGAGCTCCCTCCGATGTGCACCCTGAGGGGGCGTGGGGCAACTGGTTCTGCTTCTGTGGTGGTGGGAGGGTGGGGGGGGGTCTGCTTGCAGTAGAGCAAGTAGGATGGGTTGAAGCGTCAGATCAATGCAGGGGGCTTCAGGGATCTGCTGCCCCTGTCCTCATATTATGAGTAACCCTCAACACCACTCGCCAAATGATGTACTTGTATATAGTGCAATATTAGCGGCTCCTTAATAAATCCTATCGTGCAATTTTGTCATTAATTAAAGCCACAGCATCACTATGTGTATTACTACCGGTTATGTCACGAAATGAAAGACAAAATGCCCACTCTTAACTATGATGCGGCTTCACAATTCGAACGTACTTGACATTCACAAAAACGAAACAAAAGAATCAAGCCGCATACCGTGGGGGACTGTGTGGCTTCATCGGGCATGGGGGGTAGTGAAACAGTCGAGGGCAATTTGTTGAACGTACAAAGAGGGCCCGCCCCCTCCCCTCCCAGAACGTTAAGTGTGCCCCCCCCCCCCCTTAAAACTCAGCCTGGACCTGGTCTGTCTCAACTAACTATCGCTGCGTTTAAACTAAACTTTTTTATTTTACCGGGTAAGGCCCACTGAGCTATATAGCTCTTTGTTCAAGACTGACCCGGCCACAAATGGTAGCTCAACGAAGTGACTCATCATGATGTGGAAATTTATAGTAGTCGAATACTCTCAACGCATGTTGTCGTTTCTACATGTCCATGGAATAACCGGAGGTCCCGGAAAAAAATCCACACGACCATGGGGAGCCAGACATGGAAACTCGGGATTGAACCCACAGACCCTGTGCACACCAGGCGAGGCAGTTAACATCTCGCCACCCCGGTGCGTTTGCTCGGCAGACGAGCCCCGTGAGCGGAGGGACGACGCGGTGTGGGCCTGGCAGCACGAGATGTTATCCCGGCTGCCGCTGCAGGCCGGAGAGGCCCTCACGTTCCCGCTGCACGTGCACGCGCTCATCGGCGGCACCTCGGCGGAGCAGCTGAGCCGGCGGGAGCCGCGCGGCCACGGTGAGGCCCTCGGCGGTTTTGCTTCCCCGACGTGTAACGCGTTTTGCCATGCGCCGCCGCCGCCGCCGCTGTGCGATGGCAAGCGCTGGACTTGTACGTACGTATGTATATTCTTGGTTCTTTCGGCAAAGTCACGTGACTTTAACGAAAGAACCAAGAATATGAATTTCTAAAGTCATGAACGCTTTAAATCGTACGTATGTATGTTGAAGTTCTTTCGTACTGTACGTAACCAATCGTGCTAATCAGAGGTGCAGTACTTGCAGCCTCAACCTGGCCGGTTTGATTCTATTTATCCGTTGAAACAACGGGGCCAGTTTCTCAAATCGCCTTGCCTCTATGCGCCTGACAGACTATTATAACGGGTAATGCCACAAATTTCGATTTAAAGCTTTCGTGACTGCAGGGATTCATCTTCTTGGTTCTTTCGGTAAAGTCACGTAGAAGGGAAGTAATAAAATAATAAAAATAAAACATAATAAAACAATTCTCACCAGAATTGTTTTATTATGTTTTATTTTTATTATTTTATTACTTCCCTTCTACGTGACTTTACCGAAAGAACCAAGAAGGGGTAATGCCACAGTTTGTCAATCAGCAGGTCACGTGTGGCACAGCAGAACGTGGGTACGCCCACCTCTTCCAACATTTCTGGTCGGAAAGGAAGAGTAGGCCAAATACCCTGCAGAGCTGCCCTCCAGTGGGGGTGCCCACTGGAGGGCAATGGTGCGAGTGAGCTATTGCAATGCTGCACCTTTACCTTTAAGGGTCACAGTGGGAATTAGCGAACATAATCAGTAACTGTTCTGAAAAGAGTGTGCTGACAAGGATCCATTAAGTGTGCTTGCATTATACACGGTGACAAATACACAGGTGACCTTTGGATATAACCGGGTAAGAGACCATTAGCGCACTACGCAATGGACCCTGCAACCTTAGTTCAGTTTTCGGCTACGGCTGGCAATCGGTAGGGTGAGTGTTCTCAACAGGTACACGGAGTAGCACCTTCACCAGCCACCACTGACTTACGTGGTGAAGTATAGTCAAACAACGCTCATGGATGACCATGCCTGGGCAGGGGTCTTCATCCCAGATATACTCGTGTTTATTTCGATTTATTCCACGTTTAATAGTAGCAGAATGTGTGAGAAGTTATTACGTTTAAACAGAGATTTGCAGCCGACCTCCAACAATAATTGGCTGTTTAAAAAGAAATATATCCACGCTTCCTGTCGAACGACTAAAACAAATGAACGATTGAGGATTTGTATTATATTCCTCTTCAAGACATTACAACACGTTTACTTTTAGGTTTGCTCTTCAATGCGCTTTGTCGGCTTTGGTACGGAGCTACATCAGGAACTGAAATTCAGCTCACGACGAGGCACGTGGAGCGAAGCGTCGGACACCGTGCCGGACAACACGTGGGACAGCCTCGCTTGTGGCGCCATTTTATTTTTTTACAATTCTCGATCTATCCCAGAGGTGGCGTTGTAGAGCCTCGTGGGCTTTTGAGACCCCTCCAGGCGCGATCTCGCCACGCTCGCAGGGGAACGGCGCAACGAGCAAAAACCCATCGGCGATTCCCAAATCCCTTTGTTTTTTTCTTCCAAAAGGTGCCCCTCCCTGGGGGCCCGGACACTCTGGTTCTTAGATCACCCTCGTGAGCACACGGTCACCGTTGCTGATTTATTTTATTTTCTACCTACCGTGACTTTACCGAAAGAACCAAAGATTATGGATTCCTGCAGTCGCGAATGCTTCAAATCAAGAAGGAAGAATGGCAAACTTGGACACCGCGTTTGTGTTCTAAAATGTCTGGTTCTGTTGGGTTGTTCTTCTATTCCTCCCCCTCCCCGTTTCTTCCGTTTTGTACCCCAGCCCCGTTAACAACTCCCCTACCGATCGTAACCCCTGCCGTGGTAGGGCTGCGAGCCCGAACGCCTCGTTCAATCCCGAATATTTGAGGGTGCGTTGCGCTGAGCGTGTTACACGTTACCCGTTGTTTTTCCCCTCCTTTTGAAATCCACATTGTATCCTGGGTTCTTTAATGCCAATAAACGTTATTGGTATATATACACACAGTATGTATATATACACGCAATAAATATATAAAATGGTGCCCTTCTGTCCCCCAGACCGCGAGTGCCTGAGCCGGCTTCACGGTGCGCCTGAGGAGGCCGACGGGATGAAGAGGCGTGCGGGGTCCGGAGAGCCGGCGGGGCACGTTGACACGAAAGAGCCTTTGAAGGTGAGGGACGGGGGGGGGGATGGCCACGAGGGTGGCTCTCGAAACAACCAGCCGAAGCCACGGGTTTTCGCTGCCTCCAAAATCTCAACGAGTGCCCGAGGCAGCCCTGAGGCAATGTTGAGGATTCCACGTTACCTGTGGTGGGGAGGATTGGCTCCTGCCCTGGTTTTATGAGGATCGTCCCCTTCTTGAGACAACTCTTCTGTCCTGGTGAAGTCTCCCTAAGCCTTCCCGGGACATTCAAAGTCCCAGCTTTTTGTCGGTTATGTGATGATGCATGACTCAGAACAATGTATTGACGACACGTGTAGTTATTCCGTCTCCTGCTATTTGTGAGATTTTGTTTCGCATCCCCATCACGTGTGTCCCGGTTTTTTTTTTTTGTGTGTACACCTCACTGGCGTCAACCCTCGTGGCGTTGCAGCCAGGGGACTGGTCATCCTTCGATGAGAGCTGTTTAGCTCAGTGAGACTTACCAGCCCAACACAAAAACAGATGTGAAGGCCGGGTCTGAGCGTGAGCTCCCCGCAAAGTGCTACTCCATTTGTAATAACCACCTCCCCCCCCCCCCCCCGAGAGGGATAAAGGGTCAAGTGGGCCCTCGATCAGGTTTTGATCTTATAACGTTCTCCGTGTGAGGTGTGCACCTTGCCCCATGGCATCAGCCAGCCTGGTATCAAGAGGGCCTCAATATAACTTCCACCGTCTGTGCCTTGATGATACAAGGCACATGTTTGTGCCTTCCTAGGACTAGATGTAGGGTTTTTATTTACTTGAGATTTTACCAGGTGAAGCCCACTGAACTATTAGCTCTTTTTTTAGAAGCGACCTGGACACCATTGATAGCTCAACAAAGTGGCTTATCATGTAGAAATGTAGAGCAGCTAAATACGTATCTGGGATACCAGAGCAGAAACTAATGCCCGTACATCCCTCCTCTACCACCAACCACCCCTACCCACTGCACCCCCTCCCTCCCCCCCCCACTGCCAATTCCACTTAACCCCAGCCCAGCTGCTCTGCCTTTCTTCCCGAGTGCAAACTCTGCAGTCCGCATGGACGGACTGACAATGACGGACTGGAACATCAGAGTGTGGTGCGCGCCGGGGTGCCGGCCTTAGCTGTGCCCTTTTCAGGTGGCATCACTGCGGCCGGATTAAGCCAGGGGGCTTTGGGGAGTAAGACTCCAGGGGGCCTCGAATATTAAGCATCCCCCTCGCGAAAAAAAAATACTCCTGCCTTGCAAACCTTTTAAAACAGTCTGCATCAGCAGCAGACCGTGCTTTCCCACCTGATGACGGACGCTTGTGTTGCGCCCGAAACGTCGTGATTTATTTTATTTTATACCTACGTGACTTTACCAAAAGAACCAAAGAGTATACCTTGCAATTGTTAAAATACAATTCTGTAGCACGGTGATAAATCTTATATGGTAATTTGGTGATTAAATCCATAGCGGCACTGTGTGCATTACTACCAGTCGTGTGCTGGAATTAAATAGTTTCTGTCAATGTTTTAAACTTTTGATTAGCTTATAATAATTCTTACATCATGTTTAAAAAAAAAAAACTCCGAACTGAAATAACAAGTGGACAGCAATGCATGCGTTTGGCATCGTCGGGGCATGGATGGTGGTGGTAAAGCAATCAAGGGAAGGAATGTAAATGGGCAAAGAAGCCAATCGTGCTAATCGGAGGTGCAGGAGAAGGACAATAAACTAAACACACCAAAGCAATTTTAAATAAATTAGTTTTCAATTTCGATTTAAAGCTTTCGTGACTGCAGGGATTCATCTTCTTGGTTCTTTCAGTAAAGTCACGTAGAAGGGAAATAATAAAAGAATAAAAAGAAAACATAATAAAATATTTTATTCTGCTTTATTTATATTATTTTATAATAATAAAATAATGATATTATTTTAATATTGTTTTATAATAATAACATAATAAAAATAAAACGTAATAAAATATTTTATTATGTTTTATTTTTATAATATTATTTTAATATTGTTTTATAATAATAACATAATAAAAATAAAACGTAATAAAATATTTTATTATGTTTTATTTTTATTATTATTATTATTCTACGTGACTTTACCGAAAGAACCAAGAACATAAATTAGTTTTCAATCAAGACGATTTAAAAGTGCATAGCTCCAGTGGCTTCTTAATACCGGAAGGATGGGCGTTCCAGTCAGCCGTAGAAGCGCGTCTGACGGCTTGCGATGCGGTGAGCGGTGACGGCCTCAGTTCGATGGCCAGCCAAACGCCGCTGTTGCTGCGAGGCTGAGAACGTAACAGGACAGAGACGTCATACCTGACTGCTCAGTGGGCTGTGGCAAGATGCGTCGCGAGAAGAGATGACTCACCGGCGGTCGAGAGCTGTGACGGAGCGCTGAAGTGGCAGCCAAAGGGAGCTGCACTTTGCCAAGAGGTCGTTCACTGTGGAGACGGAGCAGTTTATTAAGCTTGTGTGCGGGAGCTGTATGGAATGTTTGCATCGCCACACCGTCAGAGATGGCGATGGCTTGAGGAGACCTTCTGCTAGAGCCCTTGGTCCACGAGTACATAGATCATGAATGATGATGTATGGATGATGATGATTATGATTTTGACGATGCTCTAGGCCAATATCTATAAATGATGGTAAGATCATTCTGTCGGCCGAATCTCTCTCTCTCTCTCGCCTACGCGCGTACGTTTCACGTGAGGAAAGATGGTTTGATGGAATCAGATGGCAGGTTGTAAGATCGGGGACCATTTTAGACCGACTCTTCTTCACCTTTTGTGTCACGAGACGAGCATCGACAGTGCGGGGAGCGAAGGCGAAATGCGTCAATCGCAAATTGGGATTTTCGTGTTTGTTGTTGTTGTTGTTTGGAAATGAAAGTGCTGAGCTCATGCCCTGGCACCGGCCGCCAGAACATGCCACTCGTTTCTGCTGAGGCATTGGATTTTGCACACACGCACACGCAAAGACAAAGACCCCCCGTATAGCCTTAACAGACTGTAGGGGCAAGTGCTGTTCACGAGCACCTATGAAGGCCGGAACAGCACACGAGGAGGTGGGTGGCCAGCAACCACGCCCGGCCGCCTTTGTCTCTCCAGTGGCGATGTTTACGCACCACACCAGATGTTCATTTGAGGCTGTGTCGACCTAGGGGAGGCCCAGGACTGGTTCGGATAATTGTCACTGGTGTTGGCCGTGAGCGGGAATCGAACTCGGGTCGCCAGGTTCGTAGCGCAGTGCGCTAACTGCTACACTACCGCTCCCCACCACACACACCGCGCACACACACACACACCGCACACACACCACACATACACACACACACCACACATACACACACACACTGCACATGCACACACCGAGCACACACCGTACACACACCGCACGCACGCACACACCGCACGCACGCACACACCGCACGCACGCACACACCGCACGCACACACGCACACACACACCGCACGCACACACGCACACACAAACACACACCCCACACACACATTGCACACACCGCACGCACGCACACACCGCACGCACACACCGCACGCACACACCGCACGCACGCACACACGCACACACAAACACACACCCCACACACACATTGCACACACTCACACACCGCACACACGCACGCACATTTTTTATATTTTGAGGGAAAGGCCATTTTTTTTGTGAATCGCGTGACAGTCAAGATTGTAGCGGTATTTCTGCAGTGCTTGGATGCTAACCGTGGTGACTGTGAATCCATAAAACATGGTTTGCGTTATGCTACTGCTGCTGTGGTATGTGAAGACGTGGTTTCTGCTATCAGTGTTGGACATCTGTGAAAAAGATCTTCATAGATCATCGGATTCCTCAAGTCTAAGTAAAGATCCTGATTCTGATAGTACAGTATTTCCTCGTTATTCACGAGGGAACACATTCAGCAAATTTCGCGGATAATGATATTGGCCTACGAAAACCTATCCTTTTAATGAACTGTCTTAATTGAATACGTAAATAAGCTATAAAATAAATGAAAATTATCTCAACACTTTATCTCTCAACATTTTATCTCATCACATTATATCATCACTTTAATTCTCTCCTCCCTTTCTCTCGCTGCAGTCGTCGTGTAGAGTTCCAGATCCAATTCGCGGATAGCCAAAACCCCGGATAGCAAGTTCGTGAATAACGAGGGAAAGCTTCACTGAGTCTCAAAACACCGTTTCTCACGAGGTTCCTGCCACGTCTTTGCAGGACGGAGCGATGTTTTGCCGTGTGTGTGATCCCAATTTAGAAGTTTGCAGGTGTTACACTTCGTTTTTAATCATTGGTGTTGTCTGACCAACAATGGCAGTTACTGTGTATGCTAGTTTTTAGTCGTGCAGTACAGTGGGGGAATGTGCTAACCTCCACACAGGAAGGCACCCGAGTCGGGAATCGAACCCAGGGCCCTTTGTTGCTGCGAGGCACGAGCGTGAACCATTGCGCCACCACTCTGCCTGCCCATTGTTGGCATCCTTCTACGTTATGTTCGAGGTTATTTTCGAGGTCGTGACGCAAAGATTAATACATAATTAAGAAATTGTCGGCAATTTGACACTAACGTGCATATATATGGAACTCATTATGGTGGCTAAATTAAAGGTGCAGCCCTGCAATGTCTTGCTCACACCACTGCTGGCAGAAGGGCCTCCAGTTGAGGGAGCTCTTGAGAGAGCTCCTGCAGGGGACATCAGGGCCTCGTCTTCCACGCTGGCGAGACGCGTACACATGATGTGGTCTTTTCCCAATCCAGTGGTGGGTGAAAGTCACCCCATGTCGTGTCAAATGTGTGGGGGTTGTTTGATACTTCCCTGCGCTGATCGGTGCAGGTTGGTGAGGGAGGGGGGAGTGACCACGACTGCTTCTCATCGAAGTCGCTCACCGGGTTCATTAGAACAGCACCGCTGTCCACTGGGACAGCCACACCACCTCACCAACGTGATATTACAAAATTACGTAATTATAACTATCATTATAAATAACTAACAGTTTTATTTACCAGCCAAGTGGCTTATTACATGGAAATTCATAGCAGCCAAATGATTTAAACGCGTGATGTTGATTCTAAATGTGGAGGGAGGGGGGGGAAACCGGAGGACCCGGAGAAAAATCCACACAACCACGGGGAGAGAAACATGCAAACTCCAGATATACAGGCATCAGGGTCGGGATCGAGCCCACCACCTCCTGTATACTTTATTTTTATTTCACCGTGATTGAACCAGGGAGATAACATCTCGGCCCCATTATGTGGGGAGTCCTATCTGAACTGCCCCCCCCTACCAGCCTCCCACCTTTCACCAATGCTCTAATCGCGATTGTTCACGGAAGCAAGTTTTGAAAAGCATGCTGGACCAAGGCAAACGTTACAAGTCCCGGCCGTGTGTTTAATGAATCTAAGAGAACTCTCGCCGTCGCTGTCTCTGACGTCGCCGTGCGGACGGTTGGGTGTGGGTGGATGAGTTGACGAGCCTCTACCCCGAGAGGGGGCAACAGCTGCCAAGGTGTGAGGATCGTTATTAAACATCGGCCGCTGAGAAGAATTTATACCTCCGTCTTGACAACGTGATGGAAAGAAAGTTTTAGGAGGGCTTGTCTAGAAATATCCCCCTTGTTGCTGTCAGATGAATATTAGATATTACTTTTCAAAAGTATATATTTTTTATTGCGTGAGAATTTTTTTTTTGCGTGTGAGAATGTTCCGGACAATTTGGATCCTTTGTAGTGTCGTCGTCGATCAAGCTCCAACGTTGTAGTTTCACGATGAGGCTCGATGCGAGCGCATTCGTTTTTGTAATATATGGAAATTGCCACTTTACACCAGGGTTGCCAACTGGCCTGGTTTACCCAGGAATCGTCCCTTATTTTTGAGGAGGCAGCTGCTACCTTTGAAAATCATCGGTAAATCTTTGCGGGGCCATTAAAAGTCTCAGTTTTTTTGTCATTTGCATAGCAGTAATAATCCTACTACACCACTCAAGGCAATGTATTTACGTGGTATTCTGAGACATTCTTCATCCCACGATCATCATCGGCATCATCATCAGCCGTGGTGAAATCCACTGCTGGATGAAGACCTCCCTAAGCCACGGCCACCTCTCAGGATGCTGCCATGTAATTAATAATCCACCGAGCATCTGCACACAATACGTGTGGATGTTGAACTTATTTTGCACCGTGCGCAGCCAACCGTGATAATAGTAGGACATGACCCCCCCCTGTGTTTTGTACCTCTAGGGTGGCAAGTGTACTTTACACTCATCAGTACCAGGTTGTTTGTTGTCCCTTCCCCCGCACCTCCGATAGCACGGTTGGCTACGTACGGTGCGAAAGAAGTTAAATATACACACCACTCGCTCCCTTCACTTGGAGCCGCATTAATGTTTCACGAGGCCAGACAGCGCGGTTGTTAACGGCTTTTAGAGCCAATCTGCTTTCTGACATGTTTCACAACGAACGGTGTCGGTCCAACGGATTATAATTCACCCAATCGCCAGAGTCGAGCTTACATTGACACCTAATTAACAAGAGGCCTTGTCCGTAACGGCGTAATGGGAAGGAGAACGGTTTATTTCAACCACCTGCCACGAGAGGTCCTAGGGTCATATACGGCAAGCTAAGAGTTGTATTCAGTTGCACCGGGTGTTATTGATTTTCTTTAATGAATAAGTCATAGTATTAATAAAAGAGTGCCCCGTACTTTTTCTCAAACCACAAACATGGCCGAGGCTAGCCCCCACAGTAGGACGTCCCCACGGGATTGGAACGAACGGTTGTACTTTGTTCTCCAAAGAAAAGTTCACGCCGCAGGCAAAGCGAAGGTAGTTGCTCGCCCATATTTCCTGTTGGCTGGGAACATTGTGAGAATTCTCCACGCTGCAGTAGCAGGGACAGTAGCAGCAGCAGCAGAAGCGTGAATTATACACCAGAACGCAGTCTTGGCTCCGCGAGACCAGTCATGGGCCTAGAAGCAGGCTTCTCAGCTCTCTTCATTGGCCTTGGCCTCGGTGGTGTGGCCTCTGTCCCCCCAGGACGTAGACTTAGAGGCACCAGCCTTGTCATTGACATCAGCCGAGAGGATCTGGTCTTGATTGGCCTTGACAAAGGCCTACACCTAAAAGGCTCCTGGCCGTGGCCTCGGCTTGGTTTTGCGGTTGCCGGCCTCAATCTCAGCCTTCGCCTCACGAATTCAGGCCGTGCATCTCAAGACTGCTAAGCCGCGAGTCGGGTGTTGCTCTGCGGGGACCAACTTCATCGAGTTGTTTTCTTCCTTTTTAGAATAAGCAACCAGTACGATCGGGTGGCTCATAGATAAGAGTGCAGAACACTCTGCTGAGATCCTTGGTTGGTTAAACCGGGTTCTCAAGTGTAGCGAGGTGGTGGATTCAGCCTGGTCACCAATGACTGTTCAAATGAAGCCCCTCACCTAAAATTTTGTTCAGCCTCAGAATTACAATTGAAAAAAATAATTACTCTCGTGAGACAACCATCAATCTTGGTGGAAAAAAGGTGGTTAATGGCTGGCCCCCTACTGTATGAACCAGAAGTTACTTGAATGGATCCCAGAAGTAGCTCTGTGCTTCCACTTCTATGGGCTATTCTCTAACGTAAAGGGTTGTGCTGCTGCGCGAGAGATACGTATGTATGTTGAACTTCTTTTGCACCGTACGTAGTCGACCGTGCATGGATTCTTCATCTCGTGACGACGCCAATAGCACAATTGGGATAAAATTGGAAATGCGCAACCGGCCTCAGTGTGGAGTTGAGTCAGAGGCCCCAAGGCGAGCAGAAGGGATGGAGAGAGAGGCATTTTCTCCCCTAAGTATACACCCACACGTTCTGGCCTCAACCCGAGCTATACAGTTCCAAAATATTTGATAAGACAACAGTAGTATTACACAAACCATCTTGATCATTTAAATATTTTCACGAATACGACTTCGATTCTCCTTTCCTTCTCTGGGGGATTGTTGTGAGAGACGTTGAGAATTAAAAAGAATAAATTTCACTGATAATTAAGGGAGAGAGTAAGGAAATGTAATATGTATGAGATTACTTCATCAATTCAGAGTGATAGCCAGCATGCCCACCATTCAATTTACTCTTGGCGTTTGTGGGTGGTGTGTTTGACACGCGATACCTCTAGTGCGGTGTTCTTGATTACAAGGCCCGCGGGCCACTTGCCTGCCCCTGGTGGCCTTTAGTGCGGCCCCTGCCATGCGGGCCCGACAATACACGAATGTGAACACACCCCTTGCAGGCAGTGTGGCGGCCCTCGCACGCTGATGTCTTGTCGGCAAAAGTGCCCCCCCCCCCCCCTCTGAAAAGGGTTGAAGAACAATGCCTCATATGTACTCACAAGGGCCGCTAAAACCATTCGCTCGGCAATTTTTTTTTATAAAATGAAAACGCAATGCAAAATGAACAATATTGTCATTGAAAGCAAAATGCCTTCTTAGAAATAATTTGGCGAGTTTAAGCGATGTGAAGTTTTTTTTTCGCGTCGACAATTCTGTACAAAGATAAAGGTGCAGCCCTGCAGTTTCCTGCTCGTGACACTCCTAGCAGAAGGGCCTCCACTTAGGGCAAGCTCTTAGACAGCTGCCGTCCGAGGGTAGCCCGGGGCCTTACTCTTCCGCGCTGGCAAGAGTGGCTGGGAAGAGGTGGCAGTACCCACACTTTACCTCCACCAAAGACAAATATCCCCCGTGTAGCCTGAACAGACTGTTGGGGCGAGTGCTGTTCCTCAGAACCTAATGAAGGCCGGCTCGGCACACGAGGGAGTGGGTGGCCAACACCACGGCCTGATGCTTTCGTTTCACTTGAGGCCCAAGACCGGTTCAGATAATCGTCACTGGTGTTGGCCGTGAGCAGGAATCGAACTCGGGTCATAGGGTTTGTAGCGCAGCGCGCTAACTGCTCCACCACCACTACACTACCTCCACCACCACGACACCACCTCCACCACCACTACACGCGACCAGTCAATCAACTAGCTGTGACGTAATCCTGCCGAGTGGGCAGGGGTGGGAGGATTTGAGAAGCTTGGCTGTTGTTCCACCTGATGGGGCCAGGGAGATCGATTCCACCAAACGACCTCTGGATTGCAAGTCCAGTGTGCTGACCGTTACGGCGTGGCATTTTTTTCTTCCTCTCCACGATTGTATTTGACTTTAGCAAACGCATACAAAAAGCAATTGAAATTGGATGGAAAGTGCCCTTAAGATATATTCAAAAACCACAACCCTGACAAAGGAAAACATTTGAGTTACTCGTAGCCCGGGGGGTTGGAGGAGGGTTTAGAGGTTAATCGTCACACGTATCCTCATTTGTTAAAGCCACAAAAACAAATTAAGGGACTTCTCACCTGTCCGGTGCGCATGACGTAATCGCCCACATGACGTAATCCCCCCCCGCCGCCCCACACTCTGGCCAAGTAATCGTACGCCGCCCAAAGGTTGTTTTTCACGCCGTCTCTTGTGGCAAGGGAGAAACAAAAAACACACCAGTCTGTGTCGGAGACGCTCGGAGACGCCCGGAGGGAAACGGATCTCCAGCGTTCCGCTGCACACTGCAGTTGTATTAATCGGGATGGCCGCCGGGCTTGAACTGTGAACCGCTGCAACAATTGCAACTGCATTGATGCCCAGCAGATGTCAACATGAAGAACGGTGGGTGTTTAAATGATGAAGATGCAGCCCTATGAGTCTAGAATACAGCAACACAATCTTTTTATATCTATCACCGTACGTACCATCCAAATGCGCTCATAAAACGAATTGCACATTCCGACAAATAACGAACCAATATGCTACATTCAACAAGTCACGTGCTACATTCAAATATGTTTGAGGGCACAATCATCGCAAAACTCCCAAGAGCTCTTATATCTTGCCGTTAGATAACCCAGGTCACGTGTGCTTGGGCTGCCCGATGCAAGTCTGAAGCTTCATTGGCGAGTTACAATAATTGGGAAAAATGCTGCGAACATTTGCCACTTGTTCAAAAGCTATCGCAAAGGTGCCATGGTCTTTCGGCCGGGGGGGGGGGGGGATGGGGGCAACGCTGCTCTATGGATCTATACTCGGTTCGGTAATGAGGTCGTTTGTCAATACATTTTTCAATTCGACAAACATTTGGGCCATTGACACCAGGGCACGTGGACCTTACTCTATTCCGAATAAGGTCACTGTAACTTTTAAACATCCACTGTGAAGCAGACATAGTGTTCTATTTATACTCAATATACTTGCCGGCTCAAGCCCGCGGACCACTGCAACATGGGGGCGGCACTGGGGTGTAAATGGGTACAACCCAAAATGAGTCGATCAGATTGCATGTGGTGGGGTAAAGTGTAGTACCAAGACATCTGTCGAGAATCAAAAGGGTAGGACCAATATATCCTCAAGAGGGATACTCTCTCGAGCCCTTTTCGAAGCGGATTATTGCTTAAGTGTGAGCATTGAGGCAGTCCTGGGCCAGTACTGGAAATTCCTCATTCCCATGGCGAGGACGAGTGCATCCACAAGACAACCATTGTTAACTTTCCCACAATGTGGTGCTTGTGTTTTATTCGCCCCTGGATGGGTAATGGGGTTGGGTCAAGCCCCAATCAGGAGTTGAACTCGCAACCTTACAATTTAGAGCTGCTCACTCTCCAAGTTGAGCAGCCGTACGGCCCTCACGTTTTCTTTCTCTTCAGTCGATATTACTGTCTGAGTTCAGAGGTGAAAGTTAGTTCAGGTGAATAGCCACAGGGGCATCGCCGCTGCCACGGGTGAGGTTACGGTGATCTCGCCCATTGAGGCAGTACTTCCTGCACGTCTCGCCCACCCCACATTCCACTGAGATTGCATCGCACGTGTCACTCTGTGGCCAGCACCTGTGTCAGCAGCAGCCCTCGTGTGTGCGCGTGTGTGTGTGCGCGTGTGTGTGTGCGCGTGTGTGTGTGCGCGTGTGTGTGTGCGCGTGTGTGTGTGCGCGTGTGTGTGTGTGCGCGTGTGTGTATGTGCGCGTGTGCGGTAGCGTTACTGGGGGGGGAGGGGGCTTTTGAGGGTGGCTGCGCTGCGAGTGTTACCAAAATTTTAGATTTGAAGCTTTCGTGACTTCAAGTCACGTAGGTAAAAAATGAAATAAAAATTAATAAAAATAAAACAATAAAATCACGACGTTTCGGAGGCAACACAAGTCTCCGTCATCAGGTGGGACCGTCACAGCCAGATTTTCTGCACTTCATTTTTTACCTACGTGACTTTACTGAAAGAACTAAGAGTATGTTACCAAAATGCCTATTCCAAGAAAGCAGAATGGACACATGAAGCCAGGGCAAATGTGCGCACGGCTATCTCCCGCAGTGTGAAACAATTGACCCACTTACTCACGTGGGGAAAGCCATATGTCGTGTGGCAGTGTTTAAAATAGAATTGCTGCTTGATGCTATCTTTTGACAAATAAAGGATGACCCAAAAGTCAGGACAGGTATTATGTGTATTTTAACAAATCACATCACGTTATTTAATTTCTTGACTTGAAGCTTTCGTGACTGCAGAAATTCATACTCTTTGGGTCTTTCGGTAAAGTCACGTAGATAGAAAAATAAAATAAAAAATCACGGACGATTGCTTGTGTTGTGATCAAAACGTCGTGATTTTTATTTATTATTTTTCAATCTGCGTGACTTTACCGAAATATCCAAAGAGTATAGTTATTTCAGTTGTTTGAACAAATGTTCACATTCACTGCCAGCAACATTCATGCGTGCATGGATTATCTTTTGAAATCAACTTTAGGACTTTGTTTTTATATTACATTCATCAATTATGGTTGGTCTCGATTCATTAATTCAGGGTCCTTGGTCAAATCTTAATTTTAGAACTTGGTCAAGTTTTGTAAATTACGAATTTGAGGTGACCCCACAGGAAAATGAAACATCATTATAAATAATGACATAGATAAAATAGTAAAGTCACGTAGAATGGAAATAATAAAATAATAAAAATACAATAATTTTTTTATGTTTTATTTTTATTATTTCCATTCTACGTCACTTTACCGAAATAACCAAGAAGATAAAATAGTAAGTTAAGGGGAAAAAATCGATTACAATGTTTTGATGCCAGTGTTAAAACGACCCGATGTGTCCTGAATTTTGGGCCACCCCCTGAATAATGTTGAGGCTGGGTGACTCAGAGGTCAGAGTGCTGAGCTTGCACCGCTCACTGCCTGGTGATTAAACCAGGTTCTCACATGCAGTGAAGCTGGTGGTCTCAGCTGGGGCACCAACAACTCCACACACATTTGTAGGGGTTCTGAAACAAGCTGAACATGCGTACATAAAATATCAGTTTAACACCCAGGCTTTAGCAACCAATATTATCCATAATCGATGTATTTTTTTATTTGGGTTAGCGCGTAAATATAAATGTGTCGTTAAACCCGCCACCACCCGACACAGCCAATTAGTAAGGTTCGTCACGTAAACAAATCAATGGCAGTTAGTTATTAATTCAGCGCACCGGTGTGTTGGAGAGTAAACGCACAACATCTACAAACAAAAGAAAATGCATCGGTTTAATTGTCACTCAACGAACATTACCCCTCTGTAGCGGGGTGAGGATGGGGATGGTGCTACCCCGCGGGCGTGTGTGGGTAGAGAGGTCACTGGAAGAGATGTTCGCAGCCGCCTGCGCAGGAGCCGGTGTCCAACACCTTGGAATGGCGCTGCTCGGCGAGATCCAAATACATTGATGTTCGTGTCACCAAAACGCGTGTTCGTTTGTTTGGCGCTACGCTGCGTTTCGACAGGTCACCTCAACACCGCGCGCGTTCCTCCGTGCGGGTGGGGGGGGCGCGGGGGTTAACGGTACTTAGCTTCATAATTAAAGCACACACCCCATTGTTGATGGTTTAACGTGACATCGATAGTGGGCAACAGGCGAAACACAGAAGCATGGGGAGCAGCACGTGCTCTCTCAGTGCTGCAACTGTGCTCTGGGGCAGCGTGAGAGCTCACTCGATCGCTCGCGCTATTGTTACGTTTGCTTTAAGTGCGCGCACCTGCGTTGATTAATTGTCATCTGGAAAACATCGCCACGGGCGTTCGGGGAGGGCAAGAAGAAAAGAAAACAACCCACAGCTGCTCAGGCTGCAGACTTGCAACGAGCTTCATCCCGTGCTCTCGATGAGCGCGTTTGGATCGGGTACGGTGCGAAAGAAGTTCAACATTAATACGTACATGTCAACGTTCACCTGTATGGAGCATAGACCGTCACGCGAACTCCAGCCATCCTGTTATCAATATATATTATTACAAACTTTAACAGTGTTGTTTTACTTTTTTTCTCGGCAACCGTGGTTTTAATAAATGATCACGGAGGGTTGAGCGACTGCCGCCATAGCTTTGAAATGATTTCTTCTCGGAACAGCAGTCACCTGCGCTGGGCTGCCACCTGAAACGACGGACCATGCATCTCGACTGCACGTAAAAAAAGTTCTACCAGTGCAGACCTATGATCGTTTTAGAGTTCAGTAGGAAAGTGGTACAATGGGTGCTTAAGGAGTAAATAATGTCGTATACACGTCTGGGTTAATTTAGCAGCCAGCAGCCCTCCTGCACCCCCCTCTCAGTCTTTCATCTCCTGTTCCGTCCATTAACCCAAGATCATTGCTGTTTAATAGAATCACCCGATTCCTTTGATACGTTGCCATCTCGGCCCCGACGTTCTCACGCCGTGTTCCTCGCATTCGCCGCTTTCACCGCCTTTCTCTTTCTCTTTGCGAGCGTGGGTTGCAGATGAATAATTGAAAGACGCATGTGCAAGAGTTTTTATATTTTTTTATTCAAATGTTTTTTTGGTAGGGGGGGTTCTGACTGTCAGTCACATTAAACGCACGCCGGTCCGCAGCTGCCGCCGCACGCGGAACAGCGACGGAATAATGGAGTCGCGAACATGTGCGTGGTGTGCGCGCTCATATTGTTGTTGAGCACGCACGAAGAAACTCGAAGGGGGGGGGGGGGGTGGCTTTGCCCAACGCTAATTGACGGAGCGAGCTACCAGAAGGAGTTGAAAAGAAAAATTGGAGCGGTAATTTATTTTCTTGTTTGCGGCAGAGGGGACCTCCAGAATCCAATAACGTTTTGCCATTTAACGACAAGGGGAGGACATTATACGCTTATTATAAGTCAACCGCATGTGGCTTCGACGACGCCGATCGTGATGGGAGAGAAGGGGACGGAGGCAGGCAGCTGCCATTACACAAAGGTGGCCCTCGCGAACGCGAAACAAATCATTTATTCACGAAGCCCCTAACTTCAAATCGCTCCCCGCAGTTTTGTGTTTTAATAACAACACAATTGACCGCGCGCTCGTCTCTGGGAACCAAAGTGCATTTGCTGCGTCTACGCTGGTTAATGAGACTTGCTGACCACTTCGCCTCCCCCGAGGCCAGCGCCGTTCCCAAAACGGAGTGTAAGCGGCCGCTGTGTGTGGCGTGCTGGGTTCTCCTGACTCTACACCCTCGCCTCTATTAAGAGTCACCACCCCCGTGCACTTTGACACTTCCCCCCCCCGCCCCACAACAACAGTCGCCACCACGCGAAGTTTGTGTTTAATTATTTTCGGCGCGATGTTGAATTGTTTGGATTTTGCGGCAGAGCCGATTTGTGTCGAATAGTAGTGGTGTTTGAATCCATAATAGGGGGGCCAAATGTTCCTCCTTACAGAAGTCGGGGGGTGGCCGTGCAATTGTATAGGCCGCAGGTAAAGTGCGCGAAAGTATACGAGCACAGATGCAACTAAAATGGGGTGCATTGGTGAGTTTGTTGTATAAGCATTGCGTGAATTAGTTTGCTTCCAGTTATCGCAAACTGCAGAGCAGGTGGGAAAGTTCAGCCCTCTCCCGTGTGGAGGGCAAAGGTCACTCTAAGGAATCTCAGAGGTAGCTCTGTGATATCCGCTTCTGTGGACGACTATCTTAAACGAAAGAGTCGCCCTGCTCGACCAGAGCTCTGCGAGCACAACACAATTGGGATATAATCCTGAAGAATTTACCTAAAGGAAATTGGTACCATATGACGCGTTGGAAACTTGACACTCAATCATGACCGACTTGTCAAATCACAATTGCTTCCTAGAATTATCTTCTTCCATGTCTATTGCAGTTCACCAGCATGGCAGTAACATAGTTTTCCGTCTTTGCTTAATTCTTGACCAGAACACAATAATTACTGCAATTCATAGGCCTTTGTCAACCCGCAGTGAGTGACGTCCTCCCCATGCCATGTCGAACATAGGCATTGTTTGACCATACTTCCCCAAAGTTAGCCGGTGCTGGTTGGTGAAGGGGACGGTGTGGGGGAGGTACCAGTCCCGGTTCAGACGTCAGTTGCCACTGAACCACTGGACCACTGCTCCTCCACCACCCAAAATACAAACATATCGGTTATGAACTCTTGCCTAGGTAAAGGTGCAGCCCTGCAACATTATTTTCTATAGGCCAATGCTGGCAGAAAGGCCTTCCCTCGAGGAAGCCCCAGTGAGTCCCTTTCAAAAGTTTTTGGCCAACTCTTCCATGTTGGCCAGACGTCTCGAATTGTGCGAGTACCCACACTTTACCCCACCAACGCACCACCTACCTATTGATACTGCTGAGTGGACAGAGGTGGGGGCGGGGGGGGGAGATTTCAGAAATTTGCACCGATGTTTCTACTGCCGCGCCGGGAGATCGAACCGGCCACCTCTGGACTTGCAAGTGCAGTGCGCTGACCGTTATACCGCGGCAGCTTGAATGCCTAGAGACACGATTGCAGTTACGAAAACTGGCTCGCATGCATACGCCTTGATGCAAGTGGACAGATTTCGGTGCAGATGGTCATGGAGAAGATGCGATGATTTTGGGATCCAACTGGGTTAGGGCGCAGATCTTTTTATGAGAGAGCTGCAATGGTGGTTACAGGCCCGTCCGGCTGCTCGGGTCGTGTGTTTCTCCTTGTGTTATTTGGGGGAGGGGGGGAAGTCTGAAAAATAGCGCAACAATGGTAAACCATCGGCGCTTTCGTTTGTTTATTCACAGCAATCTGCTGTAAGCTGGACTGGATGAATCTGTCTCTTTACGCGCCACTCGCTCTTCTCTCGCCATCACGGCGCCATGCATCACATCCAGTAGCCGCTTACCCTGATTTGTGGTGAGTGGAATCACGATTCCGTGATTAAACGGGTAGAGACGCAGCCCTGAAATGGCTTTCTCATTCCTCTGCCGGCAGTGGATGGGCATCCTTCACCACTCGGCAAATGTAACTATCAACTATTTTTACTTTACCAGGTCAGACCCACTGAGCTATATAGCTCGTTTTGAGAAGCGACCTGGTCACAAAATGATAGCTCAACGAAGTGGCTTGTCACGTGGAACTTTATAGCAGCCAAATAATCTAAACGCACGTTGATTCTAAATGTGAAGGGAAACAAATCGGAGGACCCAGAGAAATATCCACGCGACCATAGGGAGAACATGCAAACTCGAAATACATAGGCGTTAGGGTCAGGATCGAACCCACGACTTCTGACATACGAGGCGAGGACATTAACGTCTCGCCACCGTGGTGCCCCCATTTGCTGCGGCAACGTCCGAATAAAAATGAAATACTTTATCGTTCACAGGATTGGTTGTTTTTTTTCATTAATTTGTTAATTGCTAAAAAGCAACCTTGAACGAATCGCAAAACAAAACGTGAATCACAGTAATCGGGAATGGCTACGCCATACAATGTGGTTATGGCTGGGATGATGGGGGCATGTGTGCAGGTGGCTTAACAGTTGTGACGAATGATCAAATAAGTAACCAATAGGTTTTACCCTTTCTGGAAATAAAACAAGTGTTAAGATGTTCAAACACCAAATAGATGCCCTTTGCAAGGAATCAAGTCTGCAGTAACCACACACGGTACTTGTGGTGAACATGCAAACAAACGTGCTCTGATACAGGTAGGAACCTCCTGGTTATACCAGCCCACAGGGGATTATTGTGTCCGTCCGTCCGTCGTGGATCCAAAAATGGGAGGGGTGGAGCTGGGTGGAGAGGGGAGGGTGGGGAGGGGCTCGGTGGGGAGGGTGGGGCTGGGTGGGGAGGGGCTTGTCACCCCGTGGTGCCCTTATAAAACTCAACGTTTAACCTACTCACGCCGGCTTGTGCCCGCCCTCACAGTCGGTCATATTTTCGGAATACACCACGCCGCCGTTGACCCTGGCCATTGACCGAGCAACCCAACGTTCCTACCAGCTCCCTCCGCAGGAATGTGTTAATTATAGACGCATTGTCTTTGAAACTGATTGGCCTATATCAGAGACGGCCTTCTTTGTGGCCTAGTCTCACCAGTGTATCACACCAGAGAATGTCCAAAGGCGAACAGTACATAGACAATGCACGTATCAGAGCATTTATAGCTTGGGGTGAGCAGCTATATCATGGGACCTTTTTGCCAGGATCAACGTATGAAAAATAAGAATAGTTTTTTTTTACCATATTTAGGGTAATATGCATGCCCGGATAATTTTTCATCATCACCCTGAGTGCTCCAGAGGGAACCCAATTGCTTTATTTTTTTTATCCAGTTTGACGGCAATCATCATCACCCTCATCATCATCATCATCACATTTATCTCTACCACGCCTCCTACATTGCATTACATTTGGAGAGCACAAAGGGGTTATTTGAAATTTAAAAAAAATTACTCGTTCAGGAAGTAATGTGTGGTACAAATACAATGTTAAAACTAAACATCGGAGAGACGATATATGTTCATCAAAAATAATTAAAGTTGAAACGTTAACCGGGCCTTGAGTGTTCCGGTTGTTTTTTATGTCCACTCCAATAGCGTTAATTCACGCGCGCCATCTGAAAATAATCTGCCGTTTTAATTTCGTCTTTAAATTGATGAACTGCGGTTGCGTCGGTCACAATCCGAGTTTGTGGGGGGGGGGGGGTGTTTTTCACCGGCCAGTAATGAGAAGATCATTTCACTTGTGAGGTTATGGCGACATTGCGCCTCATATTACCAATGTACTCGCGCAAACAATAGCGGGGAAAGTGTGGAGGAAGGAGCGTTAAGCAAAGTACCAATAAATACGGCGTAGTTAAACAGCCATAGTCTGGTCTGAAGAATGCATTTCTGTATTTGTGGATAGAGAGAGTGGCAGAAAATCGCTATGCGCAAGATAATTTAAATGCGCGCATGCGTTTTGGTGCAATGAAGTGTTGTTGTTTGTTGTTGGTTGTTGTTTATCACAGAGAATGTGCTCTTAAAAAAGGAGACAGTTCCACAGAGCTATAAATGATCGTCATTGTTAATTCCAGCAAAATAATTCTTGCGCGCGCCTCAGGCAGGATTTTCGTCATATTTTTAGCGCGGAGTGAAGATGTCGGCGGGTTTAATGTCAACGGGAGTGTGCGGTGGATCTGCACACGCCCAGATTAACGTGGCACAAACGGTAAATTGTTGCCCACAAATCTGGACTGTGTACGGGGCATATTCAATGAGAACCTGAAAACAAACACACACACACACATACACACACCCCACCGCAACATTGTAATCCATTGGATGAAATCAAATCTGGCCGGACAATATTTCACGTAACGCTAAATAGTTCCATTTTATCTTATTAATTTATTTTGTCCCGTCGCAAAGTGAAGACGGCTCAAACGTGCAGCTTGCGATCGCGCAGTTTAACAAAAGCAGCTCTGAACCCGCATTAAGAGCTCGTTTTTTTAAAAAGATAAGCTTGCTGGTGACGTCATGCCGGAGTGAGCTGCTCCCTTGAGTGACCTCCTCACCAACCACTTGTCTTGAAGCACCTTTTTATTTTTACTAAAATATAAACATTTTCTTTACTTTGAACACTCCCTTTACCCATTAAACATCATAGGCGGTAAAGGAGCAGTAGGAGCAGGAAACAGGGTAGGCTTGGGCCTGCCTTGCAGCGCCATGTTTTATTACTACACTCCGACTCCCCCTGAGTTATTTGGTGCCTCCTCCTCCCTCTTCCTCCCTCTCTCCTCCACCGGCTCCCCCCGATGTCAGGGAAAGATCCCTACCCCCCCCCCCAGAGCAGGCCCAACACGGTAATTGCTGTCAGGAACATCAGTCTACTCACTCCCCCTCAAGCCTAATGGAAGGGGTGGAAGGAAAAGCAAGGAATGTGGCCATCATGTATGTCAGGAAGCATCTCCCAGCTGCGTTTAAGAACATCCAACTACAGGACAGTCCCCCCTACGGCATCTGAAGCCATAGTGTGCAGCCTTTCCGAGTGGGTCGAAGGGAGAGCACGGCCGACATGGTGACAAATCAAGCCACCAAACCTCGCCCCCTCCTCATCCACCTGATCAAACAGAGTGGAGGCGAACAGCATCCTCGCAACTGTCAGGAGCTTTAAAGGCCGAGGCATACAAATCCAGGGTTCCAAGGCCTTCATTTCCCCGGACCTGACGCAGCTAGACTCCAAGCGGCGGGCACTTTGCTCTCCATATACGATGACCTGGGGAAGAGAGAGGGAGTGAAGACGCAGCTCCTATAACCTGCCAAGCTCAGGGTCCACCTGAACGGGAAGCACCTAGTCTTCACCAACTCCAGATAGGCGATGAGCAATAAGGAGATCCAGGACCTGCTGCAGGGACCTCGTGGAGACTAGGGGAGAGAGCATAACCCGCTGTGACACACCTAGGCATGGCACGAAGAGTGAGCCAGTGGGAACAGCATGTCGTCCCCAAGCCTCATGCACCTCAGCCATGTGGGGCCCCCTCTCTTCCACGACACCTTGACGTTGGAGCCGTCATCCCAGCAGCCTTAGTGGATCCTCAGGACCAACGTGATATCCATACCCCCCCTCCCTACCCAGGCCGCACCACCTCTGCAACTCTACCCAACTTCATCCACCCCCCCCCCCCCCCCACCATATAACCGCCTCTCTAACCCCATGCATCACCATCCCACTCGCCTTCCGTGCCACTACCCCACCGGCCATAGACCTCCGTTATTTTTCGTAGCAGAGTTTTATTAGATCCTTGTTTTGGGGGAGCAAAAAGGTCAGCTGGTCAGCTTGGAAAAGAGCGGGAGGGTGGGGGGTGATCTCTCGTCTGGCTTGGTGGGGGGGGGGGAGGGCACTCTCTAAAACATTAGAAAGTGACATGACATCCCTAATAGCATTTTAAAAAAACTTTGTCCACATCAGGGGCTCTATTGACAAGCAAGGGATGTTGACCTCCACCTCCGAAAGAATCCCTCCCCAATATGGGTATGGCTGACGGAGAAGAGGGCCCGCTACAAAATCTCTGAGGGATACCAACTCCTACTTCCGGGCCCTTCTGAAGTGAGACCAAAAACCAGGACACTTTGGGAAGGGGCGCTGGGCTGCCCGACCCCATGTGTCCTGGAAACTAATTTGGCACAATTTCAATTTAAAGCTTTCGTGACTGCAGAGATTCATCTTCTTGGTTCTTTCAGTAAAGTCACGTAGAAGAGAAATAATAATAATTATTATGTTTTATTATTTTATTATTTTATTATTTCCCTTCTACGTGACTTTACCGAAAGAACCAAGAAGATAATTTGGCACAACCCCCGGCAAGGTCTAAGATTTCTCCCTCTCAGAACGATTCAGTTTGAGTTCCTTCACGCATATATCTCACTAACCAACGGATGGCTAAATTCTCCCAGACCATATCCCCAGACTGCCCTAGATGCCCCCGGACACCATCCAAACCTACATTAACGCCTTCTGAGACTGTCCCACCATCGGGACATTCTATGAGAACATAACCAATCTGTACAACGTGATGTCTCGCACCGAGGGACAACCTAGCATTGAATCCTCCCTCCTGAGTCTTAAACCCGAAGGCATCAGCAGGCACCGACACACCATTCTCCAATCATAATCAACGATTTTTGGGTTTAGATCGCGTTATTTATAAATGTGTCGTAACCCTCCACCACCCGACACGGCCAATCAGTAAAAAAAGTGTCACGTTGACAAAAGACAAATAGTTCACTGCTTTAGCCCACCGGTGTGTTGAAGCGTGAAACCATGTCAACGTGACACTTTATTTTTTTTTTTTTACTGATTGGCCGTGTCGGGTGGTGGAGGGTTACGACACATTTATAAATAACGCGATCTAAACCCAAAAATCGTTGATTATGAACAATATTGGTCGCGAAAGCCTACGTGTTAAAATTCTCCAATCATTTAACATTTCGATTATAAAGACAAACCTGAGCACCTAGAAGAATCATGGGGCCCCCTAATTCACCCTCTGGCATATCTCCCTATTCGCCCTAGCAGCTTTAGAACACCTGAGTCTGAAATTGAGGAATAGGGAAGAGGCGTTCACTCAGATCTGGGGTCCCCTTGTGAATGCCACTCGAGTGACTCTGAGTTTACTCGATTGAACTTGAAATAAGACTGACCCCCCCCCTTCCCCCCTTCTTTCCCCGAAGAAAAGGGATCTGACGCACGTCCGACTGAACGCAATGGTCCTCCTACCCTTCCGCGTTGGTTCTCTGTCCGAGCCGCCTATCCCGCTATGCACCACTCGCCTATCGCGGTAGTTGAGAAGAAGCTCACAGCATCACCGCTTGCTCCTGGCAGTTTAATGTCTGTTTTGGAGCAAGAGTCAATATTTGATGGCACAGTCTTTGCATGGGACCAATGTGCGGTGTGGTGGGGGAAGCGGGTGGAAAGAAAGAGTCGCCGTGTTTGATTTTGTGCAATTTGATCGCCGGTGGTACGGCCGACATGACGTAGCCCCGGACCTTGGGGTGAAATTAAACGCAAGTACAGCTGCGGGCGGGCGGGTGCTGGCGTCTATTTTTGAAATGCATCGTTTGGCGATAATTTTTCTTTTTAAACAGAGGAAGCATGATTTGGCGACATCTGTTAATGGACGCACCACCACCACCACGGCGATCACGAGAAGTCCTGCAAAGGGCCAGCTGCTCGCGCAAAGTTATCGCGTTTGTTTTTCTTTTGTACCAGTGTACAGTATATAGCGTTCGCCCACTGTTCCGTCGCTTATTTGGCTGCTATAAATTTCCACATGCCAAGCCACTTAATTGAGCTATCATTTGTGGCCAGGTCGCTTCTGGAAAAAGGCTACAGAGCTCAGTGGGCTTTACCTAGTTAAATAAACGTAGTTAGTTACTTAGTATCTAGCTAATATGAAAGTCAACAAAACGAGTATCAAGGTGGTGCGCATTTCCCGTTTGCAGGATACGAACCCACAACGCTTGCCATCGCAAGCCGCTCATCGTTCTACTACCGAGCCACTTGGCCGCAGAAGAGTAGGTCAAATACCCCCTCTAGATGTGTCATCTTGAGGCTCCAAATTACGGAGGGTCCAATTGCCAAAATTGGCGTGAGCAACCAATTGCAGGCCTGTGTGTTTACCGTTTTTATCCGCAGCTTGAGCATGAAAAGCAGCGCCTGCCATTCATTGATGAATTAATGTACGTATGTTCTTCTTCCGCACCGTACGTAGCCAACCGTGCTTTATCGGAGGTGTGGGAGGAAAGGCCAACGAACTAAACACAGAAAGTAGAATGGAAGGTAGGGAGGGCTTCGTGCGATTTAATCGAATTAGCCAGCACGGCACGAGGCACCTGAAGCATTTGTGCCCGTTGCACAGAGCACCGCGTTTTTGCACCGCCCGTGCCGGTTTTCTGAAGCGAGAGTGACGGTGGCTACCATGACATTTGCGTGTGCGCGCCCGTGCACGATCTCCGCTCCCGTTTGAAGGTCCTGCCGTGCGGGTTTTATTTGTGCCTGGCACTTGTCTTGTGCGGTGCTTCAGTCTTGACCTCCTCGACCCCTGAGAGCTTGAAGTCCCACAGAGGTATAATCAAAGAGCAGATGTCTAGGGGTGACAATAGCTGCCCCAGGATGTGATGTGCGTAATTGAAGATTGAAACTCCAGGGTGGAAAGACAGACGCAATGACAGCGGACCTCCTCCGATGGGTGTTCAGGTTGTGCCTTGCCGTGTGTTGTCCAGTCTCAAACCACAGTGTCCGACGTTTCGCTCCACAGGCTGGCAGCTTCTTCAGGATGTGAATCGAGCCGCCCCACTTTCTCCTTCGGCGTGTGACGCGATGCAATTTTCAATTGGACGATGATAACACTGGTCAAAAAAAAAAATTCTGGCCTGGACTTTTGCAGCTGTTTTAGACTAATTTCAGGGTGCTGATTCCAAATCTGATCTCATATTTGCTCTATCACATAATTTTTATGCTATCGGCATACCCCATTTTCATTGATTTTACCCGAAATTAACTCTGTCACTTATGATTGCAAGTTGTTGCGAGTCAGTGACTGCTTTAGTGTTAAAATATGGTGCTGTATTTTTAGGATAGTGTGTTTATAATATCATTTTATGTAGATATCCACATTTATTTAATATTTTTCTTTTGCAATTTTTATTGAAAATGCAATATTTGATATCTCAAAAACCTGATGTGATAGACAAAAACTGATGCCAGATTTGGAATCAGCACACCCAAAATTACCTTAAAACCGTTGGAATACCTTATGCCAGAAAAAGTGTGTTGACCAGTGTAATTGTTTTGCGTGAGCAATGGGGTGCGTTGTAGCGCCTCTGGTGGCTGCAAGGGTCGCACGAACTAATGACGTGCAATGTGTAGAAATAAAAAAAATGAAGAGAGGAAGGTGCCCCACGCATGTGGAGCTGCAACGGTAGCCCAACTGGGAACATGCAGTGGCAAAATATTTCTAAGAAGAATGATTGGAGAGGGAATGAAGCAGCTGATCTTGCTTAAAGAGAGAGAACCATGATGGAAATTTACTCATGGCCCCATTGCCACAAATGAGCTGACGGAAAGGACAGATGATGACGATGAGGGGGAATGGTGGCGCAACGGTTAGCGCACTGTGTTGTGAATCTGACGAGCTGAGCTGGACTCCTGCCCCCCACGAATCACGTCGAGGTGGCGAGCGGTATCCGAATCGGTCCAGGGGGCAAATCCCTTCAGTGCGGTCAAGTATGGTCAAACAACTCCCATGACCAAAAGGCACAGTGTAGACCGTCAGTCCAGCAGTGGATAACAAAACGCCCGTGCATTGTCGCAGATGGGAGAGAGTTTCAGACTGATGGATTATATTTGTCGACGCGGGAAAGAACATTCGGCCTCAAGCTGTTTTACAAGAATGACATGCGGAGGAACTTGGTGAAAAGCAGCAGCGAATGAATTGTAAACTTTGCAGACACTGAGTAGCGAACACAATCGGGGAAAACAACAACAACGTTCAAACCCTGCACCACTCAAGTAAAGCTGGCAGCACCGTAACAGTCTTGAATTAAGGATGGAATTAAAAAAGGCCGGGGAAGAGAGGAGGGATTTAATTTGAAACCACGAAGCGAGCTCATTCCCAAAGTGAGTGGCGGCAACAACGAAATTATTTTTCATCGTAGTCAGATCTCACTCGACAATGGAGAAAGATGCAACCACGTGCCGAGCAGGAGGTTTTCTGGAGGCTTTGACAGGAGGCATTGGTTGCTGCAGTGCATGGCCACTCCTCCTGTGTAGTTGTATAATCTGGTCCGCCAAACACAATTATTTATTACGATTCGACATCTTTGTTTTCAAATTGGAAAAATATGCGGCAAATCGAAGGAAAGTAATCGCCTAAGAAGACCAATATTAAGTAAAGTAAATCCAATACTTCAGTATTTGTGAAGCATTATAGTTTCTGACGGCCACTGATCACATGACAGCAATGTGGCACACTGCTTGCAGCACATCTGCATGGCACCATTGGCCATATAGTCATTGTATGAGACTTGTTGACTTGTAGGATAGCGCAGGCTGATTGTAAAAATAAAAAAATAAACTCGGATCTGCTCCTCTGCCAGTCCTGGAACTGAGCCGGGGTTCTGTGTCAGGAGTGTCACCAGGATTTGAATCTAAGTCTCCGCTCCTAAATGTACACCTTCACTTGGTCTGCACCTGACGTGTTGTCACAGGGTCAACGTAGTTAGCAGAGCCTGCAGTCGATGGTGCTCTGTGCTTATATTACGTCTCTATCCCTCTGCTTCTTCCCTCGTACAGCTTCAAGTTGGGAATCCCCTCCCGTCATCTATTTTCCCAATGATCGTTTAACCTTTTTCTCAAGAAATTCCGTTACACATTTAATGGTGATTTATGTTACTGTCTGCTTGGCCTTTCGGGCCTTACGGACTGTGCTGAGCAGTTGTGATCGAATATATTTCTATATATCACCGTGATCATTGACCGTAGACGCTCAATGGAACGCGCATCCAGTTACACAGGATGCGTAACTGCTCCGGGCAGCACAACGCCCGGTCTGATCCTCCTCCTCCCCTGTTCCTCGTCTGTCCATTGTCACGGCGGGATTAACGTTGAGCGGACAGCTGATGGAGATCAGCGCTCCTTTCCCACGGAAGCTTTTCTGCGCGCGAGCAACCTAGTCCTGCGGCACCACCCCTCCACCATTTGACCGCACGGTGGATTTTTACTGCTTTTTCGGCGGTCGCGAGTGCCGATCGAGCGGCGGTGATCCGCTTGCTTATGTGCGGCCCCCCCCCATTCCGCCCTCCGTGTTTTCTCGTGGCAGGTCGTGGAGTTCTCCGTGGGCTTTCGCTACGCGGGGGGTCCCGGGATGAGCAGCGGATACTGCCGGAGCGTCCCGCTGAGCGTCCGCGTGCTGGTGCAGCCCACGGTCGCCTGCGCCCGCGTCGTGCTGCAGCCGCCTCTCAAGTGAGTCACCGAGCGGCCGTGCGGAGGAGCGGAAACTGGGTTTACTCTCCAATGCAACCGGTGTGCGGAAATAGGAACTAATTGGGATGTTTTTTTTTTAAGTGACAAACCTTACTAATGGCCTGTGTTGGGTGGTGGCAGGTAAAGGACACGTGTATATTTACGCGATTTAATCCCCAAAGAAACTCCTTATTATGGATACTGTTGTGCTGTTACCAGGGTTGCCCTTTATCTGGGTTTTCCCCGGGATGGTCCAGGAATTGGCATCCGTGTTCGGTTGAAAGGAATTGATTTGAACCGACATCTGGTACGAAGTTTGGTTGATACTGCACATTGTTGATCACAGAACTGGTGCCGACTGAGATGCCTGCCCAGTTTTGGTCTCCAAGAGAAAAGGTGGCAGCGTTACCACTGACTCACCAACTAATTAATTTGCCAAGTCACTCAGGAATTCACACACTTTCCCACTCACCCGCTCACCCACTCACTCATGTGGCCACCCTCCCACACATTTGCCTTTCCACTTGTCCACCTTTGCATTGGACTTACAATCCAGAGGTTGCTGGTTTGATTAGTTCGATCTCCCGGTGTGGCAGTTGAAACAATGCGAAAGAAGATGTTGAAACAATGTGGAAGGATTCTAAAATCCCCCCCCCCCCCCCCTCCACCGGCCTCTGTCCACAAAGCATCTGAAATGGGTTCCACCACAGTTAGTTGATCGGCAGGTCGTGTGTGGCGGGGTAACACGTGGCGACTCCCACGTCTTCCAAGAAATCTGGCCAGCGTGGAAGAGTAGGCCAAAGTGTAACCTCCTGGGAGGCTCTTCCACCAGCAGTGGAGTAAGCAAGCAAGCAGTTGCAACGGCTGCGCTCTATACCTTTGTTAAGAATTGGTCTCGCTGTGCAACGCCACTTCGGGGAGGCCCCTTGGGTGCACGCCGAGTCGGCGTGTTTTTCGAGCTGCTCGCTACGTGTGGAAGCGTCGGATCGTGGGAGAGGCCGAGGGCTCCTCCGCCGTAGGGACGCAGCTGGAGAAAACTGAGAGGGCTGACGGGACCCAGAGGCGATGGCCGTGGCAGACTTTGGCCGGCGGAAAGGGCGCCCGCGTGTGTAATTAAAACGCTGGAGCCATGCGGAAGAATTCCGCGTTGCGTCTCGCGATTCATGGGGGCCGGGATTTTAAGCCGAAGCGAGAGAAGGAAAAAAAAAAGCTATTGGAATTTAGAAAGCGCCGCCCTCTCACTGTCCGTGCGGCGATAGCTTTAAATCAATGATGTTAGATATTTTGTTTGGAGATGATGATGACAGGGATTTTAATGCAATGTCAAAAAAATACTTCATCTTCACCGTCATCCCTTTCATTATCATCATCCCTGTTGTCATCATCGTCATGATCATCAACCTTTAAATAAGTTATCATTATTATAGTCTACATTGTAATAAGACTCTTACAATCGTTTTAACATGGTAGTAATAATTACGTTGTCATAGTAATAATAATCATCATCCCGGCAATTATCATAATTATGATGCCTATAATCATTGCCACCATCCACATCATCATCATTACTATATCAATCATCATTATAATTCTCTTCATCATCTCTATATTAATAATGATCGTCACATTATCATCATCATCCCTGTCTTGGATCCAGAGTCACAACTATCCATCATAGTTTCTGCCATCTCATGCCAGCACAGATTTATGAGCAGAGTTTGCCAACAAGTCAGGAAGTGGTGGCAGTGTGTTTTATTTCCCCTGTAGAAAAAAGGGAGTTGGGAGATAATGGGATCGAAGCTGTGAGTTGTGGGCAGCATCTTTTGATGCACTTGGGAAGACAATCAGAGGTAGTGTTGCATTTACATCTTGGCAGGGCCCTGGTCCCCTTTTACATATTCAGCAGGAGCTGTCCACGGTACCGCTTGCAAGAGGTCTCCCACCGCTTAGTGCATTATCGCTGTAGATTATCTGAGCACTGTGCAGAATATATTGGGAAAAGACTATATGAGTTGGACAGGAGACACGACGAAGAAGAGGATCTGAACACTGGGAATTTTACCCTTCGAAAGCCACTGGTGAACATTGAAGAGATATTCTACAACAATGTTTTGTAACTTGACCATAAGAATATAGAAGTGGTGGGGGAGAGGCGGGGGGCGGGGGAGTGCTGATCCTTCAGCAGGTGAGATTGGGAAAAGCCCCACTCCCATCAACCCCCCCCCCTTGCTGATGCTATGAGGTTGGAGCACTGTCTGAGTGTGCTGCTGCCAGGACCGCACTGACACCCACTCCTGTTCCGTGCGCGCTCGGTGACGTCCAGTGGGAGACGGAGCAGACTGCTGGTGGACGTGGTGAACCTCACCCAATCCCAGGTGGAGGTCAGCCTTGATGCTGTCACCTGGAATCTGCTCCCTGAGAAAGGACCAAGCAGGTGAGTGCCCAAGCACCGCGTGCTATAGAGTACAAAGACAAAGATAAAGATCCCCCATATAGCCTTAACAGACTGTAGGGGCAAGTGCTGTTAGCGAGCACCTATGAAGGCCGCTACACTATCGCTATAGAGTACAGCACACGCACACACACACACTCTCACCAGGAGAGAACGCGTTGTACGATATCACAATGTGAACCACGTGTTCTTCAGTATGACGTCCAACATTTCGCTCCACGTGCTGGAACTTCTTCAGGAAACGAATCGAGCCACTCACTTTCTCACTTTGGCTCGTGGTGATGCGATGCTACAGTATGTCACGTGAGCCAATGACATGCAACGCTACATGAATCAAATTTTTAATTATCACTCGCATGAGTCCATGTCTATAGCGTAAACATAAGAATTGGTTTTAATATCGGCATCATTATACCATGAATAAGTAATTATGATGATGCTACAATTTGGATTTAAATATTGATGTAGAAGCTGCAAATGGCCAAGCGCTTTAAAAGCCATCCTCGAATTCTCACTTCTCAGACACACTCGTCGTTGCTCTGTAGAATCGTTCTCAATCATCTCGAAGATTTAACAGGATGCTTTTACAGCGATGGAAACATGAATTAATGTTTACCGCGAGTATCCATGCTGAAACTTCTTATGATAAACTCATCAAACATACAGTTCTATGATGCGAATTAAGCTGGACTATCTGATTCATATAAATACTCACTGCACCAACCATCCGACTTTCGGTTCCGCAGCTCGACTCCATCAGATAGAACAAAAATAGTTGCGGAAAAAAAAGAGTCTCAAATCTGTTCCCGCACGTGCCACTGGACGGGAGGTGATGGGCACAGGACTTGAGTGACGCCATCGCCGCTGCCGCCGTCAGGCTGGGCATGGCTTGTTATGGGGGTTTTCGTGCCTTCGGGGAAGCAGTATGTGAGTGGCAGCCACCGTATTTAGAGTGGCCCATGTAATCGAGTGCGAAAATGTAGTCTATTACAATCCTGACTCAATAAATCGACTCTTGGGTTTTTTCGGTAAAGTCACGTGACTTTACCAAAAAAACCTAAGAGTCCTTGCAGTCACGAAAGCTTCAAATCAAGAATCAATTAATCGACTCAACGGACTCGTTGTCCCATCGCTAATTGTTGGGAAACTTGAGGGAGCAGTGTGATGGTTGTGTGGCTATCCGCTTCCTGACATTTCTCACTCGTCTTTTGTTTCCAAAGGACACATTTTTACTGACTCGGCTAGTTGGTGTAATGTAATTAAGCAAGCACAGCCTGCTGGTGTTTGTCATTTTTATTTAATTCCCTTGATAATAAGGAACAAAACTAAATAGACTATTGTTCGTTCTAATTTGCGTTTTCCCAAACGATAAGAAAATATTATTTCACTAATGAGCACACAATTAATCAGTTCTCCTCTTCAGTCGCCTGCTGATTTGTTTTTCATGAGCACTTTGTTATTCGATACTCGGAGAGAAATGTATTCCTCAAAAAACAACTTCACCTATGATCTTCTTGGTTCTTTCGGTATAGTCACGTAGTAGGGAAATAATAAAATAATAAAAATTTTACATAATAAAATAATAGTGAGAATTATTCTATTATGTTTTCTTTTTATTATTGTATTATTTCCCTTCTACGTGACTTTACCGAAAGAACCAAGAAGATGAATCCCTGCAGTCACAAAAGCTTTAAATCGAAATTCACCCATGATTGAAACTACTTATGAGTAAATATAGACATTTTAATTGCTTAGGATAATTTCAAAGAACAAGTAAGCTTTTGAACATCAAAGGCTGGGGTAGCTAGCGGAGGCGCCGTGGTCCGCCTACCGCACCGTGAATCCGGCGACCTGAGTTCGATTCCCAACGCGACCAACAGCTCGCATCGGTGGCGACTGACATCCGGGGTTTGACTTGAGCTGGGTCTATTTGGCCCAGATGCCATTGCGCTTAGGACTAAGGAAGGATTCCTGGCTAATGCGTGTTTAGTTTGTTGTCCTTCCTCCCGCACCTCCGATTATCACGGTTGGCTACGTACGGTGTGAAAGAAGTTCAACGTGCGTACATACGTTAATGGCTGGCGCCCAAGCAAAGGTAATTGGAAGTTTCCTTCGGCCCTCAGTAAGGAAAAGCCTCCCCACCCCTGTCACAGCCCTGTGGCGTGACCTTGTTTAAAGGGGTACCTTGAAGTAAAGGGCCATTGCAATACATTTCGTTAATTTTGTATTGTTTTCCTTTAAGTGTTATTGACAAATGTGCTGAGGTTATACACGTATATATATCAATGGCAGGGAGGGTTATATGAAACTCAGGCGGGGGGCAGGGGGCACGACGCAGTCAAAGTTCAAACAGACTTCCAACAAAATCGTACAGGCGAGCATCTCGGTGTTTGCCGATCGCCTGAACTGCAGCGGACACGCACGGACTGAACTGGCGAACTTCGAAAGAGAAACCCGCCACCGGTGTCAAATTTATGTACCAACATTCGACTTGAACGATTCGGAAGGGCGGCACTGAGCCCTTCCTACCGAAAGGCCACGGGACCCTCCCCTCTGTCATCGATCTCCCCTGGCGCTACGGCGCTGCCCAACACCAACCCCCACCACCACCACCATCACCCCACCACCACCACCATCACCCCCAACCAGCACCACCACCATCACCCCACCACCACCATCACCCCCACCACCACCACCATCACCCCACCACCACCATCACCCCACCACCACCACCACCATCACCCCCACCACCACCATCACCCCAACACCACCATCACCCCACCACCACCACCACCATCACCCCACCACCACCATCACCCCACCACCACCACCACCATCACCCCCAACCAGCACCACCACCACCCCCACCACCACCACCATCACCCCCAACCAGCACCACCAGCACCCCCACCACCATCACCCCCAACCAGCACCACCACCACCCCCACCACCACCACCATCACCCCACCACCACCACCACCATCACCCCCAACCAGCACCACCACCACCACCATCACCCCCAACCAGCACCACCACCACCACCACCCCCACCACCACCACCCCCAACCAGCACCACCAGCACCCCCACCACCACCACCCCCAACCAGCACCACCACCACCACCATCACCCCCAACCAGCACCACCATCACCAATCCCCACCACCACCAGCACCACCATCACCCCCAACCACCACCACCATCACCAATCCCCACCACCATCACCCCCAACCAGCACCACCCAGCAGAGGTCGCAAACGGGTTTTGATTCCTTACCCGTACCCGTACCCGGCCGAACCAGGGTCGCAAACGGCTACCCGTACCCGTACCCGGCCGGGTACGGGTACCCGTTCCCTACCCGTACCCTACCCGAAATGAGTGACAAACAGTTACTCACCAGTGACTCACGGCCTACCCGTACCCGTACCCGGCCGCACCAGGGTCGCAAACGGCTACCCGTACCCGGCCGGGTACGGGTAGCCGGGTATCGGGTAGGGTACGGGTATCGGGTACCCGGTTGCGACCTCTGCCACCCAGTGCCCACCAACTCACGGGCATCTATCGCAGACCCCTCGGGTCGATTCGTCGCCCCCCACCCCCACCGCGCGCCTCGAGGTGCTCGTGGGCATCTCCGTCGGCGTGGGGGCGGGTGGGAAGTGGCTGGCTGGCATTGATGGCGCGTCGTGTTTGAGATGCGAAAGCCTCTTAAGCCTTTACACGCGAGAGGAGAGCGTGGAGAGCAGGGCTGTCAATGCGCGAGCAAGAGCTGAGTCAGTGCGGGGGGGGGGCGTGTCGTGCTGCCAAGAGCCGAGTTGCACCTTTGATGTGGCGATACAAATTATTCCTTAGAAAATAATCCGCGGAGGCGCATTCGTCAATTTCTCTGAGTGGTGGCGGCGCTGCGGCGCACTTTTTCGATTGCTCTATTGTGGGGGGGGGGAGGGGGGGGCGGAGGAATCGTTCTCGAATAAGCGTGCCCCACGCTTACGAGCAAAACGTTACCCGAATTGCAGCCGGTTCATTATTGAATTTCCGCCCTTCGTTGAGCTCCTGGCCAATCTTACACTCTTTTGAAACGCTGCTGCTGGCTGCTTAATTATTTCGATACGTGTGGCTTGCAGCCAGTGTGAGTCGTCATGGCTAGTGGTCCATCAAATTTATAAAAATTAGATAAAATAAGATTTTTTTTGGCAAACAAGCATGCCAGTTCAACCTCGATGCAGATAAAATGGTAATGTTTTGAAGCAAACATTTTAAAAGTAAATGTTTGTATTAAATTAGACGTGGGTTTTTTTTTCTTCCAACTATATAATCTCACTTTGGCGTATATTACAATATAGACGGGATTACAAATAAATTTCGAATGAGGTTATAGGACAGTTTAATGTCGCTGCAAATCTGATGACCGGAGCAATATCTGAACGATTCCTGAACAATCTCCCCCACGCTTCACAAACCCACACTGACGAACTTGGTGAAGTATGGTCATGTAACGCCCATGAGCCCACACACTGCGTGGATTGATGGGGGGGGGGGGGGTGGCGGGAGGGGGTGGTATTTGACAAGAAGCGGATTGACAAGGCAAATGTTTTTTTATTATTTTAAAGTTTAATTTAAATTTTCAATTTCACTTTGTATCATTGCCTTGACACGGCATAGGCTGAGAGGTGGCGTCGAGATTCGGACCATGTGCGAAGCGTTGCCAGTCAATTTTAGAGGTGCCAGGAAAAATTCCGCATTGAAATATTTCCAAAAATGCCATCTTCAATGTGGCAACAACATCTAATATGGATGCTCCACCCTCGCGCCGTTCAACTTTTTCACTTGTTTTTTCACTTGTTTTTTCACTTGTTTTTTCACTTGTTTTTTCACTTGTTTTTTCACTTGTTTTTTCACTTGTTTTTTCACTTGTTTTTTCACTTATTTTTTCACTTGTTTTTTCACTTATTTTTTCACTTATTTTTTCACTTGTTTTTTCACTTGTTTTTTCACTTGTTTTTTCACTTGTTTTTTCACTTGTTTTTTCACTTATTTTTTCACTTGTTTTTTCACTTGTTTTTTCACTTGTTTTTTCACTTGTTTTTTCACTTGTTTTTTCACTTGTTTTTTCACTTGTTTTTTCACTTGTTTTTTCACTTGTTTTTTCACTTGTTTTTTCACTTGTTTTTTCACTTGTTTTTTCACTTGTTTTTTCACTTGTTTTTTCACTTGTTTTTTCACTTGTTTTTTCACTTGTTTTTTCACTTGTTTTTTCACTTGTTTTTTCACTTGTTTTTTCACTTGTTTTTTCACTTGTTTTTTCACTTGTTTTTTCACTTGTTTTTTCACTTGTTTTTTCACTTGTTTTTTCACTTGTTTTTTCACTTGTTTTTTCACTTGTTTTTTCACTTGTTTTTTCACTTGTTTTTTCACTTGTTTTTTCACTTGTTTTTTCACTTGTTTTTTCACTTGTTTTTTCACTTGTTTTTTCACTTGTTTTTTCACTTGTTTTTTCACTTGTTTTTTCACTTGCTTTCTCCGCGTTCATTATCCCCACCCCCCTTCCCCGCACGATCGAGTTCCATCTCTCGGCAAAGTAAAACGACGAGCAGAGGAGGGGTCGAGATGGGACGTGCCCCGCTCACGAGATGATATATTAACAAAGTCACATTTTCAACCAGGGTAACGGCGATATCGCAATTCTACCACAAGATATCGGAGCCACCCTGGCTTAGCGGTAGAGCTCGAGAGAGCCCCCCTAGGGGGTACTTGGCCTACTCTTCAACCTGTCGACCTTCTGGGAAGTCAACAGTTGTCCTATGGATAGACTCGCCCCTGCCATAGAAATGTGGATTTTCCGCCGCTGGCTTAGGGCAGTAGAGAAGGGATGAGCACCGCCTCAATGTTGATTTGAGCAGGAATTCACTTGGAGTTTACGTTTCTAACCCTCCACGCCCTGATACAGACCGGCATATTAAGTTGTCGTGTTGCGCCCAAGCGTTTAACGCGCCGACTATTATCGTTTAAGCTCACCGGTAAGTTCGAGAACAATGATCAACCCGAACTTTAGCAAATTAGATACGTTGCTGTGGCAGTGCTAGAAATACGGTGGTGATTGATGTGGCCTAACCCAAAAATGTTAAATCATAGGTGCTAAGTTAATGAAGCCCATTTCTCTTTGCTCGGATGATGCGAGCAAGTTGCGTCGGTAACAATACTGCAGGGAGCTGTACAAGCTTCCACAGAGCTTGCCTGCCTTGCAACATGCGAACAAAAAATGTACGCAATACGCGAAGCAAAATTAGTTAGCCAATAAAGTAAATGCAATGCAATGCGAGGAGCAGAATGGAATCCGAGGTGTTTTGTTGTTGTTGTTAGAATAGAGATTATAGTGTAGTAGTAGGTTTTTACCCTTTAAACTGGTACAAAACTGACACCTTTGTACAAGGCATCATGTTTGCAATAACCACAACACAAGTAGTCAAAATGCAAGCAAAAAGAAACAACTCTGATAATGATAATAATATGCACTGTCCTTGAAGTTGATTGGTCCACACCCGACTACTACTATATTTTGCCACCGGTAAAGGAGGTCTCATAGTGTATAAGAGATTATATTCTTCCCCGGAAGATCTGAACGTTATTGTTTATGTGACTGACGGGCACATTAGCATGATCCTCCATCCTCCCACGTGTGCATTTAGAGTAAAGAAACGTTAAAAGTGTCGCGGCGTCTTCGATAACCCACTTTCGTTTTCGCGGTTTGCCTCCGACGCGCCTAGCATTCTGGGATCGCTCGTCAGCTCGCGTGCTCAGGGGGCCACGTGTCTCGAAACGAAGTGGAAGCCTTTCAATTTAAAGCTTTCGTGACTGCAGGGATTCATCTTCTTGGTTCTTTCGGTAAAGTCACGTAGAATGGAAATAATAAAATAATAAAAATAAAACATTACGTTTTATTTTTGTTATGTTTTATTTTTATTATGTTTTATTTTTATTATTTTATTATTTCCATTCCACGTGAATAAAACATATTATGTTTTATTTTTATTATGTTTTATTTTTATTATGTTGTATTTTTATTATTTTTTTATTTCCATTCCACGTGAATAAAACATATTATGTTTTATTTTTATAATGTTTTATTTTTATTATTTTATTATTTCCATTCTACGTGAATAACACATTTTATGTTTTATTTTTATTATGTTTTATTTTTATTACGTTTTATTTTTATTATTTTATTATTTCCATTCCACGTGAATAAAACATATTATGTTTTATCTTTATTACGTTTAATTTTTATTATTTTATTATTTCCATTCTACGTGAATAAAACATTTTATGTTTTATTTTTATTATGTTTTATTTTTATTATGTTTTATTCTTATTATTTTAATATTTCCATTCTACGTGACTTTACCGAAAGAACCAAGAAGATGAAGTGGAAGCCGTGGACAGGCCTGCGAGCATTGGCGGCGTTGGGCCGGGTGAGCCAAGGGCGGGGAGTGGGCGGCCCGGACATCACTCGCTCTCACTCAACGCTGATGTTAGCCAAGGCAGGGAATTGAACTCGGCGTGCTGTGCTCATCGCGAAGCATGCTGGCTACGGCGCCACCACTTCACAACACAGTCGGTACATCTGTGAAGTTTTACTCCGAGTTACGTCAGAAGCTCCGAGCAGCACAATGGCGCAAAAAGTTGCACCGATATATAACGGAGCATGAATAATTAATTGGCGATGTTTGTCCCGGGATGAAAGGAGAGAGGCGGTGGGCGTCTTTTTGTGCACGAGACGCGACGGAGAACAGCGTGTTTCGCTGTTCCAAGCCCCGTGTGTTCGTTTCAAAATCCCTCGTGTCCCTGGCAGGCAAGGCCGGGCCGGTAAGCCTGGGTTTCCCTAAAGCCACAGCGAAGCGCTCTAACCGGAGGGGTGCGCAGAGTGTGCACGCGAAGGTGATGACAAAAGAAGGAAACATCAAAGAGGTCGCGGTGGCCGAGCGATTTGGAGGTCAGAGCGTTGCTCCGGGTTCGAATCTGATTTCCAATAGCCAAGGTTGTTAAGTGTAGTTAGTTGATGGTCTCAGCGCGGTCACCAATTACTGCACGCACAAAAAACCATGTATTATTACTTTTCAATCTTTCTCAATTTGGTTAAATTGCAGCTCCGACAATGACGCGTCGGTTTTGGTTGGCGTGCGGCGAGCATCGCCCCGTGCAGTAGGATGGGTGAGCAAAGTGCTGCCCCTTCTCGTGTGGTGCAGAGGTTACACACAACAACGATGGAGCAATATGCATCAACTGCTGCTGCTGCTTCAGCCCATCGAACCCCGCTACAGCAGTTCGTGTGCTCACAGCCAACGCCGTCGAACTTCTCAAGAACCTAGTCCCCATTTCGATTTAAAGCTTTCGTGACTGCAGGGATTCATCTTCTTGGTTCTTTCGGTAAACAGGTCTGTCGAGAAGACTTTCAGACGCTGTCTTCTCGACAGACCTGTTTCTTCACCTGAGGACGGCTACTTGCGTTGTGGCCGAAACGTCGTGAGAATGATTTTATTATGTTTTATTTTTTTATTCATTTTTTATTTTCCTTTTACGTGACTTTACCGAAAGAACCAAGAAGATGAACCTAGTCCCCAATGTACAACTTTGTTACCGTTTAAAGAAATACGTTGCTTGTTGATGCAACACGCCGTAGAGAAGAAGTACACCGGACTGGGAGATTTAAGGCAATCTGCTGTTGGTGTTTGTCGGTGTTTGTGTCTGGCGGTGTCGATGAGTGCGATGAGGGTAACATCATCGAAGTGTCCCTGAGACCGCTTGAGGGATTTGCTCTGTGAGATTTGGAACCACCGTGACTGGCACTGCCCCAGGTACATTCTGAAGAGTTCACAGCTGCACAGAGAATGTGCTACGAATGACTGTGGCACTTTGAGATTTGGGATTTTTGGATCATTTACATGCATTACGTCACATTGTGTGTGACTTTGGGGCTCGCAAATGAAGTCACCGGGCATCACATGAACACAAGTGATGTCATATGAGTGATATCACTTCCCTTTTTGGAAATTATTGTAATATGCTTTTTTGTTCTCGGATTTTTTTAATGTAGTATTTAGGCATTATGTAAAGATGTTTTCAGATCAACACGGGAATAGGGGGAGCACCTGCCTGGAATGCACGTGCGTGGAAACGGACCCGGCCATGGGGTGAAGTCACATTTGGGTGGTACTCCAGTCCGTCTCTCTACGTAGCATTTTTTTAATAATTCTTTCTCATATGATCAAGCAGGATTTGTTGAAGCAAGCCGGTTTTGACCTTCTGGGCCTCATCAGTAGAACCAGGCTCGTTAAACAAATGCTAATGACTTACCAGATGTTTTTGGCAAGAGCACTCCGAATAGGTGCCTGTGTGCATTTTGGTACAGGTTGCTTTACAGTCTGATGATCTTACACTGCATTGGCTGACCTGAAAAAAGGAGAAAACGTGTAGGATTTCTATAAAGGTATCGCCCATTATAATGTTCCAGTGGTTCGCCTTAACCTGGGGTGCACGCAGAAACCCCTGGGGCTGCGAGATGCCCTTTCTGGGAGTACCAGAGATGGCCAGATTTTTTCAAAGCTAAATAATCGAAACACAAATTAAGCATGGGCACTTAAGTACAACTACTTGGTTTCATCAAACCTGTGTATTTATTAAGATGATGCATTTGTTTACGATTGAGAACCAAAGGGGTGCAAGGCTGCAGTAACGGTTAAGAACCACTGCCTTAGTCAATGAAAGGATGAAGGTATCCCCATGTAGTGTGTCAGTCATGAGGGCTGTTTGACCATACTTGACCGCGCTGATCTCACTGCGGGTGGATGAAGATGAAGAGGAATGGGCGCCCAGGACTTATTCAAATATCTCTCGCCACTGATGTTAGCCGTGACTGGGCGTCGAACCTCGCTCATCAGGGTTCCAGCGCAGCTCGCGAATCGCTGCGCCCCGCTGCTCCTCTCCCTTTGGTCAAACTTTGAAGAATTCGAATTATGCAGCGGGTTGAAACGGCAGTGCTTGAATGCTGGATGTGTGGCAAAAGATAAAGTGTTTGCCAAAACACTTGAAGAGCTTCGGTGATCTTCAGCAGCACACACCAGGAGCATTCGAGACAATTGCAGATTTTGGCGAGCACCTGGGACTCTCAAATCTCAATGCGGGGTGTCTGTCGCCAACACCATGGCAGACACGTGGGGGGTTCTGAAGAATGAAACTCATGCGATAAAATATTCATGCTGCGTCTCTGCGCGGAGCGGTGGTGTAGCGGTTTGCGGCGCTGCACTACGAACCTGGTGACCCGAGATTGATTCCCGCTCACGGCCACCAACATCGGTGACGAATATCTGAACTGGTCCTAGACACCCCCTAGGTCGACTCGGCCCTAAATTAGCACCTCATGTGGTGTGTAAACATCACCACTGGGGAGACAAAGGCGACCGTGTATATTGCTAGTCACACCTCCCCCTCGTGTATTGTGCCGGCCTTAATAGATGCTCGCTAACAGCACTTGCCCCAACAGTGTGTGTAGGTTACAAGGGTGATATTTGTCTCTGTCATTTCTTATCGAACTTGGTATTGCAGGCCGCCCTTATCAATCCACTGAAAGAATCCCCACACCTTTTGGTCATGGTTATCGTTTGCCCATACTTCACCAGTTCAGATGTGACTCGCTACCGATGTTAACCATGGCCCGGATCTTGTTTGAGGTTTTCGGATGCATAGCGCAGTGTGCTAACCACCGTGCCACAACTTCTACCCGGTGTCTAATAATAACAATCTAATGTTGGATACTACTTGAATGGTCACCCTGTATTTGAATGATGAGAGCGTTTAAACAAGGTTTTAAACCGCCGTTATCTTCTACGAGATATTTTATTTGCAAACATTCCATGCTCATCTTCTGCGTATGGCTAACATTGATGTAGAGAAGTGGGTTCTCTTAACCTGGGGTGCACGCACCTGCTGGACATGCAAGATGCCCTCTCTGGGGGTGCGAGACGTGCCAGATTTTTTTCGAAGGTAAATCATCGAAACACAAATTAAGCACGGGTACGTAAGTACAACTACTTTGTTTCATCAAGCCAATATATTTCGTAACATTCTATTTTTTTACCATTGAGAACCCAAGGGATGCAAGGCTGCAGTAAAGGTTTAAGAACCACTGATGCAGAGCAACAGCTACGATTTGCAATGAGGAAGTTGGGCCAGTCCTTTGCGTCAGGAGTAGCGGAGTGGTGAATCATCGCCGTGATGACGCCCCCCTCTTAGTTTGTGAATCGGGCATTGAGCCGTTGCGTGTTCCACGGTCTGACCCGAGTGGTGACCGCGGTGGGGAGAGCTGGCAGCCTTCACACGGACCCACTCTTGTTCGGCGAGAAAGCGCGACTAATGCCATCATCAACCCGGCAATCGGACGTCAATCAACCTTTTGCCAGTCTCCGGCGCAACAACGCAAAAGCCACAGCATGCTCATAGCTTCGGCACGTGGTCTTTGGTGGGTTCGAGGGCGCAGGGCGTTACGAGTGACATCGCTCAGCGGGTGCGGTAATGCGGCCCAGAGGTAGCGCGTTCGTTTCCAGCAGCTGCCCCGGTTAATACTTTGGGTGTATTGATTCTAGATTTGAAGCTTTCGTGACTGCAAGGATTCATACTCTTAGGTTTTTTCGGTAAAGTCACGTAGGTAAAAAATAAATAATAGAAATAAAATAATAAATCACGACGTTTCGGAGGCAACACAAGTCTCTGTCATCAGGTGGGACCGTCACAGCTAAATTTACTGTATCAAGTGAGGAAAAATACAAGAGACAAGCTCTTAAATACAAGTTAAGGGTGAGGGGGGGGCTTATCTGAATGTGGTAGCCAGGGAATAGAACGGTGGGGGGGGGGGGCTAAAAGAGAACAATGGTGCACATCGACTCGGGGTTGTGGCCGGTGTTAACTGATAATCAAAATAAAAGAAAGCAGTACTGTCAAACGCTGGGGATGTCAACACTCGGTAACGTAGAATAGTACCTGTCGACCAAAAATAAAATACGCGCCCGTCTGCTTCACAGTGGATGTCACGGATCCCCCCATGACCTTATTCGCAAGAGTAGGCCATCGTGTACTGGCGCGTCACGGTTCAACTTTGACAAACTACACCACGTATTGCTCAATTGTGGTCTTAAAAAAAATAACCATGATTGTCGCCCTCCCACTCGGTGTGGCTTTCCTGGGCAAAGAATCAAAACAAAAATAAGGTGTCAGCAAAATAATGAAGCAAGTAAAACGACACAGCGGGGTAGCAAAGCACTGTGGCATTAATTTACGTCACATTCCCTCGCATTTCTCTTCCCCAGGGTTTGCGTCGACCTGGAGAAGATTTTCCGAGGCTGCAGCTCCGGGCGGGAGGAGGCGGATGAGGAAGCTGCCACCGAGGGAAGGGGGGTCACTCCTGACCAGTGGACAAGCCCTGCGCCGCGGGAGCTGGAACCGCCCCAGCTGAGAGACCTGCTCAGGATTCACTGGCGTTTCGTATCCTTCACATTTCCATGTGCGGTATATATATATGTCTGTTCTCCTATAATGCGGTGGTAGTTCCGTTCCTGAACAACACCGCGTTGTGGGACAAATCGCGTTATAATAAATCATGTATGGTAAAGCAGAGTGCGCAATGACGCGTGAGATGTGCGTATGCAGGCCTGAACAAAGCCTGAGATGCGTGGGTAGCATCTAGAAGCATCCAGCAGCATCCCGCCTTGTGCGATGCCATGCCGAAGCAGCCGGTACAACCGCTTATTCCTACTCGGGCTTTCCCTTAATACTTTCATCGCGTTATATCCAATTTGCGTTATGAAAACAACATGCGGCGTTATAGGCGAACAGCCTTTACAGTATAACGCTTATTCATATTCTAGTATAACGCTTGGTAGTTGTTCGCAGTTGCTGCTGTGTAGATCTCCCCCACTTGCTTCATGATTGTAACCGCGTGCTGTTCGGCACGATGTCCGACGTTTCGCTACCACACTGCTGCTGGGAGCTAGTTCGGGATTTGAATTCAAAGGAGAAGCTCTCCCCACCCTGTGGAGTAAAACGTTGGACACCGCGCCGAAGAACGTGACGCATCGCCACCTCAAAATGCATCGGGAGAGGCTGTAATCAGAGAGGCTGTAATAGATTGCAATATAATGTGGCACAGGTTGATTAAGAGGTTTGCCCGAACTTAGGCGACACAAACCATAGAGAGAGAGAGAAAAACATAATTTGCTAACAGCTGCCAGTCAGCCTTCATACCGCAAATTAATTTTTTCTAAAGACTAAACGAACGCTTGAAAGCGTTACGGAATCCCTGCATATGCGCACATTTGAAGCCGGTCCTGGGCCTCTCCTAGGTCGACTCGGCCAAAAAACGAGTACCCGGTGCGGTGTGTAAACATCAGGCGGCTGGAAGTGGTGTTGGCCATCCCCCTCTACCCCCCCCCCCCCGTCCCATATCGTGCTAGCCTTCATAGGTGCTTGCTAACAGCATTTGCCCCTAAAGCCTGTCGCAGACTATATGGGAGGGGCGGGGTGGGATCTTTGTCTTTTACGAGTGTACAGAAGCCCAGGTGTTGCGGACACAACGCCACTAAACCGAGTTGGTTTTGTAAAGTGAATTGTTCCGTTTGGGGAAATCATTGCCGTATGGATAACCGATACATATGTTGGGGGGGGGGGGAGATGTAGGGAGTAACCCTATTATTTTATATGGACGTTAACTGCACACAACATTGTTTACTTGCCCTCATTACATAAATTGTTTACTTGTGCATCATCAGCCGCTCCCCGCCTGCCCGCATGCGCGCGGGAAGCAATTCGCGCGACGCGAGAGATGGTCTCGCGGCTTTGCACGAACGCTTCGGGTTTTTTTTCTCTCCCCGCGCGCGCGCACACAGACGTTTGTTTTTAGCGGCGAGCACGAGGGCGCCGTGCTATTTGTCGTTCGTGATTTTGTTGACTTGCTCGTCGGTCGGCCGTTTCGCGTTCATTTCGGGGAGGAAGATCAGTGCTGGCTCGCGGCAAAGGGGGACTACTGGGAGCCCCCGCGTATTAAATATCGCCCACGTGACACCTGTGTCCGGTGTTGACTTGGTAAATTGCTGCAAGGACGTTCGTGTGTGTGTAGACGCAAATCTGTCCTTCACAAGCAGCATTTGAAGATGTATCACTTGGATTTAGTTTCACGCGCACAGTTTTGTGTTCACTCTCACCAGCAATTTCCTAAGCTCTGTGATCCTCTATTTATTTCCTTTTTTAAGTGGGGGGGGGGGGGGGGAAATGGGCCGAAGTGGTACACAACTTAATTGTTTGCAATGTCACTTGGTGGCTTTATCGCATAAATAGGGCGAGTGCAGTGCCCAGAGTGCATCGGGGAGGTAGGGGGGAGGGGGGGAAATAGCTCCGTAACAGAAAGGCCGCTTTAACTAATGGAGCATTTACCCTGAAGGGAAGCATGGGGTGCAGCAGCAGCGCTCTCCCGCTCCACGGCGAGGAGGGTAAATACACACACCAGAGTTTGATAGCTCGCTGCACCCATGACGCCACTTTAATGGCCAACAGCATGAATGTGCAATGGGGGCGGGGGGAGGAATTTTATGATCGAGGTCACGAGCGAAATTCGTGGAATGTTTGGGCCAGGACAGTCTCTTTCCCTGCTAGGTCTGCCAAAGTGGGCTCATCTCACGGGAGGAACAACCTTGTCCACGTGAACAGGGACGAGGGTTCCGATTAGAGCCGTGGATCATTAGTCGGTTAAGCCGATTGTACAGAAATTGTAATCGACTGCTCTTTCGTGGTCCATTAACTCGAGGGCGCCTTTCAAAATCGGCGGCCGTCTCCACCTCCTGCCTCCTGAAGGTGGAAACCCCCCCCCCCTCCCTAAAAGCCATGCCCAGAGTGACACGGTTGATTATGTCAATGACGTCTCCAAGCCCCGCCCATCACATTTCTATTCAGAGTCACGCGAGGCGACAGAGTTAAGAGACGACGTTTATCTATATCCGTGGTGTTACTGCCTGACGGTGCGGAGGGTTCATTTAACAGCGGCTACGACTGCTGCTGCTGCAGCGGCGACGGCGGCTTGATCGATGTTTGTGCCGTAACTCCCGGCTCGTTGGGGAGGAGAGAGAGAGAGAGAGAGCGGCAGAGAGAGAGAGACCCATACGAAACGTGCAAGAGAGATCGTTTATGATCGATATTCCTTGCCACCTCCCACCCCTGCACGTTTGCTTAACCGTTTCGCTCACCGTGGCTTAGTCGGGCCGCTTCACTGATAGTGCGGGGCTCATTAACCACAGTCAAATCAAATTAAATGTGCGGTTGGCATGCGTGCCATTCGAACAGTGCGAGACTCCAGGCTATCACAACGGACGCTGGTTCAGCTTAATATTTGCAATATTTTGCTGCCTTTTCTTGGATTTTCTGTTTGCACATAGTCACTTTAAGATGTTTTCTTGTTCATGTTTTTTGTTTGTTGCACCCGATTCAAGAGCCGAATGGCTCACAGGGCTATACCTAATAAATGAACTTTGAAAGTGCGGGGCGAATCTGCCCACGGAAACTCGGTCACGGCACAATCCTCGTGCGTCGCCATTGTGCGACGTCGATGACGACAATGATACAAATTATACAATCATCGCCATCATCAGCCATGCTCAATCTCCTGTTGGATTGAGCCCCCCCTCTCCCTAAGCCGCTGCCACCTCTCACGATTCTCCTGATGCAATGATCCACCTCAAGCACCTGCACAGGACGCCGATTTCGTTACTCCATCTCCTAGGGGAGGCTTACTCCCGGATGTGTCGCGCTCCTTGACTGCCACTCGGTCATTGCTCCCGATGTCCCTCTCGCTAATACGCCGAGGGTGTAGAGAGTTCCACACGGTAGGAGCCACAAACGCGGTCGCACGAGTGCCCAAAGCCTTCCAACAGTCCCCCTGCTGCAAGCTCAGCCCCCTCTTTCTAAAGTCTCATTTGTCAAGAGTTTACACAAATGTCGACACCATAGGCAATTAAGCGACGACAGTCGAATCCTATCCTCATGTGCACACGGGGGATGAGAGCCAGAGCGCAAAAGACTTGGCCAGATCGTGTCGTCACGCATCCTGTTTCGCGTTTAACCTTTGTTTAACGCCATTGGAACCTCATTTGCCAGTAAAAAATATGATGATTGTTTTTTTACCCTTCCATCTGGCCAGATGACGCCTTTTGGCGTCATCTGGTCCATCCCATGTGAGACTAGGCTCTAAGGAAAGCTGTCTCGGGTGTGGACCAATCAACTTCAAGGACAGTGCATACATTATCAGAGTTATGTTTTTTTTTGCATTATGACTGCAGGTATTGTGGTCTATGCCAACATGACTCCTTGTAAAAAAAAGGTGTCAGTTTTGTTGCCTTTGTTTAACGTTTGTTCCACATTGAATCTGTCGTGTCCCCCCCCCCTCTTCCACCCCCCCTAAACGCTGTAATGATGCCCCCCACTTTGAGCGACGAGCACGCTGCTGCAGGGTCGCCCTTAACTGCCGCAGTGTTCCCCCCCGCCGGCGGCGGTGTGCCGCCACGGCTCGCTCGTCCCCTCCTCGCCGCTCTGCCGAGCTCTGCTGGCGCACCTACACAGCACGCCGCTCAGCTGGGGTGAGTGGCGTGCCGTGCGGAGCAGCGCTGCCCACGGGGATGTCTGCTCTGTGTCTCTGTGTCTGTGTCTCTGTGTCTCTCTGTGTCTCTGTCTCTCTGTGTGTCTGTCTGTCTCTCTGTGTGTCTGTGTCTCTGCGTGTCTGTGTATCTGTCTCTCTGTCTCTCTGTGTCTCTGTGTCTCTCTCTGTCTCTCTGTGTTTCTGTGTCTCTGTATATCTGTCTCTCTGTCTCTTTGTCTCTGTCCCTTTGTCTCTGTCCCTTTCCGGTGCCCACGCGTAACGCGCAACAACGCACGACGCGTCGCATCTCTGTGTATAGCGAGTGGGTGTACCGTGCCGCGGCGGCGGCGAGATGTTAGCTACCTCGCCTGGTATACAGGAGGTCATGGGTTGAACCCCGACCCTGACGCCTGTATATTTAGAGTTTGCATCTGCTCCCCGTGGTCGCATGGATTGTTTTCCGGGTCCTCCGGTTTTTCCCTCCACATTTAGAATCGGCACGCGTTTAGAGCATTTGGCTGCTATAAATTTCCATGCGATAAGCCACTTCGTTGAGCTATCATTTGTGGCCAGGTTGCTTCTGAAAAAGAGCTGTACTGCTCAGTGGGCCTTACCTGGTAAAGTAAATAGAAGTAGAAGTTATTGTTGACCCAACTGACTTAAGCTGTTGGCAGACAGTTTTTAAAGTTAATCGTGAAATGGTCCAGCCGAGCCATCGATTTCTGCAGGCCAGTGTGGATTGGTGGCGAATGGGAAGGCCCAGGGCAGGTTCAGATATCATTTGTTACCGATGTTGGCGATGGTTACACGGACATGTTCTGACACCGCTACCACCACCACCACCACATATACATGAAAAAGATAAACGTGCAGCGCTGCAATTTATTTTTGTATGCCACTTCTCACTGACGGGCCTCCACTACAGGGGCTACTAGAGAGCCCCTGTAAAAGGGTATTTTTGACAAACTCCACCACGCTGGTCACACCTCTTTGAAGATATGGGATTAGCCGCGCTTTGCCCCGTCACACACACAACCTTCTGATAAAAATAACTCGCGTGCTGCTGGGTGGACAGATTTGTCAGAAACTCGCACCGTTGTTTCATCTGCCGTGTCGGGAGAATGAACCGGCAAATCTCAGCGATTCTTGGATCGCGAGGACGCCAATGTTGTGCATCTTCCGTGAGACAATCGTGCTTGGCCCGGGAAGCTCCCTCGCCGTTGCGTTGGGGAGGATCCTTGTCCCAGGTCCGATCTGAGAGCCTGGTTGTTTGGCACCATTGTGGTGGCTTGACTTTCCGATGGCATCGGTCGTGGTATCTCACTCAACAGGGGGATGGGCTACGTGAAAGCTGCCGCCATCCACTCCACGTGTCCACTCATGTACACTAATACAGTAGATAGTTTAAGTTTCGATTTAAAGCTTTCGTGACTGCAGGGATTCATCTTCTTGGTTCTTTCGGTAAAGTCACGTAGAATGGAAATAATAAAATAATAAAAATAAAACATAATAAAATAATTCTCACGACGTTTCGGCCATAACGCAAGCAGCCGTCCTCAGGTGAAGAACAGGTCTGTCGAGAAGACAGCGTCTCAATTACGTCCTCAGGTGAAGAACAGGTTTTTCGAGAAGACAGAGTCTGAATGACAGAGTCTGAATGACTCTGTCTTCTCGACAGACCTGTTCTTCACCTGAGGACCGGCTGCTTGAGTTATGGCTGAAACGTCGTGAGAATTATTTTATAATGTTTTATTTGTATTATTTTATTATTTCCATTCTACGCGACTTTACAGTAGATAGTCTTCAGTGGCATGGGAGCCAGCTGAGGGTTGCCGGTAGTCTTGATTGGTCACGGGGGGAGACACCTTAGGAGATATGTTGAGAACCGCTGCGTTGAAGAGTTGCCGTGTTTTTAACCACAGCTGTTGGTCGCGGCTCGGCACTTGGTGGGAGTTCACGCACCATAAAATTAATCGAGGTCATTTTGCCGGCACAATATTCCGCGCGTTTTTTTTTATTTGGCGTGTGATTGTAGGCGAGGGTGGCGTACGTCTCTGAGCAGCGGAAGATTAATTGGCGTATTCTAAGTTTGCATGTGCCCCCAGATTATGAAGACTGAGTTTTGATGTCCGTGCTCTATCTGCATGGTTACTCTGCTGCTGCTTACTTTGCCCTGCATTGTGTTTCACATTTTCAGATTTTTTTTTGTGGTACCTTTGCACAATGTTATCCCTCTCGTGCCATCGGTGTCACGTCACAAGATGACAAATCAGTTTTTAATCATCTTCTTGGTTCTTTCGGTAAAGTCACGTAGAATGGAAATAATAAAATAAAACATAATAAAATAATTCTCACGACGTTTCGGCCACAACGCAAGTAGCCGTCTCCTCGGCAGACCTGTTCTCCACCTGAGGACGGCTACTTGCATTGTGGCCGAAACGTCGTGAGAATTATTTTATTATGTTTTTTTATTTTGATTTTATTATTTCCATTCTACGTGACTTTACCAAAAGAACCAAGAAGATGAATCCCTGCAGTCACGAAAGCTTTACATCGAAATTCAGTTTTTAATCCTCACAGAGCAGCTCAACCGTTCACCGTCACATGACAATCAAACTTGATAGCTATCATTCTCAAAGCTGGATTATCGCCTAATGAAGTGCGGAACCAACTTTTACGTGACGGGAGTTTAGTTTTTTGCACTGATGTTGGACTTCTTTAGTACCGTACGTAGCCAACTGTGAGACCATAAACTAACTTGAGAAGCCAGTGCCTGGATTCAAACCCATGGTCTCGTTGGTGCCAGCTCAGCACGATAGCCTCTGAGCTACCTGGCCGCCTCGTTTTTTTGGTTTAAATCGGGGTTAGTGCACGAGTAAGAAAAACGGGAAAACATTCAACGATGACATTTTGGCCAGTGCTGCCTCGTTCAAGCAAAATTGTTGATTCAAAAAAAGAAACTCCAACAAACTATCTTCTTGGTTCTTTCGGTAAAGTCACGTAGAAGGGAAGTAATAAAATAATAATATATATATTTAAAAAAACATAATAAAATAATTCTCACGACGTTTCGGCCACAACGCAAGCAGCCGTCCTCAGGTGAAAACCAAGTCTGTCAAGGCGACAGCGTCTGAATGAAACAGCACCATGCTTGGAGCATATATTTAAGCTGGGTTGGAAGCATGGTGCTGTTTCATTCAGACGCTGTCGCCTCGACAGACTTGGTTTTCACCTGAGGACGGCTGCTTGCGTTGTGGCCGAAACGTCGTGAGAATTATTTTATTATGTTTTTTTTATTACTTCGTGACTTTACCGAAAGAACCAAGAAGATGAATCCCTGCAGTCACGAAAGCTTTAAATCGAAATCCAACAAACTAATTGCTGATGGCTACTGCCTTGGCAGTGGCGCACAAACAACAGCAAATAGTCGTAAATAATCCATGATTATGGATGATTTATTAAGGGGTTTTTTTCCGGTCAGATCTCATAAATATAAATTAGTCATTAAACCCGCCACCACCTGACACGGCCAACTAGTAAGGGTTGTCACGTCAACAGAACATGCCAATTCGTCACTAGTACAGCATCACCGGTGTGTTGGAGAGCAAATACACAACATTTTCAATCGGAGTACGACGTTTCACAAGTAATTACAACTAGCTTCATCAGGCGCCAGCCAGATTTTGTTCCTTGAATAGAAGGAACCTATGTTATGGATATTGGCCGTGAAAGCCTACGTGTTAAATATTCGTAAATAACACTACAAGGGCCGTTGCCCGAAACGTCTCCCATTGTGTTTTTTTCTTTCAAGACCACGTTGATGACGACAAATATGTTCGAGTGTTTTTTTTCTTCTAAACACTTGTTGTTGTTGGTTGTTTGACTTGCAGCCCACTGGGATTTTAGCACACAACGTTTGTGTACGGTGTTTTTTTCTGCAATATTTTGCTGTATTTTCTTGGATTTTCTGTTTGCACTCAGTTACATATTCACTTTAAGATGTTTTTTGTTCATGTTTTTTGTTTGTTGCGGTTGCACCCGATTCAAGAGCCGAATGGCTCACAGGGCTATACCTAATAAATAAACTTGAACTTGAACTATAATGGCGGAGGGGGGGGGGGGTCACAATTATTCATTAAAATTCACAGCGATTTACAATACCAATATTGTGAAACTCCCTGTCAGCTTACCCTCGGCCATGTGCCACGTCGGGTGCCCTTTTTTATTAAAAAAAAACGTTCCCTTAATTGGATGAAGCAGCTCTGGGCGGCGTCGGTTTGTTACGCTTAATGGCTGGGCCTCCGATTGGGCCCCGTTCGCGCGACGCAGTACTGAACACATCAAACAACGACGAGACTTTCTGTAGCCGGCTGTACTTAATCCGCTGCGTGCCCTCGTAGCGATGGCTTTGGCAAGCACCACGGATGGGATCTCTTTATGCCAATGCAAATTTTCACTGCTGTCGGTTTTTTTTCTCCATTTTCGGTACAACTTCAAGCGGCCTTTGGTACGGCGTGACCCAAGAGGAGGATGAATGTTTAGTTGCCATTCGTGTCACCTTTTTTTCAATGCCAATCAATTCATTGCGTGAACAATCCCTGGAAAAACCTCTTGTAGTGGTAATGCAAGTGCTACTCTCAGTCGCCGTCTTGCATGCAAAGTTAGCGCTGACGAAATGTTATGCGTCACCAAGACGGTAATTGTTTTTTCTCTCCAAGAATCGCATTAGGCGTTTGGCTGAGAGTTGTTCCTGCCATGTTGAAATTTAGCGATAAATATGAACCGCATTAATACGTTCCAACTGTTCACCCCAGGAAAATCTTTCTGAGACTCAAGACTTTTCGTTCTGCTTGCAGGAGGGTCCTTCATTGGGGGTGTTTGGCCGGTTCCACGTATAAGCATTTAGAACGTGCTAAGGAATATTGAAGGGCACAAGCTAAAGTTATTTGCAATTACAGGTGAAGTGTCTCTCGCGCACCCACACACCGTGGCCTGTGTGTAGATTGGAAGAGATGGGAACGCACCGTTTTAGTACTCACAGCCACTCACAGGTGGACTCCGCGTTGCCTGCGCAATGTGCTCACCCACGTGGCATGTACTGTGTGTGCTGTCCGTGCTGTGTCCTCTGTTGCACTGTGTGTGCTGTAGCTTGCTACGTGTGCTGTACGTGCTGTCGTCTGTTGTACCGTGTGTGCTGCATTGTGCTGCCTTGCGCACTCTGCTGTGTATGCTGTGCTGCGTGTGTGCCGTCTGTCCTGTGTGTGCTGCGTAGTTGCATCATACCCAACGCATCTCAAGTTGATGGTGTTGGAGGGAAGCCAGTGCTTATTGCACGCCGTCGTCTGTAATCTGTGACCAATGCCAATTGCGTGCGCGTCTTTGTGAATCTCATCTTTATGCATCTAGCCCTTGGGCCTTTGGTGGTTTAAAGGGGGTTTTTTGCCACTGTGAAAGTAATTACTAATTAGCAGAGGTGTGGACTCGAGTCATGTGACTTGGACTCGAGTCAGACTCGAGTCATGAATTTGATGACTTGCGACTCGACTTGGACTTGCATAACAATGACTTTGTCCCACCTATGAGATGTGGACTCCAGTCATGTGACTTGGACTCGAGTCAGACTCGAGTCATGAATTTGATGACTTGCGACTCGACTTGGACTTGCATAACAATGACTTTGTCCCACCTATGAGATGTGGACTCGAGTCATGTGACTTGGACTCGAGTCAGACTCGAGTCATGAATTTGATGACTTGCGACTCGACTTGGACTTGCATAACAATGACTTTGTCCCACCTATGAGATGTGGACTCGAGTCATGTGACTTGGACTCGAGTCAGACTCGAGTCATGAATTTGATGACTTGCGACTCGACTTGGACTTGCATAACAATGACTTTGTCCCACCTATGAGATGTGGACTCGAGTCATGTGACTTGGACTCGAGTCATGAATTTGATGACTTGCGACTCGACTTGGACTTGCATAACAATGACTTTGTCCCACCTATGAGATGTGGACTCGAGTCATGTGACTTGGACTCGAGTCAGACTCGAGTCATGAATTTGATGACTTGCGACTCGACTTGGACTTGCATAACAATGACTTTGTCCCACCTATGAGATGTGGACTCGAGTCATGTGACTTGGACTCGAGTCAGACTCGAGTCATGAATTTGATGACTTGCGACTCGACTTGGACTTGCATAACAATGACTTTGTCCCACCTATGAGATGTGGACTCGAGTCATGTGACTTGGACTCGAGTCAGACTCGAGTCATGAATTTGATGACTTGCGACTCGACTTGGACTTGCATAACAATGACTTTGTCCCACCTATGAGATGTGGACTCGAGTCATGTGACTTGGACTCGAGTCAGACTCGAGTCATGAATTTGATGACTTGCGACTCGACTTGGACTTGCATAACAATGACTTTGTCCCACCTATGAGATGTGGACTCGAGTCATGTGACTTGGACTCGAGTCAGACTCGAGTCATGAATTTGATGACTTGCGACTCGACTTGGACTTGCATAACAATGACTTTGTCCCACCTATGAGATGTGGACTCGAGTCATGTGACTTGGACTCGAGTCAGACTCGAGTCATGAATTTGATGACTTGCGACTCGACTTGGACTTGCATAACAATGACTTTGTCCCACCTATGAGATGTGGACTCGAGTCATGTGACTTGGACTCGAGTCAGACTCGAGTCATGAATTTGATGACTTGCGACTCGACTTGGACTTGCATAACAATGACTTTGTCCCACCTCTGCTAATTAGTGTTCTAAAGGGAGGCAAAGACACGTGTGTTGGCTTCACGCCCACTGGCACATACACGGATGAACACAATGCTGTAAATACACGGGTGGGGGGGAGGGTAAAAACTAGTTTTCCATGCTGGTTTAACTGATGGAAGATTGGGCCGGAAAAGCGAATCACATTTTCCACGAGCGTAAATTAGAAACAAGTTGTTTGGATTCTAAAGTGTTTGTTTTTCCAGATGAGAGCGATAACGATCACCCCGCATTGCTGCTGGTTTGCATGGCCGAGCTAATGGGAAGGGGTCACATCGAAGAGGAATAAAAACATTGTCAGAGCAACACATGTGTCACAAGTTCCAGCTGAGGTGCGTCTGCCGATAGGCGATTTGTTGATGAATTACGACAACAAAAAATTCAACGCTATTCATCAATAACACTGCGGCCTTCAAAAGAAAAGTACTTAACAGGTGACGTTTTGGCCAATCACCCTTCTTCATTGCACGTATAGAGAGAAAGAGAGAGAGAGGCCAGAGAGGGGGGGGTGGATAATAAAGAGCTGTAGACGGCACCATGGGGCCTGATGAGAATTATTTTAGTTTTGACGTTTGGCTTTTTGCGCTCGAGCCACTCAAGGGGTGCATGGTGCAGTAGGCTAAGCAACGACGTGAAACCGTGCGGATTCATATCCCTGCTCTAAATGTGACCGCGTTTCAAGACTCTATACAGAAACGTGGGGGGTTGTTTCATCATAGGCAGAGGAGAAAAGTCAAGTCCTTGAGTCTGAGGGGCAGGGAGTCGACACCACGGATGTCTAGGAGCTGGGGGGGGGAATGTCAGACAATACGGACAGCAGAGGAGAATGAGCAACCTCCCACCGAACGAAAATTTGGCTTGCGGCATAGACAACAGAAAGCCTTGGATGCTGGAGCGGAGAGTGCGTGTAGGGGGTTGTAGAGTGAGATGAGAGGGGAGAGGTAGGAGAGCGAGTGGAGGGGAGTGGTAGGAGAGTGCGTGGAGGGGAGGAGAGGAGAGAGGTAGCAGAGCGCGTAGAGGGAAGTAGAGTGAGATGAGAGGTAGGAGAGTGCGTAGAGGGGATTGGTAGAAGAGTGTGTGGAGGGGGAGTAGAGTGAGCTGAGAGGGGAGAGGTTGGCAGAGTCAAGTCCATGGAAGATCTTGGAGACGGGATGAGTGTCATCTGGAAATTGATCTGCGATTGGATTGGGAGAATTGCAGTGATGTGCTCTCTTTTACGGGTACGGGTGAGGAATCTGACAGCTTCTAGAACCATCTGGTGTTTGTGGGCGAGGAATGTGAGGATGGCCGTTGACAATCGAGTTACAGTATTGGAATCTGGACGTGGTGAACGTACGGATGTGAGCTTCGGCGGCGATTGGGTGTTGTTAAAAAATGCCATTCATGGGAAGATGTCACTTTATTTTTGAACACAGCGATGCATCGTGTCAATCTTCAATGCGCTTTATTTTTGTGCGCGTCAACTTTCATCATCTTGAGTTGCGTGGAGGAAAGCAAAAAGTTGCGGCGGGGGAAGAATTAAATAATTTCATTTGTTATCCAGACTGCACCACCACCACCACCACGGAAATGCTCGCGACGTCTCGCTGATCCTCGCTCTGCGGCCGTCCTCCCCCCGTTGCTTTTCACCAGCGTCCGCGAGCTGTGGATGTTGTCTCGGCCTGGCTTCAAACTGGCCACCCTGACGCAGTCCACGTGAAGTGAAGTGGCCACCTGTCCGTGCCTGAGCCGTGCCTGAGCCGTGCCTGAGCCGTGCCTGAGCCGTTCCTGTCCGTGACTGAGCCGTGCCTGAGCCGTTCCTGTCCGTGCCTGAGCCGTGCCTGAGCCGTGCCTGAGCTGTTCCTGTCCGTGCCTGAGCCGTGCCTGAGCCGTGCCTGAGCCTGACAGCGTGACAATTGACGCCCGTGTTCGGGCGTCGGGAATTGATTCGCGCCGAGATCTGGCACGCCGGTATTGCGTTGTTGAATTTTGTCGGAGGAGACAGCGGGAAATTTGGCAGCTCTTGTTGTGGGCGCAGTGATGATTGGATCCAGAGGGGCCGCTGTCCTCCCTTTACACCACCACCCTCAGTACCGCCGCGGCTGCCAGCAGGTGAGGAAGATACGCCCGCTGCGTTTGGAGTTTTAGCAAAATGTCAGGTTTTCTTTCTTACGTCACGGTTGCTGAGCGGAGGCCCAAAGCACCAAGTGAACATCAGCAAGCAGCACCATTGAAAGCAAAGTAGGTCAGGGATGATCATTTATCTTCTAGATTTGAAGCTTTCGTGACTGCAAGGATTCCTACTCTTAGGTTTTTTCGGTAAAGTCACATAGGTAAAAATAAAAAATAAAAATAATAGTAATTTAATTAGAAAGACATTTTTTTATTTCTATTTATTTTTTCTTATTTTTTACCTACGTGACTTTACCGAAAAAACCTAAGAGTATAATTTATCTTCTAGATTTGAAGCTTTCGTGACTGCAGGAATCCATACATAAAGAACCAAAGAATATGATAATTTATGTTGCATTGAATTGGGTTACTGGGGAAACTTGGGGAAAGAGACGAAGGAAGGGAATTCCAAAGTCGAGTAGTCTTGAGGGGAGAAGCAGAAAGAGACGCGCTGTGGTCTGCAGCGGGGTGTGCCAACGGTTGAGTGAGGGTCCGAAATATTGGTGGTTATTCTTTACAAATTTTCATCGCCGTCATCAACCGCATCGTCATCGGCATCGTCGTCGTCATCACCCCATGATTAGCTAAGCCCGTCATAGTTTTCACTTGCGAGGCATCACTACCATCTTCGTATTAAAAACATTCCTCGTCGCTCATCATCATCATCATCACCATCGGAGTTGCAATCATCGATCAGGCCGGCGGGGCTGACCCCCCCCCCTCCCCCCCCCCCCCCACGTCTTCGGCCACGTGACGGCGGTCGCCCCCGTTCGTCCTGCTCCGAGACGAAGCGTCTCTCCCGCCCAGGGCCCGTGTCCGTCTCGGAGTCGGCCTGGGTGCTCCAACCCGGCCGTGAATGTTGTGTGTTTGTCGGGGGCGGTTCAGCAGCCTCCAACCTCGGAGACGCCGGTGAACGACCGGCACGGAGCAATTCAGCCTTGGGGGGGATTTGTGGGATACGCGGCCAACGGACGAGCAGCAACAACAAGCGCCGTGCCATAATTTAATTTCATGCCTCCCCTGTGCTTTGGCAGGGGCGGCCACTGGAGGGGTTACCGAGTGCACGTTTGCCAATGTTTCTGTAAAATTCTGTGGATTTGCTTTGCTCTGCTGGGGGTTAGGGGGGGGGGGGAGCTGCTGGGAATTGTTGGGGGGGGACGGGGGGGCGAGGTTGAGGGATGCTCGCACTGAGTTTGCAGTTTTCCGGCTGCAAAAACAAATAACGCTTCGTGCTTGTCCAGATAAAGGAAGATTCAGCACCCTTGCTTGCCGCGCGGATGATTCATCGTTGATTAAAAATAACTTATTGTTTCCAGCCTGGTCACTCACACCCCGAGATGAGATGTGTCTCTCTCCGGTTTTCGGACATATGACCCTGCCAGTTTGGACAGAGATCATTTACAACAAGCATGTGCTTAATGTATCGGGTGGAGCAACGGTGCAGTGGTTTCGACGACTGCACTGCGCCCATGAGCACGGCAACCCGAGTTGAGTTCCCAGTTGCGACCAACGTCAACGCGAGTGACATCAGAACTGGCACTGCTCTCCTCCTCGGTTCGCCAACACACACACGCTCTGACCAGCGTGGTGCTGTATGGCCAGAACAGACCAACAGAAAACCCATGACTGAAACTGCATTGGGAGGGGGGGTTCGGAAGGAATTCATCCAGCAGTGGATCGACAAATGACCCTTAATGCTACATTTCAACCATTTCCTCTTGGGCTTGAAAGTTCAGCGTCGAAACACGAGCAGCAGCGCTCAAGGGCTTTGTGCTGATCGTAGGGGAAACGGTTCCTGCACCGAGATTTATCGAACACCGCGCTCCTTCTCAATGTGGCCGCGTCCACGAAAACCCGGCGCTGTGCGTGCGAGAGAGAGAGAGAGCTTACACATATTCTCGCACTAAGGCACGCGTCTTCGTTGAATAAGAAGATTTGCGAGGGGGGTCGGAGGGGGCAGCATTTTGGCTTCAATTCTAACCAAATGAGATGAGCGTTCGTAAAATCTCAACTACTTTCGGTAAGAAATGAATGGACAATAACATTTAAGGACGATTTTTTGTTACTTCACAAACAACGTGTGAACCATTCTCAGTGGCAGAACACGTCTCAATCGAACTCGGGTCGCCCGGATTGTTAGCGCATCGCGGTAACCGCCATAACACCACCGCTCCCCCCCTCCCATGACTCACTTCGCACGCAAGCCCACATTGTTTATTTTAAGCCGACTTCCAGACGGGGAGGTGCAGGCCTCGTCTGGGTGGCTGTGACTTCTCAACAATTACCGCAGAGATTCATATTCTTAGGTTTTTTTCGTAAAGTCACGTAGGTGACTTTACCTACGTGACTTTACCGAAAAAAACCTAAGAATAATTACCGCAGACTTTAAAAAAGGCCCAGGCTGCCACTGGTGAGGAGCGAGCGAGGTGGGCGCGACACACCGGCGAAATGGGGCCCCCACGTCCGTCGCCCTGTGAGTGACGCGCTCGCATTCGCGGCATGTGCGCAGCAGCAGCAGCATCGTGCGACAGGAGTAGTAATTACGGTGCCGCGCTCTTCCGCGTCACCTAATGAGCTGCTTGGGTCCTCCCTCCCCCTCCCCGCCCTCATCACCTTGCTATATGAAGCGTAATTATTTAATTCCCGAGTGACACCGCTAATAATGGCATCTTTTTTTTTTTGGGGCCCAAAAAATTCTTCATCCCAGGCTTCAAATCCACGTGGCCGTGCTTCCCAGTACCCATACCCCCCTCCACCCCCTCCCCCCCGAACCCTTTTCTCAATCAGCTGCGGTGACACGGAGCGAGTCTTCTCCCATCGGGGCAACGCCACTCACCCTCGCGTGTGGTATATGGGTGAGGGGGGTGGGGGGGAGACGGGGGTGGGAGTGTTTTCTGAAACCTGTGATTCTCCGCTGCGCCGCATCGATTTTTATGGAAGGAGTCCGTGGCCGGATCCACGCTGAGAGCTCGCGGGCAATGTGGCCGTTGTCTTTGTTTTATTTCGGTCCTCCACGCGGCTGCCGCTGGTGCAAGCGTGGTGAGATATTGGCGCCATCAACTCTCAACGTCTCATTCCCTCTCCTCCTTCATCGTCATACGGCTGATGTTGATGCAGAGAAGCACCTACGATTAGCACGGCCGGCTACGTGCGGTGCGAAAGAAGTTTGACATCCGTACATACAGAGCACCAATTGTAGATTATGCGGGGTGCTGGTGGCGATGGGTGACCCATTATTAAACAATAAATATACAAGGCACACAATGTATAATAGGCTGCATAGAAATACAATACTTTCCATTTACCCACGGAGAACGCCAAACAGCACGCTGTGAGCAGGGGGGCTGTGGTGAGCGTCGCGCGCATCTCACGTTGGTTGACCCCTGTGACCCCCTCTACTCACGGGACGTTAATGGGTTGTGATAACACAGCACCGGGGGGTCTTTATGCCTATTCTGTGGGCCCCGGAGAGGACGCAGCACTGATGCGCCATTCGTGGCTGAGACAACTGGCTCGCCCACGGATACAACAAAAAAATGGCACGGACGCCCCCAGAGACCACTTTGCGTTTTCTCTCCGACGTGTTTTTTGGGGTTGCGCCGCTACGTGTTGTTCGGCGCAACGTCCGACGTTTCTCTGCCGCGTTGCTGCTGGGAGCTCCTTCGGGGAACTGAATCGAACGAAGACGCTCTCGGCACACGGAGCGAAGCGTCGGAGAATAACGCCGAACAACTCCGATTAGCACGGTTGGCTATGTACGGTGGGAAAGAAGTTAAACACACGTTACAGCACAACCACAACAACACAAATCTGACAGCTGCCCTGTCACCCCCCCTCCCCCTCTTTCAGGGCTCTTGCAAAAGCAGCAATTTATTCGTGTTCTTGTTGATTTCATTTCAAAGTAACCCCTTGGTTTTTATTAAAAGTCAAGCCTCCGGCGTCGCATACCGCGCTGGATTTTATCGCGTGGCGGATGCGTGCAAGGAGCCGCTCTGATCTGAGGCCACTCGGAGCGACGCTCGCGATGTTGGCCGCGGTTGCAAGGTTAAACTGCGCGGGGGGTGGGCGGGAGGGCTTCAAGGTGGCATGTCCATTACGGAAGGGGGGAAACCTGCTGTGAACCCACGTGGTGCCTTGTCGCTTGACTAACTGCGGCCGCTGTGCCGGGGACTCTGGCAAGGCGAGGGTGGGTTGGGGTCACCTCTGCCCGGGCGCGGTTTTATTGCAAAGTAAGCAACCGGGCCCAGCGGTAGAGCGAGGGTGCTTGTGAGTGCAAATCCTGATTGGGGGGTTGACTCAAGCGATCATCCATATCCGAGATCGATAAAACGAGTACTATTTTGTGGGGAGGTCAAAAGTGGTTGTCCTATTTTTATTTTTTATTTGACCAGATGAGGCCCACTGAGCTATGTAGCTCTTATTCAGAAGCGACCTGGCTATTACGAATGATAGCTCAACTTAGTGGCTTATCACGTGGACATCTATGATAGCCAAATGCTCGAAACGAACATTTCTTAATGTGGAGGGGAAAAACCGGAGGACCACGGGGAGAGGCACATGCAAACTCCAGGTATACGGGCATCAGGGTCGGGATTGAACCCACGACCTCCTCCATACCAGGCGAGGTAGTTAACATCTGGCCACCGTGGCATCTATGGATATACTGTCCCCCGCCATAGGAATGCAGAACTTCTTTCAAGGATATAATTGAGAAATGAGCACCGCCTCAATCCTCGTTTCAGCATGGAACCAGTTTGTTGTTGTAAACAAAATAAAGAAGGCAACTGCACAGCACAGGGCTACCTGTGGCCACGTCCGTATTTTAAGGCCTTTTAAAAGTAAATAACCATTACGGGAAAGCTCTCCGATGTGTTTGGGGGGGTTTGTGTACCGCACGTGCGGAGACTGAAGAAGGTCGACATAGCCCCATGCAGCAAAACCGCAAAAGCATGCGCAGAAATATTGCTTTTACCCTAGAGTTATCGAATAAAGTTATCTCACAGAGTTATCATTTACAATAGAGTTATCTTGTTGCGTTATCGCTCAAGGTGCTGGCTGACTCAGGCCTGCGGATATGTTTGGAAGGGAGAGATTGGAAAAAAAGTGAGCAGAGAAGGCGAGAGAGAGAGAGAGAGGAAGCAAGTGATGGAGAGGCAAACAGATGAAAGACATTGAAAGAGTTCCAAATGTGGCGATGGAATGCCAGTGAATGCTGCACCCCTTTGGAGAATCCTACACCGCAGCCAACATGGCGCATCTCCGAGCATTGCATTGGTTGTCTGGGTGTTGCAGTTGTGTTGAGAGTTGCGGGGCTCTTCTGAGTGTTGCAGTGGAACTCGGACTGTTACACCAAGGGCTTAATTTCTGACCCGCTCTTATGGGTCGGATACCTGAAAAAAATGTCCACAGCCTGCACAACAAATGCAGTAATACCTAAATTTCGATTTAAAGCTTTCGTGACTGCAGGAATTCATCTTCTTGGTTCTTTCGGTAAAGTCACGTAGAAGGGAAGTAATTAAATAATAAAAATAAAACATAATAACATAATTCTCACGACGTTTCGGCCACATCGCAAGCAGCCGTCCTCAGGTGAAGAAACAAGTCTGTCGAGAAGACAGCGTCTGAATGACAAGTAATACCTCTCGCTAGGGCTCTGTGGCTACAAGTGATGTTCCACTAACTCTGACCTACCAGCGACCCGAAAATGTGTTCGGTGCAAATGATGTAACGTGTCTATAATTAGCATGGTTGGCTACGTGAGAAAGAATTTCAACATACACACTTACATAATATATTTTAACGAGATACATTCTTAAAATGTTTTTGGGCAGTGACACGACCAACCACTTATTGGCAGAGGTTCACAATTGTAATCCAGCAACTGCCGCCAATTAATACTGTGGTGGACATTAACCGTAATAATACTATGCACCACCTTCTTGGTTCTTTCGGTAAAGTCACGTAGAAGGGAAATAATAAAATAATAAAAATAAAACATTGAAACATTCATTCGGACGCTGTCTTTCCAACAGACCTGTTCTTCACCTGAGGACGGCTGCTTGCGTTGTGACCGAAACGTCGTGAGAATAGTATTTTATTATGTTTTTATTATTTTATTATTTCCCTTCTACGTGGCTTTACCGAAAGAACCAAGAAGATGAATCCCTGCTGCAGTCACGAAAGCTTTAAATCGAAATCTGCACCACCTGCGTTACAGTGAACGTTGAATATCGTGTGACGTCATTCGTAAGAGTCGGCCATTCTGTCGTGGCTTCTTGGTGCAAATTTGACAATTGTGCAAAATGACGCCGCGAAATGACTCAATTGGAATCTGCATAGCAGTCATCTGCCTCTTACTGCGAAGACTTGACAGGATCCCACGCAAAAGATAGTCGCGAGACTCAGCGAGGCCTTTCCCGCGGAATAATAATCACGGCGAGTGAGACATGAGGCCCCGGTTACGCAGATGCTGTGACGGATACAGCGGTAAAGCTTCGGCTCTCTGGGGTTGCGTGGCATTTGGCGAACGCTCGGATGCTCACTTCGCTTTAGTCGGCGATTATCGTGTAGGGAGCCAGTCCTCCAGAACAGCAGCTCACCAGACAGGCAGTTATTTGGGAGACGTTTGAGAGGAGTTGAATTAGATCTGCCAAGCAGACAGAGCCAAGTCACCTTTTAAAATATTATTATTAAATTCTGTTCACTCATCGCTGGCGGCGGATTGTTTTAATGCGGGTGTGTGCGTTGTAGTTGAGGTCACGCAGCCCAGAACAACTGCGTCACAATCAAAACAGCAATAAGGAACACATCGAACGTCAATAAACCAATGGAGAAATAATGAGGAGATGGGCAGTGCATCTCTCTTTGTCCGGACTCTTCCGACGACGGCGCAAGTTTTGCACGGCTGTGCTACTTGTGTAGCTCACCCCAATGTTCAATTTCGATTTAAAGCTTTCGTGACTGCAGGGATTCATCTTCTTGGTTCTTTCGGTAAAGTCACGTAGAAGGGAAGTAATAAAATAATAAAAAATAAAACACCTGATGACGGCTGCTTGCGTTGTGGCCGAAACGTCGTGAGAATTATTTTATTATGTTTTATTTTTATTATTTTATTACTTCCCTTCTACGTGACTTTACCGAAAGAACCAAGAAGATCACCCCAATGTGTTTTTTTTCGGGTTGTGCCACGCGTTGGTCGGCGCGATGTCCGACGGTTCGCGCCGCGCGCTGGGAGCTTCGGTCAGCGACCGAACGCAATGATGAAGCTGCCGGAAAGTCGAGCTGGGCAACGCACGGTAACAACCCGAGCGAGCGAGAGAGAGAGCGAGCGAGCGTATCGGAGAGTAGCCGTTCAGACTCATCATTTCCAGCAGCATTTCCCCGAACAAGCAAACTGTGAACCGCCTTTGAATTGTGTGCCATCAGCAGAGTCTCGGGGCACATTAAACAAATGCCAGTTTATTGCCGCGTGTTATCAGCAAGAGCCATCCATTCAAGTTACTAGGCCCATCGGTCACGCGCAAAAATAAATGTTATTTTGCGCTTGGATACTTGTGCTTCCTGCACCGTCATTATTTATTCATTAGGCCCGGTCCTTCACAGCGGCCGCATCGTAATGTTTTTAAGCTCACGACGACAATTTTTTAAATGCACTCCGTGGCACGCGAGGGATGTCACCTTCCCTCCGGTTTCCCCCGGTTTGTGCCTCGCTGTCGGTTTCTGGCGTGGCTGGGGTTGCCGCCACCTCCTGATTTTCCCAGCATCGTCCTCACGTCGACGTAGCTTCTCTCCCGGATCGTTAAAAGTCCCTGGCTCATGTCGGTTGCTTTAATAACGATGACGATGACGCGCCAATCAGAGTGATACTCTTGCATATGCTGTAGCTCTCCCCTCGCCTGGTGTTGTAACATAGTCCTCCCCTCCTTCCCATAACGTGTCCCGTTTGTTGTTGCTGTTACATCAAGAGTGGCAACAATAGGCGCTTGGCCATTGGCTTGTGCCATACTACGCGTGGTATTTTCTGTTCGGCAGTAGCCCAGCTCGCCCGACGACGGCTGTGGAGTCGTCGTCGTCGCCGCCACCACGGCTCCTCGTCGTTATTGCCAACGTCCACCGGCACCGCGGCCAAATCGCTTTGAGCTTCAACCGCAGTCAGAGCCGATCCCTCCGGTAACACGGCGAATCGGGGCGGCCGCCCCGGGCCCCGCGCTTTGATGCGGGGGGGGTTGCACGCTTCGACGTCCCGGTGTCAGATGTAATGCTTCCAGTTTGGTTTGAAGGTTGGGTGGGGGACACGCAGTGAGGGTTTGCCAGGGGCCGCGCACCCTGCTATGGATGGGCCTGTTCCGCGGTGTTCTTATTCTCAGCGGCCTCTTGACCGAATCGGACGAAAGAGGCTTAATGGAGCTGCCGTATTCAAAGCCCGGGTTTGGTTTTGTCTCTGTCCTGAACAAGCGACCGAGCGTACGATCAGCGCAGGCGTGAAACAAAATATAATGTGCCGAGGCCTTAACCTAATGCCTGCAATTGGTTACCCTAATTAAATGCTATAATATTAAGTACAAGATCCACGGGTCATTATTTTCCTGAGATTTTTTTTACGAGAAAACCCATTAGCTTATGCAAAAAGCACGCTTTGCCTTAAATATTATCGTACAACCCGCAGTGTGTGTATGTGTGCGTTGTGCTGGCCTTCATAGGTGCTCGCTAATAGTATTGGCCCCAACGGTGTGTTAGCCTCTATGGGGGATCTTTGTCTTCATTTTTCTCAATGGAAAAATCTTCAAGCTGTGGTGATTACACAAAGACAAATATTACCCATATAGCCTCAACATATTTTTAGAAGACAAGTGCTGTTAGCGAGCACATATGAAGGCCGGCACAACACACGAAGGGGTGGGTGGCCATCACCACGCCCGGTCGCCTTTGTCTCCCTAATGGTGATGTTTACACACCGCACCAAGTACTCAATGGATGCTGGGTCAAATATCCGCCACTATTATTGGCCGCGTGCGCTAACCACTGCGCCACCGCTCCGCACACGATGGCGCGCGCCTGTGTGCGGGGTAGGGGCAGGATGATGCCCGGTGTTCTGTCAACACCGCAACACGGTCCTGCTTTCTGTAAACCATGGTTCCGAAAACACACGTATGAACTTTGAAAATATATATGTGTGTAATGTAACCCTGATTTCCCTGGTGATAGATTGAAAGCAGAAATTTGATTTATGAAAGTGGCGTGACTTTGCCGTTTCTATAAATACCTTCTTGAAAGACGACGTTCTAGCGTGGCTGAGTGATAATACCACGTTTGTTGCGCCAAGAAAAGTCTGGCGGACAACAATAATTTCGTTTTTATTTCTTTCCAGGACTAGCCCCTCCTGTTTTCCTCATCCCCTCGCAGCCCCACGCATTTCATTATTGACTCACCCGCACCGAGACCTTCATATTGGATGCGTATCAGCATGTAAACACTCATTCATTCCCTATGGGAACCTCATTTGCCAGTAAAAATATGATAATTGGTTCTTTACCCTTCTATCTGGCAACAAAACTGACACCTTTTTACAAGGAGTCATGTTTGCATAGACCGCAATACCTGCAGTCATAATACAAACAAAAGAACATAACTCTGATAATGTGCACTGTCCTTAAAGTTGATTGATCCACACCCGAGACAGCTTTCCTTAGAGCCTAGTCTCATATGGGTTGGACCAGATGACGCCAAAAGGCGCACAACTCAAAGACAATGCACCATCAGAGTATGAGAGCTCGGGGCAAGCATCTACACTATGGGAACCTCATTTGCCAGTAAAAATATGATAATTGGTTCTTTACCCTTCTATCTGGCAACAAAACTGACACCTTTTTACAAGGAGTCATGTTTGCATAGACCGCAATACCTGCAGTCATAATACAAACAAAAGAACATAACTCTGATAATGTGCACTGTCCTTAAAGTTGATTGATCCACACCCGAGACAGCTTTCCTTAGAGCCTAGTCTCATATGGGTTGGACCAGATGACGCCAAAAGGCGCACAACTCAAAGACAATGCACCATCAGAGTATGAGAGCTCGGGGCAAGCATCTACACTATGGGAACCTCATTTGCCAGTAAAAATATGATAATTGGTTCTTTACCCTTCTATCTGGCAACAAAACTGACACCTTTTTACAAGGAGTCATGTTTGCATAGACCGCAATACCTGCAGTCATAATACAAACAAAAGAACATAACTCTGATAATGTGCACTGTCCTTAAAGTTGATTGATCCACACCCGAGACAGCTTTCCTTAGAGCCTAGTCTCATATGGGTTGGACCAGATGACGCCAAAAGGCGCACAACTCAAAGACAATGCACCATCAGAGTATGAGAGCTCGGGGCAAGCATCTACACTATGGGAACCTCATTTGCCAGTAAAAATATGATAATTGGTTCTTTACCCTTCTATCTGGCAACAAAACTGACACCTTTTTACAAGGAGTCATGTTTGCATAGACCGCAATACCTGCAGTCATAATACAAACAAAAGAACATAACTCTGATAATGTGCACTGTCCTTAAAGTTGATTGATCCACACCCGAGACAGCTTTCCTTAGAGCCTAGTCTCATATGGGTTGGACCAGATGACGCCAAAAGGCGCACAACTCAAAGACAATGCACCATCAGAGTATGAGAGCTCGGGGCAAGCATCTACACTATGGGAACCTCATTTGCCAGTAAAAATATGATAATTGGTTCTTTACCCTTCTATCTGGCAACAAAACTGACACCTTTTTACAAGGAGTCATGTTTGCATAGACCGCAATACCTGCAGTCATAATACAAACAAAAGAACATAACTCTGATAATGTGCACTGTCCTTAAAGTTGATTGATCCACACCCGAGACAGCTTTCCTTAGAGCCTAGTCTCATATGGGTTGGACCAGATGACGCCAAAAGGCGCACAACTCAAAGACAATGCACCATCAGAGTATGAGAGCTCGGGGCAAGCATCTACACTATGGGAACCTCATTTGCCAGTAAAAATATGATAATTGGTTCTTTACCCTTCTATCTGGCAACAAAACTGACACCTTTTTACAAGGAGTCATGTTTGCATAGACCGCAATACCTGCAGTCATAATACAAACAAAAGAACATAACTCTGATAATGTGCACTGTCCTTAAAGTTGATTGATCCACACCCGAGACAGCTTTCCTTAGAGCCTAGTCTCATATGGGTTGGACCAGATGACGCCAAAAGGCGCACAACTCAAAGACAATGCACCATCAGAGTATGAGAGCTCGGGGCAAGCATCTACACTATGGGAACCTCATTTGCCAGTAAAAATATGATAATTGGTTCTTTACCCTTCTATCTGGCAACAAAACTGACACCTTTTTACAAGGAGTCATGTTTGCATAGACCGCAATACCTGCAGTCATAATACAAACAAAAGAACATAACTCTGATAATGTGCACTGTCCTTAAAGTTGATTGATCCACACCCGAGACAGCTTTCCTTAGAGCCTAGTCTCATATGGGTTGGACCAGATGACGCCAAAAGGCGCACAACTCAAAGACAATGCACCATCAGAGTATGAGAGCTCGGGGCAAGCATCTACACTATGGGAACCTCATTTGCCAGTAAAAATATGATAATTGGTTCTTTACCCTTCTATCTGGCAACAAAACTGACACCTTTTTACAAGGAGTCATGTTTGCATAGACCGCAATACCTGCAGTCATAATACAAACAAAAGAACATAACTCTGATAATGTGCACTGTCCTTAAAGTTGATTGATCCACACCCGAGACAGCTTTCCTTAGAGCCTAGTCTCTTTTGTTTGTATTATGACTGCAGGTATTGCGGTCTATGCAAACATGACTCCTTGTAAAAAGGTGTCAGTTTTGTTGCCAGATAGAAGGGTAAAGAACCAATTATCATATTTTTACTGGCAAATGAGGTTCCCATAGTGTAGATGCTTGCCCCGAGCTCTCATACTCTGATGGTGCATTGTCTTTGAGTTGTGCGCCTTTTGGCGTCATCTGGTCCAACCCATATGAGACTAGGCTCTAAGGAAAGCTGTCTCGGGTGTGGATCAATCAACTTTAAGGACAGTGCACATTATCAGAGTTATGTTCTTTTGTTTGTATTATGACTGCAGGTATTGCGGTCTATGCAAACATGACTCCTTGTAAAAAGGTGTCAGTTTTGTTGCCAGATAGAAGGGTAAAGAACCAATTATCATATTTTTACTGGCAAATGAGGTTCCCATAGTGTAGATGCTTGCCCCGAGCTCTCATACTCTGATGGTGCATTGTCTTTGAGTTGTGCGCCTTTTGGCGTCATCTGGTCCAACCCATATGAGACTAGGCTCTAAGGAAAGCTGTCTCGGGTGTGGATCAATCAACTTTAAGGACAGTGCACATTATCAGAGTTATGTTCTTTTGTTTGTATTATGACTGCAGGTATTGCGGTCTATGCAAACATGACTCCTTGTAAAAAGGTGTCAGTTTTGTTGCCAGATAGAAGGGTAAAGAACCAATTATCATATTTTTACTGGCAAATGAGGTTCCCATAGTGTAGATGCTTGCCCCGAGCTCTCATACTCTGATGGTGCATTGTCTTTGAGTTGTGCGCCTTTTGGCGTCATCTGGTCCAACCCATATGAGACTAGGCTCTAAGGAAAGCTGTCTCGGGTGTGGATCAATCAACTTTAAGGACAGTGCACATTATCAGAGTTATGTTCTTTTGTTTGTATTATGACTGCAGGTATTGCGGTCTATGCAAACATGACTCCTTGTAAAAAGGTGTCAGTTTTGTTGCCAGATAGAAGGGTAAAGAACCAATTATCATATTTTTACTGGCAAATGAGGTTCCCATAGTGTAGATGCTTGCCCCGAGCTCTCATACTCTGATGGTGCATTGTCTTTGAGTTGTGCGCCTTTTGGCGTCATCTGGTCCAACCCATATGAGACTAGGCTCTAAGGAAAGCTGTCTCGGGTGTAGATCAATCAACTTTAAGGACAGTGCACATTATCAGAGTTATGTTCTTTTGTTTGTATTATGACTGCAGGTATTGCGGTCTATGCAAACATGACTCCTTGTAAAAAGGTGTCAGTTTTGTTGCCAGATAGAAGGGTAAAGAACCAATTATCATATTTTTACTGGCAAATGAGGTTCCCATAGTGTAGATGCTTGCCCCGAGCTCTCATACTCTGATGGTGCATTGTCTTTGAGTTGTGCGCCTTTTGGCGTCATCTGGTCCAACCCATATGAGACTAGGCTCTAAGGAAAGCTGTCTCGGGTGTGGATCAATCAACTTTAAGGACAGTGCACATTATCAGAGTTATGTTCTTTTGTTTGTATTATGACTGCAGGTATTGCGGTCTATGCAAACATGACTCCTTGTAAAAAGGTGTCAGTTTTGTTGCCAGATAGAAGGGTAAAGAACCAATTATCACTCATTCATTGACTGATAACGCCTTAATATATAGAGGACCCCCAGAGCTTGGGCAATTGCTTGCGCCAGCTCACCACGTGGCTGCCTTTCCGCTTAACTGTAATTCGTCACACCTCTGGGCCACTCTCTCGCTCTCTCTGAGAGAGCTGCGATCACTGTCCATGTTACAAGTTGAAATTATTATTTATTATTATATCACCTGCATCCCCCGAATATAAAAATCATTTACACGCCCTCCCATGTATCCACCCCACCCCGCCCCTTCGCAGCTGTAGTAAGGAAATAAGGTTATCCGATAAAGCTTCTACGGCATTCAACGGCGTACTTTGCCGCATTTTTTCGTTGGCTGTTAACTTATTTATTTACTTACTAACTCGTCTCGGGGTCCCGTGAAGCGCAGATGCGATGCGGAGGTGGGTGGCGGTCACGGCACGGGAGGGGAGGGGAGGGGGGTGCTAAAAATAGGCGCGCTCGGATATTTTTGGCACCGCTAGAACTGCAAAGCAGCAGTGCCCTGGAGCCGAGACCATTGCCTCCGCCGCCGTCACCGCCGTCACCAACCCTCGTTATGCAAAATACACGGCGACACGCGCGCGCGCGCGCGCGCGCCACGACGCCCCGTGCATTCATTTGTGTGTGTGTGTCCCATTCGCGTGTAAAAATAGAGCTCGCGTAATTAATGCGGTAATTAATGCGGCGCTGCGAGCTTTGCGCGTGCGCGTGCGCGCGCGTGCGTGCGTGTGCGTGCGCGTGCGTGCGGGTGCGTTAACACGCGTGCGTAAACAGCTCCGGCTCCCCGCGATCTCCAGATAACCCCCATCCCTCCTGCCCCCCCACCCCCACCTCCTCCTCCTCCTCGAGCCGATGTCATTTGTTCCCTTTCAAAACTCCACCCGCCACGGCGTGTCGCGTGGCCTGTGTGTGTACCGCCCGGCTAATGGGGGGCAGCCACGGGAAGAGGTTCGCTCTTCTTTGAACCGAAGCCCTTATTTGTTTGCTGGTCGGGGAGGGGGGGTGAGGATGATGAGTGGAGCGGGGGGGGGGGGAAGAAAAACATGACCGATGGTTATTTTTTTTGGGCTGCGGCAGCGACAATAGGTGTGGTCCTCAAACCCGGGAGAGTGCTTATGCCCCCCCACCCCCGCCCCCCCACCGCGTGCCCCCACCCCACCTTTCTTCCCCCCCCCCTTGTTTCGGACCCACGAATCAGATCAGGACTCGCACTGTGGTCGGTTGTGAGTTTTGCTCGCCGGTGAAAATAAAGAATTGCTCTTGGACATCCACAGATGATCAATTAATTTTATTGTTGTTCTTCTAAGCATCGAGTGGCCTGTTCGGATTTTCTTTCTCCGTGTCCCTATTCTGTGCCTCTTCCCGAGCCACATCCTTTGTCCAAACATTGGGGTCCATACACTTACACTTTGCAGATCAATGCACTCGGTCAGAGACTCGTACGCTTACAGAGACAGACATAGAGAGCCGTGGACTCAGAGAGGCACACAGACTTGAATCTCCTTCGCAGAAAGTAGTTCCATTATTGCATCATGGGCTTGGCTTTTAAGATATTTGCTCTGCGTGCTTCGATTCTGCGCCTCTTATCGAGTCACGTCCACCGTGCCTCGTATCTCGTTCTACCGCGTCCTCCCCTCTCTCACCCTCAGACTCCCTCTGCTCCTGCAGCCCTGAACCGGTGGTATCTCCATAACCATTCTCATCTTTTGGTCTCCATGGAAGTCTATGGGTCTCTATGTACGTCTGGGTCTCTATGGAAGTCTATGGGTCTCGGTGTAAGTCTGTGGGCTTCTGCATGATTCTGTGAATCTTTGTGCATATCGGTTGTTTTTTATGCGAGTCTGGATCTCTGTGCTAGTATGTGGGTCTCGATGTGTAAGTCTGTGGGTCTCTATGTAAGTCTGTGGGTCTCTGTTCCCATCTGCTGGTCTATGTGCTAGTCCGTGGGTCTCTGTGCAGTGCGTGGACCTCTTTGCAAGTCCGTGGTTATCAGTACAAGTTTGTGTGGGTCTGCACTCATCTGTGGGTCACCCGTGCGAGTCTATTTGTCTCAAATCTCCAGAGCGCTTCTAATTGAGTCTCTTCGCCGTCTTGTCTCAACGCATTCCCAAACCATCCGAGCCCTCGCCTCCCTCAGCTTCTTGCTAATGTTACTCTCACCCCTCCCCCTCCCACCGTTAAGACTCTCGCTAGATAATTGCGCGAAGGCCACAAAAGCGAGGCAGGACACGCCCCGAGAGTGAAGGGAGATATCTCCCGTGGGCGCACCGTCGCGCCCGTCGGCGGCGCCACTTTTCTCCGGATCAAATGTCCCTGCACTCACTCTCTCCTCCCTCCAACTCTCTCGCGCATCAACAGGCGAGCGTAACGAGCTCCGCTATTTCGATTTAAAGCTTTCGTGACTGCAGGGATTCATCTTCTTGGTTCTTTCGGTAAAGTCGCGTAGAAGGGAAATAATAAAATAATAAAAATTAAACATAATAAAATACAATTCTTACGACGTTTCGGCCACAACGCAAGCAGCCGTCCTCAGGTGAAGAACAGGTCTGTCGGGAAGACAGCGTCTGAATGACGCCGGGGATATGTGAATGACGCTGTCTTCCCGACAGACCTGTTCTTCACCTGAGGACGGCTGCTTGTGTTGTGGCCGAAACGTCGTGAGAATTGTATTTTATTATGTTTTCTTTTTGTTATTGTATTATTTCCCTTCTACGTGACTTTACCGAAAGAACCAAGAAGATGAGCTCCGCTATGTTGTTCCCTACTCGGGATGCGCTCCCGGTTTTCGGAATGACCGGACAGAATCTGAAAATCGGACCTAGCTAGATACCAAAATTTGGATGATCGGAAATGTTCGTTTTGGTCTGCGTTGATCTGAAAACATCAGAAGTGATGTCGCAAATGGGGTTAGGATGAGCAAATGGGTTAAGGAATGGGTTACGGAATGGTTTAGGGTTTTCGCGGAATGGATAGGATTAGGTTAATATCGAACAATACGGATGCTATAAAAGTAACGGAAAGAATCGGAGCCACTATTTTGCACGCATGTTTGCAAAGTTGTTTTAAAATAAAGGTTTTTTTTATTTTAAAAAAATCAGAGACATGGACTTGTGTGCAAAGAATGACAATATAAGCGGACACGAGTATATGGTAGGGGAGCCAGTATTATTGAACATCGGCTCCTATATTCTGGAATATTGGCTCTGAGCGGGGAACAGAATATTCCTTGCGTGGGCGAATAAATATTTAGGAAGGGGGGTTGGTGGGAGGGAGGGGGGGGGACGTTTCGCTCCACATGGCGGTAGCTTCTCCATTGTTGATGCCCACGAAGCTGCCAGCGCCCGGAGCGAGGCGTAGCGGACATCACGCCCGGACAACATGCTGCCAACATGCCGTCCAACAGCGGAACGGCGGGGGGTGGTGGCTATTCTCTGGATGCGGGTGCAGGCAACCCGACCCTCGCGCGCGACTCACAGAATCGGCTTCATCCTCGACATAACCGCGAGGCCCTCGGAGCCGTACGCCGGGATTAGCGAATTGGGGGGGGGGGGGCAGCGCTTAATTTGCGAGGCGCGCACGCCGCTCTAAGCGAACGCGTGGCCGAGACAAAGTCCCGACGGCGGGAGAGTGCGGGGGGAGTATTATTGGGAAGGAGCGGGGAGGCGGGGTGCGAGTGGGGGTGGGGGGGGGCGTTGTCCCCCACAGCCCCCGCCGTGCGTGCGTGCGCCGGCCCGTTGCTACGAGCGGTGTTGACACAGCGGCGGCACAGCAGGTGCCCCCCTGTAGCCACAGAGGGAGACTGAAAAAGCGCCAGAGCCAGGCGCGGGTCGTCCCCTTGTGCTGGGCCTCACTGCTACGGGGAGGGGGGGGCTGGCTTTCACGGCTATTTAGGGTACCAATGGGCTCATTGAAGGACGAGGTCCCCGGCGTTAGTTGGGGCCCGATGCCTGGCCGCGGTTGACATCGGTGCACGAGTCGCATTATCCGAGCCCTGGCCTCCGTCATCCGCGCTGTTGACTCCCTGCCCCCCCCCCCACCTGTTAGATTAATTAAAGGCACAAAGTCTTACTTGACCTCCCCTCCCCTCCCAGCCCAAGACTTGGCTGCTTCTGGAATACAAGTAAATTTGTTTGTATTTTTTTTTCAACTCACGCAACACATTCGTCAACAACACCGCGGTAAAAGGAAATCGTATAATTGGCAACGTTTTGGGAAACGGGGCCCTTCTTCGGAGCACGTAAATCGGAAGGCTGGAGAGCTGGAATATGAAACAAATATGGCCACTATATTCTTGGTTCTTTCGGTAAAGTCACGTAGAAGGGAAATAATAAAATAATAAACGTATAATTACATATTATTATTTCCCTTCTACGTGACTTTACTGAAAGAACCAAGAATATGAATGCCTGCAGCCACTAAAGCTTTAAATAAATAAAAAATGGCCACTGTTTCTGAACAGCGTCTTAAGACGATGTTTTTTTCTTAATCGAAGTTGCTGAGCACAGGCCCAAACGCCCGAACAGCCAAGCGGGCAGCAACAGAGAGCACTATTAAAGGTCGACAAATCCAACGTGTACGGTAGTCGGCGTACACCACCATGAACCTGGTGCTCATGGAGTGGACAGTGACATCTGATCCGGGCCGGGATGATTAATTTTCATCGACCCCCTGCACTGACTTAATTGACACGGCGTATTGAGCCCTTCATCCAGCAGTGGATGTGTTACGTTTGCGCTACGAAACGCTCCTTCACGCCGCTCGCCGCGCGAGCCGAAGCGAGAGACGCTGCGACGGCAACGTGGGTATCGCGCGGTTCGCGTGACTCTCTTTCGAATTGTTCTTCCTCACTCGAAGATGTGGAGGAGGGGAAGAAGTGTCAGCGATGCGAAAAGTCGGGGCGTTCATTACGTGACGACTAATTGTGCGTGTGCGCCTGCGTCGGATACGAGCGTGAGTGTGCCGGCTGACGCCCAGCGCGTGTGTGTGTGTGAACACGGCAGCAAAACGGAATCATACCTGAATGCAAATGTGCACCCGAGCACGTGAGCAAGCGAGCATGCAAATGAGTGAGCGAGCCAGCGAACGAGTGAGCGCCCGCCGCGTGTGTGAGCGAGTGTGTGAGTGAGTGAGCGAGCGCGCGTGTGAGTGTGTGAGTGAGCGAGCGAGCGTGTGAGTGAGTGTGTGAGTGAGCGAGTGAGTTTGTGAGTGAGCGAGCGCGCGTGTGAGTGAGTGTGTAAGTGAGTGTGTGACTGAGTGAGCGAGCGAGCGTGCGTGCGAGTGAGTGAGTGAGCGAGCGAGCGAGCGTGCGTGTGAGTGAGTGAGTGAGTGTGTGAGTGAGCGAGCGTGCGTGCGTGCGTGTAAATGAGTGAGTGAGTGTGAGTGAGTGAGCGAGCGAGCGAGCGTGCGAGTGAGCGAGCGTGCGAGTGAGCGAGCGTGCGAGTGAGCGAGTGTGCGAGTGAGTGAGTGAGCGAGCGCGCGTGAGCGAATGTGTGAGTGAGCGAGCGCGCGTGAGAGTTTATGAGTGAGCGAGCAAGCACGCATAAGTGTGAGCGGGTGCGCGAGCGAGCGAGCCAGAGAGAGAGAGAGCCATGATGGGGCGTTTGTGGTCGAGCATGCGACGGTAGTAGCATAAAAATATGACGGCTCTCTCTCTCTCTCTTCCGGGCGACTCGATGCCATCCACCCGTGAGACAGAGGGTGCAGGGTTTGTTGCGTCTCTGGGGTAGTTGCGTGAAAACACCTCCGCTTGGAATCTCCCCCCACGTGACGCTGGCCCCCAGTGAAGTGACGGTTCCAAACGCACGCCAGCATCAGCCCAGCTGGGGCACCTTTATCGGGGACTTAACGAGGGGCCAAGAGGAGATTGTGCTGAAGTTGTTGTTTTTGACGCGGTCATCAACCCTGTAGCGTGTGACCTTGTTATCAAGAGGGGGGCATACACAACATAAGCGTGGCGGGGGGGGGGGTAGGGGGGGCAGGGGGAGGGCGCACACGTGACTGAGTGAGCGACGGTGCTGTCCGTTGCCTATCGCGAATTCTACTCCGGCTCTCGCCCCCCACACGAGTGAAGGCTGCGACACCCATCACTTAATCCTAGTCACATTAGCACCGTTAGATTTTTACTTGACTCTTAAGAATTTAAAAGCGGGGACTGAGCCCTCTGGGGCGGTGGGGGTCTGGGGCGGGCGGGAGGGGGGCTCGACTCCCACCCCCCCCTCCCCCTCTCCACCCAACTGGCGCTACAGGGCTGTCGGTCGTGATGCGGCGATGACAAAACGTCGCTAAGCACGCGGCTTCGAGCTCGCTAATTGCGGCTTCTTTTTATGCCACGCGTGCAGACGCCGTCCGTTTCAATGAATGTTTATTCCTCCTCGCCCGATTTTGGCGGAGAGCGGCCCGCAGAGAATTTGAGCTCCATTAAAACTCGGGGCCGCCGGCTCTTAGCTGGCGGGCGCCTCGTGAAGAAGTCCCCGTGCGTTCTGTTTTTGAGGACTGTGGCAGGGAGAGGGGTCTTCGAAGCCACGGTCCACTCCTCCTCATCCTCCTCCTCGCGAGGAAGAAGAGAGGGACGCGCGGCCGCGTTTGTCTTCCCGCGTGTACACACAGTGGTAACGCAACCTGGCGCCGTGCGCGTGGAGGGCTCTCGCATTCTGCAGCGCTCGCTCGCTCGCGCCCAAACTGTTTTGGGAATGAGGACGTGGACGGCGTTTTAAGGACCTGTTGTGAAGGTCCGTTATTTATTTAGTTGTAAGCGCAAAAGCCCCATGCAACGCGTCGATGGTTTCTACGGAGGGGGACAGAAAGCTTAAAGGTTCATTTTTTAAACCCGAGGCCAAATAAATATTATATATATATATATAACTTGCCGTCGCCACAGCGCAAGGTTTTGTAACTTTAAACAAAATCGAGACATCCAGCGGGTCTGGGCAGAAAAATGGCGTTCGAGTGGATGCACACGGGCGGCCGCTGGGCAAGACTAACAACGGAGTGGCGGCTAAAGGAAGGAGCGCGCCCAATAGGACGGGCGCCCTCCGTGGAGATGGAGCGGTGAGGATCGGCTCACGTGCAAGGTGGTAGGCGGATGGCTAACATCGCAGTATCGCGAGAGGCGGTGGTGGCGGCGTGTTTGGGAGGCCTTCATCCAGCAGTGATGGTAATCATATACCACAGCCGCGGCTGTATATGGCAGCCAGCTTCTAGGAAACTTTGACCTCACGTCTACGCTTCATGACAACAGCGAAAATAATCTCAAAAAAGTCGTCAACAAAAGACGACCGCCTCTCAGAACCGAGGCTATTAAAAGGCAGCGCTCCCATTTGGCGCGGATCCGTGTGCACCAGCTGCTGCAACAAGAGCGAGCGCAAGCACATTGTCACCACTCATCCCCCTGTGCGCCACGGTCTTAACAAGTGGGGTTGAGGGGGCGCCCTCATTGATTTCCCTTTTCACAGACCCACTGAGTACTCGATCTGAGCCTCAAACTTTGAATGGCTCCGCCAGTAGTCAAGCCATGGCGCCGCATACAAAGCCGCACCGACTCCCCCCCCCCGCCCCGCCCCAGGAGGAACCTGCGACTCTCTCCCGCACTGGATCGATTTCAGGAGGGAGCCTGTGGCCGTCTGTGCCGAGTTCACGAGCCGGGTGCTGTTGTTTTTTTCCTTCCGACGTGGTTCGAATGGCCGTGCAACGCCGAGAGGGTGAGCCCGTATTTTTTTTATTTAAGTCAACTCACGGCTCTCGCTGACGCCGCGGTGTTAATGGGTTATCGTGGCACGTAAATAGGGTCGGCAAGGACCACGCAAACGTCGTCAAACTCCCTGCCTGTGGGCGTCGTGGTGCCCATACCCCTTTCTTGCGAGAGGGCGGTGCGGAGAATGTGGACTCCGTCCATACGGCATAGAGCGTTGGCCCCTCGCAACGAGTGGGTTTTCTCCGGGTGCTCCGGCTTCGTCCCACGTGTAAATACTCGTGAATTAGCTTATAACAACTTAATATGTAGAGGACTGCAGAGCTTGTGGGGAGGGGGGTATGCCTTACCGTCTGGCTGCTGTCCCACTTGGCTGTGTTTCCTTGCACCTCTAAACCATTTTATCTCATCCATAGGAAGCAAATACTGTACGGTGCATTACAAGTCAACTTTCTTACCGTTATATATGTATATATTTCCTTTTAAGGCCACAGTGTTAATGAATAATGTCTTGAGTTCGTGTTGCTTAGATGTAGGAGTAAGCAGAGCTGTGTCAGAAGTAATAATAATTCATCTCACGCCTAGAGTAATTTAAAGTTAAAACACATTTCATCCCCGTTCATACCGCACCAGACTAGAATAACACACGTAATGGGAAGTGACATTATTTTTACATTAAATTGTGGACACAATGCCACCGCATCACATTGGTGTATGTGCTAAGCCATCAACTGGTGTAATTGCAATCCGATGGAATATACATAATGCGCGCAGGTGAAATGGTTGAGAATGTGTTTACCCGCACAATATGTCACACTAGCCTATAGTAAGGCTTTCAAACTTAAAAATTAGCACACAAAAAATATTCACCCAAACATTATTAAATGAACAAAATACAAATAGATATCAGAGGTCGATTCTGTCTTTCCATCTTCATGTACAACGATGTAAAGGCGCAGGCCTGCAAGTGCTTTCTCACGCTACCGCGAGCGCCAGAGCGTGCTTGGCCTACTCTTCTGCGCTGGAAGAGGTGGGATGAGCCCACACTTTTACCCCACCACGTGCGAAACAGCCAATGGATTCACGTGGCGATGCTATTTACACTGCAGGGTGCACAGACGTGAGGGGTGGGGGGCAGGGAGAGATTTAAGAAAGTAAACTGAACAATTTTTTATTGTACCAGTTAAGGCCTATTGAGCTATGATGTAGCTCGTTTTTCAGAAGTGACCTGGCCACGAATGATAGCTCAACGAACGTGGCTTATCACGTGGACATTTATAGCACCAGCCAAACACTCTAAACGCCGAGGAGGAGAATCCGCCCATCATCACAGTCCGGCAGCTAAGCGGGAGGAACATTCAGGCGCGCTCACCACAGCGAGCGCCCGACACTTTTTTGACGGCAGATTTAAATCGGCGCTGACGGCCGCCACCGTATACCAACACACCGCACCCCGCGCCCCGCACACCGCCACCGTCCCCCAACGGGAAGAGGCACGGGTGCTGCTTCAGCCGAAGTCGACGGCGGCGGCAGCGACGGGATCCGTCTCGCCACTCAATTACGGAGCTTACGAAGCCGCGCGATTTTGGGGGATATATCGTGCCCCAGATAATTATTTTGCCACTGAGCTCCTCGCTAAAGCCGCGACGTAATTCTGGTTGACGCGTCTCTCGCCCGGGTCTGGAGAAAATGGCTTTCTCTGCAATGAGATCCCCGGGTCACTGTAAGCGCGAACGCCGCTCTCGCTCGGAGCCAGCGAGACGCGTACAGTTGCCGCAGAGCTCCTTGTTTTAACTCGATTTCACCGCTCTCACGTGTCGCCGCTGATGTGTACGCGCAGGTGGAAAAGGGATCAGCGCGTCTGGCGCCGCGGGGTTAACGTACTTAGCGTGCGCACGGCGCAACAAACTTGACCCCGTGCTGCCGGAACGGCGCGTTTTTCGGTGAACGCGCGGGGAGAATCTCGAGTCGATCGTTTACATCGACTCGAGGCCGTCGGACCTATAACCGATGGAGTTTTGTTGGTGATGCTGTGTTTTAAACGGCCGCAACTGGATGCTTGGCAGGGCTCGTTCGGTCAGCGCTCGTTTGCTACGTTCGGCACAGTCGCCGGGTCTAGCCGGCGACAACGTTGTGAGATTTTTTATATAAACTGGCAGACAATGTCTCCTTCACAGCTCCGTGTCCACGTAAACGAAAAATGAAAGTATTTCTTAGCAAACCCATCGCCCGCACGGCATTCTGGGAGTGCATAATTTCAGCGCGGTTGTTTCCAGGACAAGCAAAACTCTGGACCGGTTTTGGCACACAGTGTCTCATCAGCAGAGTCGGGCTTGTAAGACTGAACCCGGTCCAGAGTTGTACTTGTCTTCACACAATGCCGCTGAAATTAGGCTGTGCAGCTGATGGGTTGTGCAAAGAAATCTTTTTTTTTTACGTGTTAGAGACGGATGTACAGTATTGTATTATTTAAATTCTCCTCAACGACGCTGGATATTGTCTTGTGGGATTTGAGTCCAGTCGCAGTCTGTGGATCTCGTTGCCGCCGTGCTCGTAGGCGAGCAGACTAAACGTGTATTAATGTTGGCGTGAGGGACACGCAATTCTGCCACCGATCTGACATCATCGGCTCAGCCAATCGGTGTATCCGGTACATCTTTTTATACACATACAGTGTGCATAGATATACACACACACCCACAGCCAATTAACATGCTCGGTCTTCCTCGGTGCACTGCAGTCTCTGATAAAGCGACTCAATTATCCTGAGTGTGCGTCTTCACTCGGACCCGTTAGTTTCATGTCGTCACGCTTCGGTCGTTGGTGGACAGCAGACGTAGCCATCGGTCACGTTTGACGAATCATTCATCAAGCATGATGATGATAATGATTAAAGATGATGATTGAAAGACCCAACGCAGAAGATCCCTCGGGTTTGATCTTCCACGAAGCTCATGGTCCACTCTAAACCATATCCGCTGCACCAACCATGGCAGTCGATGTGGATACCTCGTGCACAAATGGAAAATTAAAAACTCTCCAGTCGTGTGTGACTGTGGGCATCCAGAACAGACCGAACAACTTATATGAGGACGCAATGCCCGATCCACAAATACGGAGACATCGCGGCTATACACTCCGATACTCCTGGCGCGGTTATCTGACTTGACCACCTGAATGTGAAATTGTAGTTGATGCTCTGCATTTAAATCAGCAGCCATACGAAAGAGGAAGATGATTCATACACTCTCAAGTCATCGCTGATTCAAGTTTTGTGAAAAAATAACCTGCTACTTTTGTTAATGAATATTTTTGTCGCGAATTTGAAAAACGAAAATTATTATAAAAAAAAAGATACCAGAGAACGACCCGTCTGTAACACTTTCAGGTCGTATCTTCCGCACCGTTGTGAAATTTGCCCGTTTGGTTTGTTTGTATCAGCAGCTAGCACCGACTCCCGTACGCAGATCTCAGTGAAGTATAAAACACGTGCACCGTTTCAGTGATATTCACACAGACAGTTTCGCTTCATTCCGGACAAAAAGTTAGCAAGATTGCTTCTTTTTTTATAAGCTGTCCACAGCTGCACATTTTTGCGAATATTTCAAGGACAGCGAGTCCGTTCAGAAGCGTCATGCAGATCCCGGCGTTTATTTATTTGTTCGACTCTCCCCGCCCCCCTCCCCTCCCATGTTTATCAATAACAAAGGGGACGCGGCGGTCGTAAAGTGACATTCCGTGATTCCAAGAAGGGCCGTTGTTTGTGTTGGCCTTCTCACGAGGGTCTCGGGCCATCTGCCGGAGGCTCGGGACACACGGGGCCACGATGACATTGCTCTCAGCGGTTTTGAACTCGTGGGTCATGTCCCTGAAAGCCTTTTTGTGTGTACGCATGTACCTTGAAGTTCTTTCCCATCGTACCGAGCCAACCGTGGTAATCGGAGGTGCGATTAGCCGATCTTGATTTGAAGCTTTGGTGACTGCAGGGATCCATACTCTTTGGTTCTTTCGGTAAAGTCACGTGGGTAGAAAATAATAATAGATCACGACGGGTTTCGATCGTCTTCAGGTGAAGACGGTCGCTTGTTGTTGCGATCGAAACGTCGTGCCCTCTTATGTGTTCTACCCACGTGACTTTACCGAAAGAACCAAAGAGTATGTGCGATTAGCCTGTTGGTTGCTGGGGTGGTGGTGGCGGGGGGGGGGGGGGCGGTGGTTAGGCAGGGGTGTAGATGGCGAGGGGGCATAGGCTGCGACATGGATACTGTGCGGGATAAATATGGAACGTGCACGGGTGAGAGTTGCGGTGCCGCGTCGCGACAACAAAGAACGCCGATGTGAAACACACGCCCGACCGGCGACCTCTGAGCTGCAAGTCCAGCAGTGTGCTCGCGGCTCCATCGTATAGGCCTTGTCTCAAATGCGCTGTCCATGAAGTCTCCAGTTGGAGGCCGGGTGGGCACGGGGTGGGTGCGTGGGGGATGGGGGCCCGGAGTGACTCGGGTCAAGCCTTTATTTTTGTATCTGAGAAGAGGAGCGGCGCCCTCCGCTCATCCCCTTTGAACCAAACGTCCGCAGGTGTTGCACGGCAATGTCTCCCCTCGTCAACAGAGGCAGGCTTCGTATTCTTTCGTAATTCTATTGATGGAGACTACAATTTCACATGCAGGTGGTCAAGGCAGATAACCGGCGTGAGGAGCTGCAGCTGAGTGTCTCGCCGTGATGCCTCCTCCTTCGCATTTGCGTCGTCATACAAGTTGTACGGTTCGTTGTGGATGACCACAGACAGTCGCACACTAGAGAGTTTAACACGTGGAGAGCTTTTTTATTTGTTACAACGGGGGGTGAGGTGGGCGGCTAATGGTTGCGTACACGAAGAAGGTCGCCCTTCGCCAACTAAAGTCCGGTGTTGCCACTACGGGGGGGGGGGGGGGGGGAAGCAGCGACCTCAGCAGCGCCGGCGGGTGACCACGGCCCAGGGACACTCGGCATTCACAGATGGGCGGCCCGAACGCGCCGGGAGCTGACGATGTCCGTTTTTTGTATTTCTCCATCGCACGCTTGTGCCCCAGGGGGTTCATTTTATCCACGTCCGTCCCGGGTTGGGCCACCAGGAAAATATTGCCACAGCCGGCGTGCCACATCCACCACCGTACCCACTCGTGGTGGCTGTGGCCGCTACTTAAGTCGGCGTGCAATCTGACTCAGCTTCTATCGGCGGGACCCCTGAAACATCCGGTGGGGAATGAAGGCACCCCCCCCCCTCCCCCGCGTTTGCGCGCGATGAGGTCGCAGAGAAATTGAGCAACCGAACGCGTTAAAGTCTTCTTTGGCGGCCGAGTGGATCCACAACAATTATTTGCCAAAGAATCATTCCAAGGGTATTAGTGTTGAATTGTCTTGTGTTGCATCAAGGAGTGTAGCCAGTGATGCTACAATATTAAGTTACACCAACGGTGTCCTGTATTTTGACAGCTACTATATTTCATCACGTCCTGCATTTAATCATCATTATTTCCATCATTAGTTCCTGGCACTTTTTAAATCCATTGCTGAATGAAGGCCTCCTTCCCCCACGCCGTGTCAGGCAAGGTCCACCAAACTGATGTCAAACACAGGTCGCCAAGGTTCAAGGTTCAATGTGCTACCCACTGCGCAACAACTGCTCCTCCACTGTAGATTCGACTTGCTAGTGTTTACAGAGGGCGGCAGCGCGTGGGATCAAGACTCGTGAATTCACAGATGTCCCATTGAAATGACAACCACGGTCCGACAAAAAAAATAAGGTGACCAATGATCCACCCGAAACCGATGACGATCACGGGAAGTGCCGTCTTGCCGATGGCGTTGCGCCGGCGGCGCGTTTTCACCCCCATTCACAAGTGGCGGCACTTTTGTTTCGCATGAAGACGCGCTTAATTATAATTTAGCAGTAATTGATTTGGCAATTTTTTTTCTCCAAAATTGCCCTGGAAAATTATTTTTTTAAAAATACAAAACTCATTACTAATGCGCACACACCCTAAGCTGTGAAAACACTTTAAATACTTTAAAGTTACGCCCCGTGATTTAAACCAGCTGATGGTCTCAGCTCGCCGATGACAAAACGGATGCATCACACGAAAAAAATCCTCGGCACCTTAACGTGGCTGCATTCCAGCTGTGCGATTCAAGCGTCAGTTTGACTCTGGCACAACGAGAGCCTTACACTCTCGTGTTGCGGCGCGAGTGGGCAAGTCCTGGCCCTCTTCTGTGTGGACCAGAGGTCGCTTAAAATGATTCCAGAGCTTCTCTGCACCCATGCCGGTTTTTTGTTTTTGTTTTACCGAGGCACAAAACTTTACGTATCACTGCGATATATATCCGTTTCCTTAGGCCTCATCTCCAACGTGAAGGGCTTGCACTGCTATTGGAGAGATCCGAGTGGGATACACGACACGTGTTTGGTGAATGTAACGTGAGATGCAAAACAACAGAAATGTATCCTCGGCTATCGTCTCGTCGATCTATAGTTTTACCCAGGGAAATGTTTTTTCCTCCGCGCGGTATGTGTCCAGTGTGTTTTTTTTTTACAAATGGGTTCTGATTGCTTTCGTATCCCATCTTGAGCCTTCGTAATTCTCCATTCGGCGGCTTGAAATTTTTTTGTGGTTTGCGCGTGGGAACGGTGTTCTCTGAAAGCCCCGAGGAGGTCGGTGATTAACCCTCTCGTTGATGAATTATTTAAATAAAATCTAACATTTTTGTATTTATTATTATTTAAAGTAAAAAAAATACGAATCAAAGGAAACTTCTCCTCTAAAATGTTGAAATGAAAATCATATAACTCCACAGCAATCCTTTACATTTCATATCTGTACATAAAAAACACGTTTTTTTGGTTTTAGTTCATCAGTTTTATTATCAAGCAGCATTTGTTTAAGTAAGCAAGCAACCCCTAAACCGGTTTTGACTTTCTGGGCCTCATAAGCAGAGTCAGGCTCATTAAACAAATGCTTCTTGACTTAACATATGTCATTGGCAAGAGCACCCCGTTCACGTACACAAACTGATTATGCGCTGCCGTGGGTAAAGCGCGTAAAAGCAGAGATTAGTTCTGTGCCCACACATCAACAAGCCATACATTTTAGCCGATCAGCCTATTGGCTTTTCAGACATATAAATATCAGAGCAGTCCACCGCAGCGGTTGACACACTGCATGAGTGTCAATAAATCACAGCGGGGGGAGGGGGGTGGCTGAATGAATACTGCGCTGTGTCTGAGCGGGAGCCCCCCTGAGTCAGCTCCACCGAGTCGGCACCGCTCGGCTAATTTCTGGCTCGCGTTAGACACGGAATCAGGTTTCACTTTGTATTCTGCCACAAAGCTCCCGATCGCTAAATGACCGCACAACAATAACAACAGCGACAACAGCAGCAACAAAAAAACGACAAAAAAGCATCATCGTCCACGCGTGTAAATTGACAGCAAATACACATTAAAAAAAGGTCCCTTTAAAACACGTTGCAAGTGGGCACCTAATTGCCGGGGGAGCCGGCCTGGCAATCGGATGACGGCGATGGTGATGATGGTGATCACGATAATAGCCGGGCGTGTGTGGGTGGGCACCAGGAGCACGCGGAGTTACCGGCGTCGTCGTGATGGCATCGGTAGCGTCTGTCGGGCACCGGTGAAAGAGACCTCCATACCTCATCGGATTCCTCCAGTCTCATTTAAAGATTCCGATTCTGTTGCGGCGGCATCGTGGCGAGAGAGGGGTCAGGAGTGGGCCCCCCCGGCACGCGCCAGCCCAGAGGCGTTTCTGTCCAAACGAGCGGTTCGACCATGAGGCACAGATCAAGGGTCGGCAACCAAAAATAACAAGGAGAGATAAAAAAAAAAATCCGAATTCTGTAAAAAAACTCAAAATGAAACTCGATGTTGCAAGAGCCGCTATGCACGTGAATGACGCCACGAGGCGGTCCTTAAAGAGCCGCAGGTTGCTGACCCCTGGGTCCAGACCATATCGTTTCATTTGTCAGTACTACCTGGGCATGGGGAAACTAAAGTTGTATCGACATCTTTAAGTCGCCAATAAAAGCGAATGATGATTTGTGATTGCATTTTTGGGTTAGGCCACGTCAACGATCGGGCCCTGAAAATCACCTGTGAATCATCGCAATATTGGCTGCGAATCCATACATGTGAAGTGAATGAATGCAACAACGTTATTACAATATGCTTTATTTAACCAGGAGATTAAATAATATAGACCCATCGAGATCATGGAAACATTGCCTCTGTTGCAAGGGCAGCCTTGGTTTGCATCGTCATTTTATGCACACCGAATGATTAAAAAAAAATGAACATTTTAAGTAACATCTAACGATAATTGAATACACAATACATGTGCGTTTTATCACGTCATCCACTTTTTGTGTCGCTGCCCATCGTGACGTCCGACATTACGCTGCATGTACCGGGAGCTTCTCTGGGATCCGGATTGAACAACTCAAAAACAAATCGGGCAGCTGTCCGGCACAATCGTGAAAAAACGAACGCAGTAGCGTCATTTTTTTTCTTCCAATATTCGGAAGTCACTGGAGCTATGCACGTTTGAAAAAACTAATTTCTTTAGAACTGCTCTTTGTGTTTAGGTTGTTGTCCTTCCCCCGTACCACCGATTCGCACGGTTGGCTACGTACGGTGCGAAAGAAGTTCAACACACATCCATAATGCTCAACAGTAGAAGGCTGGCGATTAGGCTCATGGCAAGCTGTAGTTGCCATTCATGATGACGTCTGTCCGCGCCCGGGCAAACGTTCCGCCTATGCTCAGATTAAGCCGCGATTAGACTTTAAACAATGCCCAGGCAAGGCCAGGGGCTTAATTTCTAATTGAACATTTTCTGTGTCACCGGTAGACTGGAATGGGGTGGCACGTGACTGGTAGTAGCCGCAGCCCTAGTGAGAGCTATACGTACGCATGCTTTGTGTATATGAACATCTATAATGGGATTTTTATTTTTACACTGTTTTAGATTGTTTTTTGAGCACTGGTATTTTTTGTATCCTATTTGCAGTGAGTTCTGACGTGGGTTGCATGTCAATAATTTGTGATTTTTGCTCTGGTTAGTTTGCACATTCCCTCCACCCTACATTGTGCTGTAACTGCTGCCACTGTCTTGGGCTGTGAACTATGAATCTCTGTGTAACTTTATGGATCTCTATGTAACTATATGGATCTCTTTTGTAAATATAAGGATCTCTATTAACCTCTGGATCCCTATATAACTCAATGTAACTCAATTGATCTCTATGTAACTCTATGTAACTCTATAGATCACTATGCAACTCAATGGATGTCTATGTACCTCTATAGATATTTCTGTAACGTAATAGATGTCTACGGAACTTTATGGATCTCTATGGATCTCTATGCAACTCTCTGTAGCTCAATGGATTCATATGCAACTCTGTGGATCTCTATGCCACCCTACGTCACTGCAATGTCCTGTAACTACCACCACGGCCGATGGCCTTGGGCTGAGATCGTCCGTGTAACAGAGCTGCGTAAACTCAATGGGGCCTCGCCAGCTGAAATAATAATAAGGCCGGAGTCTTGACAAAACAGCGCACGGTCGCTTTCAGTCTCTGCACGGTTTTTCATTTGCTAAGCCGCATCGTCCGCTGGAAGCAAATGCGATTTCTCACTTGAATGTGGCGGGAATAGGCTCGCGTGTCTTAAGACGTAAATGTGATTGAGGCTGGAACAATGGGGCTATTGTTGCTGCATTCAACAGTGGCTGGGCGGTGCACTGAAGCGTTTGGCTCGGTGAAAAGCATCCCCGTGTGGCCATTCTCGCCGTGCACTTCAGTGCCACACAGAGCCTCCCTTTAAATCATTCATCCTCTGCCTTTATTTTTACGAAACATCGCCAGCATCAGCAGCAGCAGCAGAAAAATGACAGTGCCAGGATGTTATGTTAAGTTTAGAGTGCATGATTAAAACGTTCTAAATTCAATGTATGTATGTTGAACATCTTTCGCACCGTACACAGCCAACCGCGCTATGGATGTATACTAAATAACACAAACATGTTATTATTATTATTATAAATCACGAGCATGTTATTAATTATAAATTACAAATAAATAACATGTCAGCGATGTGGGTGGGTGGCTCAGGAGTCAAAAGCACCAAGCCGGCTCCTGCTGTGATGCTGGCGATGTGGTTCAGCGGGTTCTCAGGTGCAGCGGAGTTGATGGTCCCAGTCCGGTCACCAAAAAGCAAAAACAAAATTTAAAAAAATGCCCGTCAATGTCGTCGCATTCAATGTGGGTGTGCGTGTAATTTGGAGAACATTTTATTACAGCTCTGAGAGATGAAATTCACAATTTTTGGGGAAGGCCTCATCCAGCAGTGGATCGACAGAATTGGCCCCAACTGAGCAACTGTTTATCGTGCTCCACTGCAGTGTTCGTTGAGGCGTTGCCTCCCATCGCGCGTGCGGGTTTTTCTTCGGGAGCTCCGGTTTCCCTCCACGCGTAAACACGATTGGCCAATTAACACCTTCACATATCGAGGACTGCAGAGCTTGGGCAACTGTTGTCGCCGGCTGGGCACGTGACTGCCTTCCCACCTGCCTGTGGTTCCGCGTGCCTCCGATTCATTCCCGGTCGTGGGAGAGCGAGTGAACACTGTGCGGGCTACAAGTCGAAATTATTATAATAATACACCATGTAGGACGTCAGGGTTCCATCACTGCTGGCACGATGTCGTCGTCTGGGCTGTGACCTCCAGACGTATCGGTGGAGGGCGCGGTGGCCAACGTGGAGGAGGAAGAGGAGGTGGTGCAGTGCACCGTCGCGGTGCCGGTGTCCCTGGAGGTGACCGTCAGGAACCACAGCGGCAGCGCCGTGGGGCCCCTGTCGCTGTCCATGGTGCTGGGCGACGGCACGCGGCACCCCGAGGAGGAGGAGGAGGAGGCGGCGATGATCGTCCGGCTTGGCGCCTGCGTGGCGTTCGTACCACAGGTGGGGTGGGGGGGGGGCACCGTAACGCCGCCCGCGCCGGCATCGTCCCGCCCGACTCACCGGTCGCTCGTCAAGCCAGCACGCGGACGCGAGGGCCTCACCCCGCGCGTGTCGTTGGTCACGTGGGGTGTTTTTGGCCGTACTTGACCGTGCTGCCCATTGCCCGTTTGTGTGAATGAACCAGCGCCAGAGCCGGTTCAGATGGCTCCGATGTTGCTAGTGGGTGAGAATCGAGCCCGGGTCACTGGGTTCAGAGTACGGTGCGCTAACCACTGCGCCAGCCCTCAACCTCCGGGTGGATTATTACAACAACAACAACAACAGCGACGATTATAATGATCTTGAAGTATTAATCCAGGAAAGACTCAAAGAGCGTTTCGAGAGGGAGTGCTAAATTGGAAAGTTTGGGAAAACCTACACGTGCGAAGGGGTAACAATATCCCCGTACAGAATGGAAACAGATGGAGATTAGTCTACTTGCCGTATCCTGGCTCCTGACGAATGTATGTATGTTGAACTTCTTTCACACCGTACGTAGCCAACCGTGCTAGTCGGAGGTGCGGCGAAGGACAACAACCTAAACGCAAAAAGCAGTTCTGAGGAAATGAGTTTGCAGTCTCGAAAGGGAGTCGTCTATGTCCGCGTGATCCGCCAACCCTGGCCTCGGGAGTGGCGGTACCTCCGGCGTTCGCCGTCGCGCCCACCTCTAGAGGAATCGATGGGGGCGCGATGACTCTGATGGTGACGGCGACGACAACACGACCCAGAAAAGTGGCCGTCCCTCGCTGCCGTTTTTTGTGTTTTTTGCTGCACAAAGGCGACGCGATGGCCCCCAGCACTCCGTGTCCCGCCGCGTGCCCCTCGTGGCACCGGCTCAATGTGTTCCCAATCACCGGGGGCCAGCAACTGTCTTGCTGGCCTGATTGGCCGCCTTGTCCTTTCAAGATTGAAGAGCGAAGCGAGATGAGTCGAGGTGCCGCGTGTGTCAATGGGGCACCGGGGGAGAGTGGAGGGGCACGGGGCTTAAAGAGTCCAAGCCGCGGCCACGAGGTGCCTCTGTGCTTGCACTCCCTCGGCTTTGCTCTTGCAAGCGAGTTTTTTTGCACGAGCATTTTATACGTTACGCATTTTGTACGCATCGTTTCAATTGCACCGTGGGTGTCGTCAAGTCGCGAAATAAAGGAAGCGTTTGGAAGTGTCGCAAAGCGGCGCAGACTTCCGTGTGTGAGTGGCCCGCAGAAGTGTATATCGGAGAACTACTGCCGAGATCGATTCAAGTGACCTCTGGTGCACACAGTCGGGGGTGGCACTTACCCACACACTCTGCCACCAAGAGTAATGTTTAATATGTTTAAATTTCCGAGGTGGAAATTACCCCCATTAAGTGCAGAATCCAATTTCACGTGATGGGTTTTGTGTGTGTGTGTGTGCAGTGTGAGACCATGAACCATAACTATACTTGAAATCCCGGCTTTAAAAGATGACGTAACCCAGAGAGCCCTTGCAAAAGAGGAAATATTGTTCCATGTGTCTCAGTGACTGGGTTTGATCCCAGGATTGTCAGCAGGAGCCGGCTCAGCGCTCGGACCTTTGCACCACCCAGTTACCTTCTCTGCACACCCAGTTACCTCCTCTGCACCACCCAGTTACCTCCTCTGCACCACCCAGTTACCTCCTCTGCACCACCCAGTTACCTCCTCTGCACACCCAGTTACCTCCTCTGCACCACCCAGTTACCTCCTCTGCACACCCAGTTACCTCCTCTGCACCACCAAGTTACCTTCTCTGCACACCCAGTTACCTCCTCTGCACCACCCAGTTACCTCCTCTGCACCACCAAGTTACCTCCTCTGCACCACCCAGTTACCTCCTCTGCACACCCAGTTACCTCCTCTGCACCACCCAGTTACCTCCTCTGCACCACCAAGTTACCTCCTCTGCACACCCAGTTACCTCCTCTGCACACCCAGTTACCTCCTCTGCACCACCCAGTTACCTCCTCTGCACCACCCAGTTACCTCCTCTGCACACCCAGTTACCTCCTCTGCACCACCCAGTTACCTCCTCTGCACCACCAAGTTACCTCCTCTGCACACCCAGTTACCTCCTCTGCACCACCCAGTTACCTCCTCTGCACCACCAAGTTACCTCCTCTGCACACCCAGTTACCTCCTCTGCACACCCAGTTACCTCCTTTACACCACCCAGTTACCTCCTCTGCACCACCCAGTTACCTCCTCTGCACACCCAGTTACCTCCTCTGCACCACCCAGTTACCTCCTCTGCACCACCAAGTTACCGCCTTTACACCACCCAGTTACCTCCTCTGCACACCCAGTTACCTCCTCTGCACCACCCAGTTACCTCCTCTGCACCACCCAGTTACCGCCTTTACACCACCCAGTTACCTCCTCTGCACACCCAGTTACCTCCTCTGCACCACCCAGTTACCTCCTCTGCACCACCCAGTTACCTTCGCTGCACCACCAAAGCAGCGAAAGTTGCGCTTGTGACCGGCATTGACGCAGCTCTCGTTGGGAGGCCCCTGATTTTGTTTTCGTCGCTTTTGCAGGTGGAGGCGTGGGGCTCCGCGTCGTTCTTCTTCGCGATCATGCCGCTGGGGCCCTGCAACCGCCGCGTGGCCTTCAGATTCAGCGAGAGCCGCGAAGCCGGGGCCGCCCCCCGATGCGTCTGGCATCGCCTGTGCTCCCTTGGCCTCCGAGCGAAGGTCGCGGGCGAACTTCTCGGGCTCCCGGGAACGGGATGAGCGGGAGGCGACGCCCTCGTACCGTCAGCTCGAGCACTGCTGACGATCGTCGACGTCGCCGCCCTAGCGACGATGGCGGTGACGATGGCGGTGGCGATGGCGGTGACGGCGACGATGAAGACGAAGTTTTCGCCCCCCACCGCTCGTTTTGGTGCGGAGGGCCGCGCACCAAGACGCGTGTGGACTTTGCGCTGCGGAAAAAGCAATCGAGAGGAACGATTTCGCAGGCCGTCAATGTTGTAAAAAAATAGATTTTTTTTTTATGTACCATATATTTTTTTAATTTCTGTGTTGGATGTTTTTTTTTTTACGCTCTCAATTGAAGTGCGTTTTTTTTCTGCGTCGGCTGCAGGAGTCGAGAAATGACTTATTATTATTATTATTATTGAGCTCGTGAAGATGCCCCGCGGAGTAGAGCGTGGCGAACGCTGTCGAGACGAAACTCTCTCGACACGTGGTGGCCCTACCTGGCGACAAACGCGCTCGGATGACAAACGTCGCTGCGACATTTTTCACCAAACAAACAAACAAACAAACGCGATGCGACATTTATTGCACAAATATGAAATGTCTGATCGAGTGCAGGTGTTGATAACTCGGTGCTATTTAAATGCTTTAAAGTTGTCTGATCGGTAAGATAGCTTGTGTTGTTGTTGTTGCGTCACTGCCGGTGCGGGCTTACACTGCTAACAGATGCACGTACTTATCGGAATTGTTTAATGTCTTTTAATTATATTTTTCCAACGATCAATGACCAGGTGACTGCTAATAGAAGGCCGTGTTATTGATCGTAACGCTGTTGATTAAACAAATTCAAACTCCCTCCGCCAAAAAAACACACAAACGATGCTGGCTGGGGAAAAAAACGTAAATAAAAAAAAACACAAAACAAAAGTCAACGACGCTCGCTCGAATATTTTATGTTTCCATCGTCGGCACACGAGAGATAGGGGCCACCGCCTCTATGAGCAATAGCTGGCCGAAGAACCAGAGCTCTCTTTCCTCGCTCGTGAAGTCGACCTGCCCAGTGGCCAATGAAAACACACGGACAACAAAAACAAACCGGTGCCTCGTCAAAACCAGACGCAGAGAGGGCGTTGTGCTCTCACGCAAAGATTCAAAGGATCGTGCGGACGGAGACCAGTGGTGTCTTTGAGAAGAGTAGAGTCTTGGGTTACAAACAGGGTACAGCTGCACTGTCGTCGTAAACAGCTTGGTTGAAGTGTGGGGAAGGGGGTGTCTGGATGTCTCATGTAATAATTCCGCTTCATATTTGCTATAAAAAAAAAAACATTGGGCGAAGACCGCGGGTGCCGGCCCAGGACACGCTGGTGGGACTACGTCGCTCGGCTGGCCTGGGGAATCCTGGGAAATCCCCAGGAAGAGCTGGAGTCTGTCGCCAGGGAAAAGGAGGTGTGGACCGCCCCTACTCAATAAGCTGTCACCGAGACCCTCACCAGGACAAGCGCTTGGAGAAACGAACGAACCTTCCCAAAGGAATCCCGACCGGTGCTATCGTCACCGTGTCATCGGTGCGCGTCTCCCGCAGGGCAAGAACTCTTCGTGCCGTGGGTGTCCCAGAGCTACCGCATGAGACGTTTTCAATCGACCCCTGCCTCCCCCACCATCGGGGAGGTGGACATCACTTTGTCGCTCGCTCTGCGTACGAGTGGAACCGTTCGTCGAACGACAGTTTAACTGATATTTATAATTCGCAGAACTCGAATTTAGACAATTTAAGTGCAGAACTAAATGCAATGTGGTGTGTGTATGTGTGTACACACACACAACGTATATGTCTGTCTATATGTCTCTGGTTCTGTGTTTTATCTCTCTCTCAAATTTAGCATTCTCAGGAAGAACGTAATCAACCAGGTAGGGTGTTGACTGTTATGTTATCCGACTCTCTGTTGTATTACATTACATTTCTAAGTATACTAGATTTGTGTTTCTATTTCATTTATACCTGATGATGATTGCTTGTGTTGCAATCGAAACGTCGTATGCTAGTATTTAATTTATTATTTTCTCTTTATACGTGACTTTACCGAAAGAACCAAAGAGTAATTCCTGCAGTCACGACAGCTCCAAATTAAGTATGTGTGTGTACAGTCATAATTGTTGAGAACCACCGGTTCAATCACAAGGTTGGCAACAGCCTGCAGTCGAACCCAGGATCTCTGTGTTTGCCAGCTCAGCGCCCTAACCTCCAAGCCACCCGGCCTCCTCAGCGTTCAGTAATGCCGATTACGCGTATAGCCGCAACCACCTCTGCGATAACCGAGCCACCGACTCGTTTGACCCTCCCCATTTTGCCGAGTAAGCTCATTCTAGTATATGTCACCCTGCACCACGACGCTACCCGTGCTTGCTTATCAGCGTGTACTGGACTCCCAAGCCGAGAGGGAGACGCGGCCTTGACAGGGAGACAATGTCACCCACGGAACGCGAGTGGATATTGTGATGTGGTGAGCGAGGGGGGGGGTTCTGTGATACACCTGTGGGTCTGTGCAGAGCGATTTCACGCGCGCCGCAGGTTGTTCGAAACTCTTCGTTACCCAGTCCCCATGAATTCGGTCGGAATAAACCCGCAGTAAATCAAGTGGCACTCGAGCACCGCTATAAATAACGATGCTCCAGGCGGTCTCGTTGGTCCTTCTTCGCCTTGCGGAGATGACGCAGCACTTCGCGCAGGTGACACGATCGGAGGGCAGCAGTTTATGCCATCCCCATACAGCGGTGTTCTTCACTCATTTTCAGAGAGGTGGGGGGGGGGAATTTCGCCGATGAGACATCATCAGCGTTGTGAGGGCCGCCACACGTTTGAAACCATTGGGGGGTTTATACTTTTTGTTTTTTTCAGTAAAGTTACGTAGGTAAACAATAAAATAAATTCTAAATGAAAACAACTAAATTAAATCACGACGTTTCGTGTGCAACACAAGCGCCCGTCTTCGGGTAGGGACAACGTAGCGAAAGCACAACCGATTAAGTGTGTCTAAGAGATGGCTGTGACGAGGAATTATATAGTTGCGGGGGAAGGAGGGGTGGAGGGGGCATGGTGAGTGTGGGGGCGGAGTGTGGGCTGGGAGGTAACCTGGAGTTCAAACTGAAGCTTTGTGATGCAGGGGGCGGAAGTAGATAAGAAAGCTAAGTTAAGCCGATTAACGACATTAGGGTTTTGACAGCAGCACGACGATGATGATGATGATTGGGGGGGTTGGGGGGGGTGTTGTCACATTGTCGGAGACCGCACGTTAGGGGCTTCACTAAATGCCACCAGGGACCGCCAGTGGCCACCTTGCAATGAAGAACCCTGAGCTACACGATGAGAGGGCAGCAATATTTACATTTATACACTGCAGTATACAGTCGGTACATCTCATTGAGCACACGGGGAGGACGGTTTATTTGATAGTCGCCCTTCCACAGAGTCATTGTATCACACCGGTCCGTTGCGCACAGTCAGCACATCGAAGAAGGGAGTGGAAACTCAGCCGAGACGAGAGACTGCGTCCCGTGGGCTCTCACCTCCACATTGGCTCTATCGCCGATCGCTCCCACGGGTGTCGCCTGGTCCACGCCTTGGTAGATCGTGTCCAGCAGACGCAGATCCGTGTCGGCGTCTTGTCCTAGGACTCCCGAAAGGTTCGAATGAAGCGTATCCCGCACCTCCGATTAGCACGGTTGGCTATGTACGGTGCGAAAGAAGTGCAACGTTCTGTATACTGTGTGTGCCATCCTTCTGTGTATTGCAAATTAGTGTGGTTCTGTCCTACCCTCGGTGTAAGTGTACTGCAGCGAGGTGATGTGCAGTCTAACTAAAGCCTTTTCAGCCCTCTTCTTGGTAAATTGCCTCTGGGAATCTGTGCCCTCGTCTTGAATCAAAACGTGAATCTCGTCCCATTCAGTGGACCACGTGGCGACCATTCAGGAGGCCACGTGTCCTCCATTCAGTAGGTCACGTGGCTTCCATTCAGTAGGCCACGTGGCGTTCCCTAATATTTCAAGCCTCGCTCTCCTTGTCTAAGCGCCTTCCCATGTGGTAAGTTCTCTCCACGTATAGGATGAACTATCTCCGCTTAACGTTCCCCCAAGACACAGCAAAATACAATGATAATTCTACCCACCCTCCCCCACACCCTAACCCAGTCAAATTCTACACGCCATTCGGAGAAGAAACGTCTCACCTTTGTTCCCACGTGTGCCACTGGACGGGAGGTGAAAGGCATCATCATCATCGGCCACGTCACACTGGGTGTTTTTTTTTGTAGTCGAGGGAGGCGAGAGGGGGGGGGGTCCTACCTTCAGGAGGTAGGATGTGGGGGCGGCTTTCGTTGTAAATCGACCATGAAAAAGTAGTCGATTGCAATTATCAGTTAATCAATCAGCCCAATCGACCCATTGCCCCAGCACTACTTTGTTGCATATCCCCTTGGCTCGAGGGATCTCTGTTTTTAACCCCAACTTGAGCCCCCTATCAATTGCTTTGTGGATACAAGCGAGCATCCCATAAAATGTGCGCGCGTGTGTGTGTGTGCACATGTAAAATAACCCGTGCAGACGCCAGTCTTTACCCACACGTTAATTTCTTTTCATTGTCATTGTTCAAAGTCGTTAATACAGCTGTGCTCACAATGACAGGGATCAGGTGCCCACTGCAGCTTTACGCAAATGTTGTTGTTGTTGTTGTTCTCGGCCTGTAATTCTATCCCACACTGCCGTGTGCAAGGCCTCCCTCAATTCTCTTCCGTTCCTTTCATTAAAAACTCAAAATTCGTCCATAACACCGCCTCTAAAAGAAGGAAAAAATATATTAAATAAACGTCAGCGCTAACAATGTCTACAACTCTTCCGATTATATACTGGTTTTCTTTTTGAAGGCCACTGTTTTTCACGCATGTTTTGAGGTTGTGGTTTTTAGTTGTTGTTGTTGTACTTGGGCACCGCTGCCAACGCAGCCACAGCAGCAACATCGGAGCGTTCCCTTTCCTTAGTTGCTCCATAACCAGTCGTGGCCTCCACTCCTGCCGTCTCCTTCGCTTCCCTTTTCTGGGTCTCCACAAATACTCTGTGGGTACACTTGTGCGCGACTCTAACCGCACGTGCGCCCCACACTATGCGACACGACGAACAACAGTGCCCGGGGCACAAGGCGAAAGGCTGTAATTTGATGAGTGCCGAGAGCTATTATTATTAGATCGTTGTGCGTTGGCGTTAGATTTTGACGGCGGTGTTCGAATCTCCACTCCGAGCGTTTGCTTTCGTATTTGATGACTCCCATCGGCGACGCATGTACCCTTCTCTGTTAACTCACCCAGGGCTCCCGTGTTCAACCCATAGTCGCCTAACTCGCGTTCAACTCGGGCCACTGTCGTTAGAAAGTTAGGTCATCGCTGCCCGACAGGCAAGGTTGCAGCGAACACACACACAACAAAACCTTCGAATTGCACGGTTGGCTATGTACGGTGCGAAAGAAGTTCAACATACATACGACACATTAATTCGTTACTGCCAGAGGGGCGGGTGGCGGCGGCGGGGGGGGGGAGGGAAATATGAGAGAGAGAAACACACAAGGTCGCGTCTTTTTTAATTGACACACACGGCGCGATTGAGAGTGTGATAGAGAGATAGAGAGGGAGCATAGCAAATAAAAGGACGATGCCAATAACAAATCATGAGCAGGTGTTGCGTGTCTCTTGAGCGGTTGGGGTCTGGGTACTAGACAAGTTGTTTTTTTTTATCTTGGCGGCGCTATTGGAAGCAGCGCGCCCCCCGCCGCTGCCGCATCAGCTGCTGCCGTTAGCACCGCGGACAGCTCCAGACTGCCCGTCCCGCCTTAAGCTCGACCCAGCAGAGAGTAGCAGCAGCAGCAGCAGCCGCGCCGGCGGTGGTGGTGGTGGTGGTGGCGGCGGCTGGCAGGCGGGGGGGAAGAGCGGGGGAGGAGGCAGTCATTTTGTTTCATCCAACTTTCCTTCCTACTCCACCACTCGTTCTTCATGATTTTAATATTCCCTTTCAGAATCCTAGTTTTTTCTTTTCTTTCAAAAGCCACTGCGCCTCTCGAACGCGTCGAGGTTAATAATAGCTCGTTCGCTGTGTACGTCCCAGCGCAATTACATACAGCACGCTGCGCGTCTATTTTTAAACATCGCGCCGAGCCTAGGAGCGTTCGCCAGATTTTTTTTTATTGTTGCTGTTGCCGAGTGCTGCCGAGCCCAGAGCCTCCACCCCCCACCTCGCCCCCCTCACGCGACCCTCCCCCCCCCCCACCGCCGCCACCGCGACCGCACCACCACAAGTTGACGGTTCTCCCCGCGCCGATGCCGCCGAGTCGCGCCGGCGACGGCGGCGCCAGGCGCTCGCAACGATGGTGACGAGCCGACTTCGCCCATGGCTCTAAACCGGGAGAACTGCCTCGATCGCATTCTGCGATACCTCGGCTTGCGGCTACCGGGCTCGCGTCGCTCCAGCAGCATCCTGTGCCTCTCGAACCGCTCCGACGACCGCCTCGACCAGGGACGACACCAACACCACCACCACCACCACCACTACCACCGCCGCCAGCAGCAGCAGCAGCACCGCCACCATGAAGCGCACCGAGTCTCGCAGCCAGGGCACGGCTGCGGCGGCGAGGGTCGGGACGCGCACCCCTGGGCGAACCGCGTGCGGGGCGCGCTGAGCGGAGATGCGATGTGGATGCGGCACGTCGCGGAGGCGATGCAGAGTCAGAACGCGCGCACCGTCACTCTGATCGCGGTCACGTTCGCCTATCTGCTGCTCGGCGCCCTGGTCTTCGAGGCGTTCGAGTCCAAGAACGAGGTGGAGGAGAGCGGCAAGCTGCAGAGCAGGGAGGACGCGCTGAGAACCAAGTACAACATCAGCAAAGACGACTACCGTGACATGGAGAGGCTCGTGATCGAGTCCAAGCCGCACAAGGCTGGGGAGCAGTGGAGATTCTCGGGCTCGTTTTACTTTGCCATCACGGTCATCACGACCATCGGTGAGCGCGCCCCGGGTTCCTCCTGCGCGCGGCACCCCTTCCCAGTCGCGTGTGATCTTTGGGGAGAGAGGTTGTTCGTGGGTGTTGGTGTGTGTGCGTATGGAGTGGGGAGCGATAGTGTAGCGGTTAGCGCGCTGCGCTATAAACCCGGCGACACGGGTTCGATTCCCGCTCACTGCCAACATTAGTGACAATTATCTGAACCGGTCCCGGGCCTCCCCTAGGTCGACTAAGCCTCAAATTAGTACCTGGTGCGGTGTGTAAACATTGCCACTAGGGAGACAAAGGCGGTCGGGCGTGGTGCTGGCCACCCACCCCCTCGTGTACCGTTCTGGCCTTCATAGGTGCTCGCTAACAGCACTTGTCCCTACAGTCTGTTAAGGCTATACAGGGGATCTTTATCTTTGTGCGTATGGAGTGGAGGAGTTAGCGCGCTACGCTACAAAGTCGGCGACCCAAGTTCGATTCCCGCTCATGATCGACACCAACGACGATGTGCTGAACCGGTCCTGGGCCTCCCCTAAGTTGATTCAGCCTCAAATGTTTACACACCACGCCAGAGTACCTGGTGTGGTGTGAGGAGACAAAGGCGGCCGGGCGATGTGCTGGCCACCCACCCCCTCGTTTACCGCGCCGGCCTTCGTAGGTGCTCGCTAACAGCACTTGCCCCAACAGTATGTTACGGCTATACGGGGGATCTTAGTCTTTGTGTGTGCGTGCGTGGCTTATTTGTGGGGAGCGGGGGAGCGGGTAGTCATCGTCGCGTTTCCCTACGAACCCGGCCACCCGATGTTCGATTCCCGGTCACGACCAATCACAGTGGCGATATACTTCATACGTGTTTGCGCACTGCACTTTCCCCAACAGTTTGCTAAGGCTATCCGGATGATCTTTGTCTGTGTACATCATAGTTTTGTGCTGCGTGTGTTAAAGTATCTGCAATCGTTATCATGCCCGTCGGCGTTGTTGTTTAGAAGTAGGTGTGTGTTGGTTTTCTTAATCCAGCAACAATCTAAGTACATTTTTACATTATTAATGATATTCTAGATTTGAAGTTTTCGTGACTGCAAGGATTCATACTCTGTTTTTTTTCGGTAAAGTAACGTAGGTAAAAAATAATAATAAATTAAATCACGACGTTTCGGGCGCAACACAAGCGTCCTTCTTCAGGTGGGGACAACTATTTCTCCAGGTAAACCTCGCCGTGTCTCAGGAACCCCTTTTCTGGAGCTCTCTGTGTTTGGATGTTTGACCAGAGCATTTTCAATTAATCGTAACGAGAGTAAGATGTGGCATTCATTCATTCATCCAGGAAGCCTCGCTGAGACTCGAGACTTATTTTTTTATCTTTCATGAGCACCCTGTGGTGGGATGTTTGGTCATTCCCATTAAACGAGAGTTGCTTTTTGGACGTGTGGAGCAAGCTGTTGGGTGCCCGGAGAAAGTCCCTCCATAGCGAGTGGGTAACGCTCTCGCTTGCTCAACGGCAGAATGCGGTCAACGTGGGGTCTGAATGCGGCAATTGGTGATGGTCTCATGGCGTTCCAGAGTTTTCTCGTGAGTTCATTTGCCCGGCCTTGAGAGATTTGATTAAGCGTGGTCGGGGTGGGAGGGGGGGGGTGATCAGAAGACTTACCGTTCAGACACGTGTGCTCATGGAGCAATGTCCAAGCATGCAGCGTTAGAAAGTCTCGTGAACGCTGGACGTTTAAATTTTGCGTTCGTCTTAATGCAACTTTTCAGATCACGGTTCACTCACCACGTTGGATGATCTAACAACAACAAAGACGTAATGCATGCGATGATCTTTAGAGGAGATTGAGTATCTTAGCGTCGTCTATGCATTGCGGTTAAACGACTTAATATCAACCGTTGGGGGGAAAAGGTTACCTGGGCTACGAACGATGATGATCGATTGATGATCGATGGTCAAAAATAAATGACGGAGTGAGAGCCAAGGAATGGATCCGAGCAGATGGAGCGATGGTCAAGTCCGCTGATGTGTAGGTGCTGGGTGAATTATAAACATCGCAGATCGTGGAAGGTAAAAGCAGTGGACTGATCGTGGCCGATGATAAGTACTGGAAACATTCATAATGCAGGGTTTTTGGGGGGTTAAATCGCGTAAATATAAATGTGTCGTTAAACCCGCCCACCACCCTACAGCCAATTTAGTAAGGTTTGTCACGTAAACAGAACGTGCCAATTCGTTACTAGTACAGCACACCGATTGTTGGAGAGCAATTACAAATCTAGTTGCCGCCTGATGATGCCGGTTGTAATTACTGGCGAAACGTCGTGGTTGCTGGATTTGATATTGGTTGCGAAAGCCTCCTACGTGTTGTTGAACTGACTGTAAACATTCTATCCGTGATATCGTCATTTGACATCGCGGCATTCGTGACAATTGAATTCCCACGACGCTGTACGTTAATTATATACAATGGCCAAATCCTATTTATTATATCTTACTAACGAGCAAATGGGGACGAAAATAACCCCCCTCCCTTCCGAAAGTAAGATGTGAATAATAAACAAATACATTTGCGCCAACAGCACAGAACAACGAAAAAGAGTATCACAGCGGGGGGGGGGGGCTGGAGGGGGGGGTGGATTTTAGTCGATCAAAGTCAATCCAAGGACCGCGCCGTTTCTCATTCCATTCGCGGGTCGTCTCACGAGGAGGGGACGGGGCAGGCGCCAGGGTCGAGAGGTCACAGGGGTCACGATCGCCTCTCGGCGGTCAACAGGGCCCTCGGTCCGTGAGCAAGGGGGCGACTTGGAAGGTGTCATCTAAATTGAATCGTTTAACGGGAATTTGACAAACTGTGGACTACCCCCCCCCCACCACCGATCTCCCTTCTCCCCTGGCGCCGACACACAACTGGGCTACCCCTCACGTCCACGTGAATCACGACGGTTAGTAATACAGAGCGCCCCGTGAATTTTGCACGCGTGCGTGTCTGCATGGTGAACTTCTTTCGCGCGCCGTACGCAGCCGACCGTGGCAATCGGAGGCGCGGGGAAAGGACAACGAACTGAAGACAAACAGCCGTTCCGCAGACATTAGTTGCCAATGTATAAGCGTGATTGCGGTGTGCTAACCACTGCGCCACGGCTCCTCCCACCACGCGGTGATTTGTCGCCGACAAAATAAAGAGTTATTATTTTAATCTGTTTTCATCAGCTATGCTTAGATATGGCGCTTCAGAAAGCGTATCCGTGTCGTATAAAGAAAGCAATCGTACTGCGTATTGGTGGAGCGGTGGCGCAGTGGTTAGCGCACTTCCATTACAACCCGGGCACCCGAGATTGATTCCGGGCCACGGCTAACATCAGTTGGCGAGTGATACCCGAACCGGTTCTGGGCTCCACACCTTCAACAAACCCACACTAACCAGCGTGGGGAAGTATGGCCCAGATAACCCCCCCCCCCGTGATGGAGACGGCATTGGGAGGACTGCGTACAGCTGTGTGCTGTAGTGACATCGAATTATTTGACGATGCTGCCACTGCTGATCCTGCGTTGGCAGTGGTGCAACAACCTGATGATGATTGCTTGTGTTGCAATCGAAACTTCGTAGTATGCTATTATTTTATTTATTATTTTATCTTTATACGTGACTTTACCGAAAGAACCAAAGAATAATTCCTGCAGTCACGAAAGCTCCAAAATTAAGATTCAACAACAACAACTCAACGCATGTATCAATAACAATGTGGGCCTTCAAAGGTAAGATATACAATGGGCGACGTTTCGACGAATGACCCTTCCTCATAGCACATCGATCATAAGTGTCCTCCCACACGTGAACACGCATGCATTTGCCGAGAACACCTTCACGTCTAGAGGAGCGCCAGAACTTGAACAATTGTTGGTAGCTTTAACGCTGCTGCGTTCTCACTCCTCTGCGGTTCCTCCTCGCCCCCCCCACCTCCCCGTGTCACGGCGGGTTACGATGTGACATTATTACGTACAATTAACTTTAAAATAACGCCGAAGTGTACGCTCCACATTTCGCACGCGGTAACGCGATACGGGGGGTGATTGTATCGGTTACAGCAGAGGCGGCGCAGGAGTGCAATTGCGCAATGAGTCCGGTTAACCGAGTTGGCTTCCCGCCCATGACTAACATCAGAGGCGAGCGAGGTCTGAATTGGCTCTGGTGCTGTGGCCTTCGCCCAACTGAGCAGCGTTGGTGAAGTATGGTCAAATCACCCACCCCCCTGGCCGACGCGAGCTTGGAGAGGCCTTCATCCAGCAGTGGATTGATAACGTTGCTGTAGATTCTTATTATTACGACTGTCACAATGGTGATGAGTCCGTTGCATCGCGGGTTTGCCGACGACTTCGCGGGTAGGGGTGTGGGGGAGGATAGAGCGCCGATATTACACACGCAAAAACAATGATGATTTTAATCTTTCGTGACTGCAGGAATCCATCCTCTCTGGTTCTTCCGGTAAAGTCACGTAGTTAGAAGAAAAAATACAAAAAATAAAACACGACGTTTCGGCCGCTTGTGTTTCGACCGAAACGTCGTGTGTTCTTTTATTTATGTTTTCTATCTACGTGACTTTACCGAAAGAACCAGAGAGTACAAAAAACAATAACATCGAATAAGGTGCGGCGATGAAGCGGACAAGAAAACCGCACAAAAACAAACGCGCCGCACCTGCTGGCGAGTGGAGAACGCTGCACAAACACAACATCGGTGCCAATTAATAGAACTTCCCCGCGGGCGTCATCGCCTGGGGCAGGTTTATCATCCCTCGATATGATCGCAGGGCAATGGAAAAGTCGCAGAAACGCCAAGCGACTATCAGGTGACCGTAGTTGTGAACGTGTAAACCAGACGAGGATATCTGTGCAGTGTGTGATGCGTGGTTGGTGGCAGAGGTCGCAATCGGGTACCCGATACCCGTACCCTACCCCATACCCGGCTACCCGTACCCGGCCGGGTACGGGTAGACCGTGAGTCACTGGTGATTAACTGTTTGTCACTAATTTCCCAACGTCTTGTCTCGTCTCACAATTCAAGTTTCTAGAATCAACCCACCAGCGCCTGCAACATGGCATCATCCCAGAGGTCGCAATCAGGTACCCGATACCCGTACCCTACCCGTCTGGGTACGGGTACCCGTTTGCGACCCTGGTACGGCCGGGTACGGGTAAGGAATCAAAACCCGTTTGCGACCTCTGGTTGGTGGACTGCGTCGACGACGTGCCAAGTGGCGGTTGTATACGTTGAGTGCGGGGAACACATCGACACCGTGTTGAGTGAGCGCACGTGTGTCTCTGTGTTGCCAGAGTGTCTGGCGTGTCTGGCGTGTGTGTGTCTGTGTGGTTTGTGTCTATTTGGGGTGTCGCTGTAGTACGTGACTGCGGGTCATGTGGCCGTGATACGCAGCTGACAGGAACGTGTTGGTGGTGTGTATATCTGGGGTGATGTGTGACACTGTCGTGTTGTGTGCCTGTGTGTCTCCATGTGATGCGTACCTGTGTGTGGTGTGTGTGTGTGTGACATGTGCCTATGGCATGTTCCTGTGTGGCTTTGTGTGCCATGTGACTGTCTGTGATGTGGCTGTGTTGGTGTCTCGCTCTGTTGGCGGTGTGCGTCTCCTTGGAACGTGTCGTTGCGGTGTGAGCCCCTTGTGTTGAGGTGTGACCGCGTTGGCACACCGCTGCGCGACGTGCCTTTGCGTTGGCAGTGTGATGGCCCGTTGTGAATTCACAGTGCCACTCACAGGACCGGCCCGGCACTGCATCTCGGCCCGAGTGCAATGGGCAACCCAGAGTGGGCCTGCAACCCAACAGACACTCTCACTCGAACCCTCGTATTCACAGAGGGACATCACCCGAATTTTCCAGCTGCTTCTATGGTGGCCGCTGCTCCCCGTTCTGGCTTCTTTTTGTGTGTTTGTTTGTTATTCTGGCGACAATCCCTCTTGTCCGAGGCATCATCCGTCCTGGCCTGCGGATGCTGACATCCGCCAACGCGTGTCCGCGTGTCTCTCCCCCCCCCCCCTCTATTGTTTTGTTTTCCCCCCACCCCCGAGGCTACGGACACTCGGCGCCCAACACGAACAAGGGCAAGGTGTTCTGCATGTGCTACGCGCTCCTGGGCATCCCGCTCACGCTCGTCATGTTCCAGAGCCTGGGCGAGCGCATGAACACCTACGTGAAGCGCCTGTTGCGGAGGCTCAAGAAGTGCGCGGGCCTCAAGAACACCGAGGTGTCGACGCGCAACATGGTGACCGTGGGGCTGCTGTCGTGCGCCGGCACCCTCTGCATCGGTGCGGCCGCATTCTGCCACCTGGAGAACTGGCTCTTCTTCGACGCCTTCTACTTTTGCTTCATCACGCTCACCACCATCGGCCTGGGCGATTTCGTGGCGCTGCAGAAGGACAACGCGCTGCAGGACGACCACCTGTACGTGGCCTTCAGCTTCATGTACATCCTCGTGGGGCTCACGGTCATCGGCGCCTTCCTCAACCTCGTGGTGCTGCGCTACCTGACGGTGAGCGGCGAGGACGAGGAGGTGGCGGTCTCGGGCGGCGAGGAGAGGGAGTCTCTGCGGCCGGGCAAGGGAGGCGTCCTCCTGCGCCTGCACGGAGGCTCCACGGACAGCCCCGACCTGCAGTCCGTGTGCTCGTGCATCTGCTACGGACACCGCGAACGACAACAACAACATCAGCAGCAGCAGGAGCAGCAGCAGCAGCAGCCTCGGCCGCGCTTTCTTGACGGCTGTCGCTCCAAGGTAGACGCGAGCCGCGGCCTCGTGTGCGGCTCGCTGTCCTACCAGCTGGAGGAGATCTCCCCTAGCAAGCTGACCGGCAGGCTCCACTCGTCGGGACTCAGCTCCGCGTCGGGACTACACAGCTCGTGGCGGGACAGTGGGAGGTTCTCCCGCAGGAGTTCCATGTAGGACCCCCCCCCACCCCCCACACACACACACCCCCCCCCCCCTCTTACACGTGCCATCGACGACGAGCAATGGTTGTGCCTCCCTCTGATCTCGTCTGGACTGGACTGGACGGAAGGTGGACACCGCTCACTGGTCGGCGAGCGACGTTTCGCCGGTCACTCGTGCCGAGGGAAGCGCGCGTTGCGCCAGGAAGCTTTCGTGAAACGCGACCGGGACGGTCTCTTTCGGGGCTTGGACCCGCGAGGAGGAATAATGCGCGTCGAGGCTGTTCAGGCAGACGCGAGGTCGCGATCGGCATTGGGGATACGCAACATCGAGGCAAAGCGCCTACCGTGAACAGGAGGACGCGCCCGCGGTGCTAATGGTGAGGCCACCCGAACCGGCGATCCCAGAGATCGACCGGGTGGATCTCCCCGGGTAGAAACGACGGCGCAGGTTGAGTAAACCTCCTCCACCTCTGTCGCACGTGCACGTTTTTAAACAATGGGAGTGCCGGCAAGCGAGTCAATGGTTCAGTGGTTCAGGGCACGCGTGGTGGGGTAAAGTGTGGGCAACTCCCACGTCCTCCCAAACACCTTCTGGTCGGCAATGAAGGGCAGGTCGAGTGGGGGGGGGGGGGGCGGCGCGGGGCGGTACCTTCCGCCAGCAACGGCATTGACGAGGAATTGCAGGGCTGCGCTTTCACCTTCACACCTCCCATTAGAGACACTGCAGAGAGCGGTTCGAGCGTCAGCGACATCTCCTGCCGAAGCTTCACTGTTAGAAGTCGAAGTCATCATTTTTTTTTGGCTTAAAAAAAAACGTGGCGTCATTCTGGCACGAAAATTTGCCACTCAAAGCGCCATCGCATTAATACTCAGCTATAAAAAAAAATATTATATCTATCTACTGCCAGATGAAGGCCTCCCCACGCCGTGTCGGTCACGGGAATTGTTTGACCATACATCACCACGTTTGTCAGTGCGAGTGAGTCATATCAGAGGGAGGCTGCAGGTGCAGTTCAGATGTCACAGGCCAACTAATGTTAGCCTGCCCGGGAATGGAACTCAAGTGGGCCGGGGGGCGGGTAGATTCTAGCAATGCGCCAACCATTACACCATCGCTCCACCCCCACCACATTGTTCTAAAGGGATGGGTGCTGTGAGGGGGGGTGGGGTGAATGGAATTCGCTGACATTTGTGTGGTGGCGAAGCAGGCGTCTCAAACCACAATGTTCTTGCTTCCCCATTCTGCAGCTCAACCGTTCCGTGCTTACCAATAATTTCCGCTCTAATGTAAAATACAATTCATCTTCAGTGGAGGAGGTGGGGACTGGACGATTTTTCTGAATATTTTGGGGGGCAATGGGGGTGGTTGGAGGGGGATTGTGACGCACAGGGCAGGTCCAGGTGTATGCGCGTGCACGTGGACTGATGCTGCCCCACATGCACGCGAAGTGCTCCCCAGTGCTCGGGTAAACTCCTCGTTCCTGCCTTGAAACCAGCCCCATCGCCTCTCCCTGGCCCCGCCCACAGCTACCAACAGGAGTACCCCTTTCACTACCACAACCCCTATCACTACCCCTATCACTACCCCTACCCCTTTCACTACCCCAACCCCTATCACTACTACCCTTATCACTACTACCCCTATCACTACCCCTATTACTACCCCTACCCCCTTCACTACCCCAATCCCTATCACTACCCCAACCCCTATCACTACCGCTATCACTACTACCCCTATCACTACCCCTACTCCCTTCACTACCCCAACCCCTATCACTACTACCCCTATCACTACCCGAACCCCTATCACTACCTCAACCCCTATCACTACTACCGTTGTCACTACTACCCCTATCACTACCTTCACCGCTTCCCCCTACCCCACCTCCTCCTTAACCACTCCCGCCTGTTCTCCTGCAACCTTTAACTGCACTCTCCCACAATCATCTCACGTATCGTTTTACGATTGCTGCAAAGCGCATTGGATTAAAGCGCAATAGGCATCTCGATACGATTAGACGAGAAGGGGCACTCGGCGATCCCAGTTTCCTACGCACAGACGAAGCGCTTCACACCTGCGCACCACGAGGCGTTGCTCTGGGCTGCTCTGTTGGTTGTTAGCCGAGAGCTGGGCTGTCATCCGATTGTTAAAGTAATCGATTGCTCTACCGATTATCGATTGTTTGTGCATTGCACGACAAATCGGGCAGCAACAACAACAATAACAGACACCTGTTGTGAAAAAAATAAGAAAAAGTAAATTCTGTTCCTGCATGTGCCGCTGGACGGGAGGTGAGCGACGGGGCTTGGTGACGTCTTCGGCGTCATCAGCCGCGTTACGCTGGGCGTGGCCGAAAGGGAGGGGGGGGTTCCCGCCTTCAGGTTACAAGATGTGGGAGCGGCCGTCCGTTTTTTTCAATTTGCCCACTAAAAATTGTCAATTACAATCTTCTGTCGATTTATCGACGTAACCCAGTAAAGGTCCCAGCTCCGGTGAGCTCTGTCCCTGTCATCATTACCGTCTCGTGCAGAGTGCGCACGGTGCATTCGCGTGACCGTCACCCGCAAAACTTATCAAAGCTTCTTTTAATAATTAAGGTTTTTTTGCTTAGTTCGCGTAAGTATAAATGCGTCGTAACCCTCCACCACCCGACACAGCCAATCGGTAAGGGTGCGTTGGAGAGTGAATCCACAACATTTACACTTGATTTGAAGTGTTCGTGACTGCAGGAATCCATACTCTTTGGTTCTTTCTGTAAAGTCACGTAGGTAGAAAATAAATTCAAAATTACGACGTTTCGGGCGCAACACAAGTGCCCGTCATCAGGTGGAAACAACCACTGCAATAGGCAATTGCTTATAATTAAGAATTGCTTATTGCTGTGGTTGTTTCCACCTGCTGACGGGCACTTGTGTTGCGCCCGAAACGTCGTAATTTTGAATTTATTTTGTACCTTCGTGACTTTACCGAAAGAACCAAAGAGTAACATCTACAATTCGCCTTAACGCGGATGCTGCCACGGCATTGCAAATGACGCGCCTGCTCGCGATCCAATGGATACGTAAACACACGGAACGTTGGGCCGACGTTGCATCAACGTTCGTCCGACGGTTCCAACCACGTGCCAACCAACGTTGGCCCAACGATAAACGTTTACAGGAGTATACAGCCCATACTTTGGAAGTTGGGGGCGGGGGTTTGGGGTGTCTGTCCCACGAGCGAATGTTTCCCAGCGGTCATTGGTTCTGTGACACAAACTCACGGTGTGTGGTGCAAGGTCTTTGTTGTTGTGTTTGTGTAGTGTAGCGGTGAGCGCTACGCTGCACTACACGAAACCGGCGACTCGAGTTCGATTGCCGTTCACGGCCAGCACCAGTGACGATTATCTGAATCGGTCCTGGGCCTCCACCTAGGTCGACTCAGCCTCGAATGAGTACCTCGTGTTGCACGTAAACATCGCCACGAGGGAGACGAAGGCGGCCCGGCGTGGTGCTGGCCACCCACCCCCTCGTGTGCCATGCCGGCCTTCATATGTGCTCGCTAACAGCACTTGCCCCAACATTCTGTTAAGGCTATACGGGGGATCTTTGTGTGTTTTTTTGCTTGTTTGCGTTGCTGTGGGGGATCCTCAGAGCGTTATTTGGAGTGCTCCTGCCAACACCCATATGGTAATCCAGCAACATTTGTTCACAATCCTGACTCTGGACCGGCTTCGACATCCCGCGTCTCATCAGCAGTGTCAGGGTTGTCAAACAAATCCCGCTCGATGCTATTGGCCTGAAACGCCAGCAGGTTGGAGCACAGACAGGATCCATGTCGTCATGGATTAGGGGAATTCAATGAACCACAATGAGGCTGCATCTACACAGCTACTGGCTACCGACTCGCTGCCGAACCTACTGTTTGTCCACGCTACTGTGTATTCAAAGTAAACAAAAAAAAATCAGCATAATCCTCAATATCACTGTGTTGCCTGACAATGACTAAATTTCTATATCATAGGCGACGATTCGGGGAATGGCGCTTCTTCATGGCACATCAATCATCACGTGTGCTCTGAAGAAGGGGCATTGCTTGAAACGTCGCCTATTATATATTTTAAGGACACATCGTTATATATGTTGCGTAGTCGTCGTTAATTGTGCTTGTGTGCCGTCTTAACAGCCGCAGCATCAGCAGATAATCCGTGCGTTCCGTCATCAGCTTCATCAGTATCACGAATCTAGTTTCCAAACATTTTGTAGAGGTGTCCGGACCCCCCTCCCACGACACCCCCAGTTTATTGCCCCCCCCCCCTCCTTAAAGGAAACAAATACGACGGAGAAAGAGAAACAAGAAGTTTCACCCAACCCCGAGCCCCAGCGCTCGTTCCACGTGTCTGTTGAGAAAGAATGCCAGCCGTGTCATCACCGCCCTCTGGTGGTGGCGACGGTGGTGGTGGTGGTGGTGCCGGTGAACTGAAATTGATTACAGCTATAAGGCCGAAATGTTGAGTTACCCAGTAAACTTGCCAGCCAACGTTGGCTCAACGTTGAGCTAACGTTGGCATGTTTACTGGGAAGGCTAATATAAAAACAAACTAAAAGTAATAATTATCGCCGTTGTAGAGAATACAAATAACGACAAATAACCAATGTCTCTTTCAATATAGCCGTTTCTCTACAGTAAAATGTAAACGTAAGTTGCATTGCGGCTGATGGTTTTAAGAAATGCTCGCATTCTTTTACGTGATTAGTCGGATTATTTTTCACCTTATTTATTTGATCATTTAAAAACCGGTCACCAGAAATCGTCGTTTTGAAATGCAATTCTCATCAGTGCCAGACTAATATGGTCACGCACCTACCCGAATATAAGACGCAGCCCCCCCCCCCACCCCACTCCCTCCCTCTCCAAATGTTCTCTTTAAAATACAAAGGAAACAAACGTGCGTCTTATAATCCGGCGAACGCGGTGTTAGCACCGCGGCGCAGTGAAGGCCGCGGCCGTGGAGCCCTCTGGCGAGCGGGGAGCGATGGCACAGTGGTTAGCGCACTGCGCGAGTTCACATTCCCGTTCACTGCCAATGTCTGTTACGAATCGCTGAACCGGATCCTGCGCATCGTTTAGAAATCGCCTCGTGCTCGAATGAGTACCTGGTGCAGTATGTAGCACTGGGGAGACAAAGGCGGCCGGGCGTGTTTCAGGCCACACCCACCCTCTCGTGTGCCGTTCCGGCCTTAAAAGGTGATCGCAAACAGCACTTTGCCCCAATAGTCTTTTAAAGGCTATACGGGGGATCTTTGTCTTTGTATCTGCCCAAAGGTCTGACTACCAAGTTTGAGTTAACTATCCATAAATACTTGTCAGTGACGAGTCGTCGCTTCAGTTCTAACATGGGCCTCCACTACGTCGACTCGGCCTTAAATGAGCACCAGCACGGTGCAGTGTGGCAACACCGGCAACGGAGAGACGACGCGAAGCATTCTGCATCTTATTTATTTAAAACAAATATATTGCCAAATTAAGTGGAAATTTGATTTCACGTGAATCTTTTTCGTTTAGTCTTTGTTCGAGCCCGTCAATTCTCAACGCCCGAGTAGCCGCTTTAACAATGCGTGGCTGAAAAACCTGGATTCGTTCAGGTTTTTTTGGTGGAATTGAATGATCGGGTAATTGCTCTCCCAATGTTAGCTGAAACAAAAGAAATCCGTATCCGCCCTTCTCTTTGGCGGCTTCTTTTCCCCGATGTCTGCTCCCCCCAACCGCATGATCAATAACTCTCGCGGTGCTGTCGGTTGCTGGCCGCTTGGCGCGTTGGGCCTTTGAGGTTGTGCTCAGCCTCAACCCTTGCCCCGTCAAGCCCTCCCCCTCTCTCTCTCTCGATGGCGAGAGTCACCGCAAGTGCTTCACGCCCTTGACGATCGCGCCCACACTTGTGCAACAGAGTGAACACGTTAGGCCAATTCGCATGGGGTCACCCGTAATGCCGGTGCTGTAATAACGGAGATGATCATTGTTGTAATAATAATAATCATGGTAATGACGATTTCACGTCATTTTCTAAGGAAAGTCTCATTGAGATTCAGGTCAATTTTATTTGCCCACGAGGGGATATATTTGCATATATGGCCAATTCCATATATGGGGATGTATGGCCAGTTCAATTGGAATTCTTGCTTTGCATGTAAATTAGGATTTTTTTTAAACTAGTACCCGGAGAAAACCCACGCATGCGAGTGGACAATAAAAACAATAATACTCATCAACAGTCCACATCCGAGAGGTTCACGAACCCAAACTCGCTCTTCTCGCCGTCCCTCGGCCGCCCCATTGAGGGATTTGGGAGTTTCGCAGATCTCTGCATGATCCACCAACCCTTGCCTCCAAAGTGCTCGAACGCAGGCGTCGGCGCCGCCGCGAACCAGGTTCGACTCCGGGTCGAGTCTTCGTTGTCTCCTGCCCCGAGGGCTTCAATTTATTCACGGAATAATTACCGCGTGGCTCGTTAGACCGGAGCAGGGGACACACTGATGAAGGACACACACAAAAAAAGCTGTTCTAAAAGAAACGAGCTTTCAATCAGCATGATTGAAAAGTGCATAACCCCGGCGGCTTCGTCATATCGAAGGGAAGAGCGTTCCAGACGGCACACGGAAAGCGTATTCGAAATCGTGCGATTCAGTGGCCGTCTCTGTTCGATGGTTGTCCTGGCTCCGGGTGAAATGAAGCATGAAGCCCTGTCGTGTTACCCCCCTCACCGAACCCCCTACTGCGGTTGCTGTGTCCCCTCTGTTCGCCACTTGGGAGCCCCGAGAGCTCTCCCCGTTCACGTCGAGTCCCTGCGCCGATGGTCGTAGAGCCCCAAGCCGAAGGCACCGCCGGGTTTCCGATTCGTTGGCGACGAGAAGAGTCTGCTGCGTGGGGGTTGTTCGCGGTTTGCGGAGCTGTCACGGCTCTCCGTCGTATTCTCTGGCTGGTGCACGCACGATGTCCCGACGTTTCGGCTCCTATTGTTGCCACCTGACCTAGGTTTTTTTAAAAATCTCTCTCTCTCTCCCTCCATGATTCGTCCTCCGTTTGCGGTAGCAATTTCTGTAAAATCTGTCAGCCTTCCCGGGACATTACAAATCCCGGTTGTTGTCAGTTGTGTGTTAGTAATAATATTGACGTACCAGGTGCACTTAGTTCTCCCCTCTTCTTCCCGTATTGTGAGATATTCTACTTTCCCGCACGATATTCGTTGGGTTTTTTTTGTATCTCAGAGGTGGCAACCCCGTTCCCTTAACGCGTTGAGAGCTTCTGAAGGAACGAAATTGAGCAGTCTACTTTCTCCCCTGGATTATAAATCTGCTCCATTCCGTTTGTGGAAGATGCTCCCGGCACGTAGAGCGAAAGGTCGGACATTGTGGCGAGCAAAACGCGGTACGTCCCGAACACACATCGTAGAGAGAAGAAAACTACAACTTTTTAGTTTTTTTGTTTGTAAACTTGACTAATTTTCCTTGAAATTGGAGAAGCATATATAATGCATGTGTAAATGCCTTTCTTATCTTGCGTGGAATATAAATTAGTGACTCAAAAGACAAAAAGCTGTTTCATTACGTAAACATTAAATTGCATTTTAGTCGTTCGGCCTCGTTGAGCAGTGCTTTCCAGCAAACGAATGTTGCTGCGAATCTTAACATGATTTTGATTCGAATAAGTATTTTGTTTAGTTCACTGCCAAATAGCAGTCTTTTGCTCAATCTCCTTCCATGTCTGTGTGATCGTGAGCCTCTTTCTTGATTTCTGTGTGTGCCCCCAACCCCAGCCCACACACGACATGTTCACTCACAGCATCCACACACAACATCAACACACATCATCAACACACACGCATCACCACACACACGCATCAACACACATAGCATCACCACACACACGCATCAACACACACACACGCATCAACACACAGCATCAACACACAGCATCAACACACAGCATCAACACACACACAACACACACCACACACACGCATCACCACACACACGCATCAACACACACGCATCAACACACACGCATCAACACACACAGCATCAACACATCATCACACACACACGCATCAACACACACGCATCAACACACAGCATCAACACACACAGCATCAACATCATCATCTTTCCTTCCAGAACTTTCTTCATCAATGCTCTCACCTCCGCCATTGCGCCCGATCTCCATTTGCTCCATTTTCCAATTCGTCCCACCCTGCTCGCCACCACCTGGGCCGTCCCGAGACCCTCCTCCCCACGCTTTCTCTCCAGGTGTATATATTTGTTTTATGTGTTCGACCTACTTTCCCCCCAAAACCACCTTTGATTATTCGACCAAAAAGAATTGGAAAAAAACCCCATCATTCATTCAAATTGGAAACCCAGTGTCTGCCAAAGTTAGTGTTCAATGTATGAAAACATAACAATAGGATGTACCCTTTCTTGCAATAAAACAGCTTTAAAGATGTTCAAACACCAAATGACACCATTTGCAAGAACCTAGTCTGCATTAACCACACGTACTTGTGTTGAACATGCACACACACGTGCTCTGATAATACACGCATTGTCTTTGAAACCGATGGGCCTACACCAGAGACAGCCTTCATCATGGCCCAGACCAGAAAACGCCAAAAGGCGACCAATACAAAGACAACGCCACACGCATCAGAACATGTATTGCTCGGGGTGCCCCTTCTTTGCGCCGTCGTTTAAACGCCTGAATGAACCTGTGTCGGAAAACGTATACGGTACCATTTCTACACGGTTACACGCAACGTCTTAAAACCGCATGCATGGTGTTCATGAAACTATATTACCCACGTGTATGTTTTATGTTTCTTGTTTGGGAGATGTTGGTAGTGTGTGTGTGTGTGCGCGCGCGCGTGTTGAGTGTGTTGCAAATTGCACATTAGTGCCAGTGGCATCGTGTTAAAGAAGCCTGGCTTTGTGATTTTCCGAGGAGCTGCTTTGGAACTTCTGATATGCGGAGGAGTCAAATCTTAAGAATGTATTGGGCAGCACCGCTAGAGCGTGAGTTCTGCGACAGCCGTAGGAGCGGGGACTGCACAAAGCAAACGGCAGTGTAGCGCTCCCTGCTCTATTTTGTACAATGGGATTTGGTTGGGATTGAGGTTTGAATCGGGGGGAGGGGGGGGTTGTGACTCCTGTGTATGTAACTTTACTGCCACAAGGAGAACGAGGCACCAACTCCTCCTCCTCGGCTGCCGTCGAGGAATGCAGAATGTATGATATTGTACAGCTTTTTTTCTAATTTTTTGCATTAAAGAGCTAAACTTGCGTGATTCGAAAAAAAATACCGACGTTGTCATTCTGTGCCTCGAGAGTTGCGCGTTTGCCTCGCTCGGTCATCCCGCAGACGCACGGCGTGGACACGCACAGCCCCATCTCGATTGACAACTCAATTCTTTAGCGCTGCTTTGTTTGGTGCTGAGTTTCGGTGTCTTTCCCCCGCACCTCCGATGAGCACGGCTGGCTACGTACGGTGCGAGAGAAGTTCAACGTGCCGTGCGTACACAGCGGGGGCCGTCACCGTCGTCACGGTGGCTTCCCACACAAGAGCTCTACAGCCCCCCCCCCTCCAACTCCCCCCCCCCCCCTGACCCCCCCTCAGACAGCCCCTCCCCCCCCGACCCCGCCTCCGAACCTCCCCCCCCGACCCCGCCCCCCAACCCCCTCGACCCCCCCGACATCCCCCTCCGACCCCCCCCAACCCACCCCCCCAAACCCCCCCGAACCCGCCCGACCCCCCCCCCTCCGACCCCCCCGACATCCCCCTCCGACCCCCCCCCCAACCAACCCCCCCCCCTCCGACCCCCCCAACCCCCCCGCCCCCCCCGCCCGCCCTTCCATGTGAGCGGGCGAAGGAGCCCCGGGGGCCTGTTGTGCCGCGACGTGAAATTTCGTGAGCACCAGACAATTGGCCAAGAGGTATAACCACTTTTATTGCTTTAAACTTTCCACGTGTATATATATATGCATCATCTCTATGTGTGCGTGTCGCGTGGTCTATCTCGTGGTATTGCTGGACGATACGCGACTCATGCAGGCAGGCTGTGTGCGGAGAGGGCTGCGCGCTTGGCCGTGCGCGCGTTTCGCCCGGGGCACGCGGAGCGTCGAGACGACGCGAACTCGTCAAGTTTCGTTGCAGACAGCGGGTGGAGCGAGCGGGGAAATCGCAGGGCCGCGTGCACCCCCCCCCCGCCCTGCCGTTACATTTTTTTTGTCTTGCACTTTAAAGAGCAACGCGTGCGGGGATGCCGTGCGGGGCGCAATCGCGAACCGAGGGGGGGGGGGGGGGGGACGGGCGGCTCGACTCCACGCGGTCGATCCGCCGCTCGCCGCCGCAAAAAGCGGCGCGCCGCGGAAAACTTGACGGTGGCGGAAAGGATCGTGGGACATGCCGCCACGGTGAGTGTAATGGTGAGCGCACCGGACCTTTCCACCACCCAGGCTGTCAGTTTGAAACGGTGGGGAAAGCTTCTTAAACCCCCCTTTCTCTCCTCCCATTCAAGCCGCCGCCTCCAACCACCCCAGCAGTTTAAATGCATTCACGACATTTAAGTTGTCACGGCTGGTCGCGTGCAATGGGCTGAAGCGTGGGAACCTCCCGTCTCTTCCGAGACGTCTGGCCGGCAGGGAAGAGTAGGCCAAATACCCACTCGGGCGGCTCGCAATCTCTCTCTCGAGCGCCCTCGAGTGGAGGCCCTTCCGCCAGTCGTGGCGTGAGCAAGGACATTGCAAGGCTGCGCCGCTTCCATTTTGCAATATAAGTACAACTAAGCGATATAGCTCAACTCCACATGATCAGACATGATCTATCCACTGCTGAATTAAGGATGCCCATCGTGCTTGCTATCCACCACAGTCCTGCAATGACACAACACGTCTCGCTACTGAACATGAGCCACATCTGGCTACTGAACATGATCCACATCTGGCTACTGAACATGAGCCACATCTCTTCGGCGGTCGTCCTCCAGCTTTCAACTCAACTTACTCGAATCAAACGTTGACCTTTTACTTTTATCGGAATAAGTTGGGTGAGTCTTACCGTCCATCCGTCTAAATCAGCTCAAGCCTTCCGTAAGTCACGTGACTTGTGTTGTGGCCACGCCCCAACCTGAATCCCTCCCCCCACCCCCTGTGGAAACAGACACCGCTCCGTGCAGCAGCAGTAGCGGGGTCGAGGGCCTCATGCAGCCTCATCCTATCCTCATCTCTCCTGACCCTTTGCTCCCGTTCTTCCATATTTTTCCTTCTTTTTTTCCATTATTTATCTTATCTCTTTCCCCTTTCCCGTTCCTATTCCCATTCATTACATCATTGAGTCTCCTCCCTTCGGTTTGTTTTTTCTTCTCACGACAGAATAGTTTCCGATGGGCCACCACTGGTCACTGGTGCTGTGATCTGTTTGACCGCTCTAGTTTTATGGCAGTGTCGTGCTTTATCGCTGTGATTTGACGGAATCTATCGCATGCAGCCTCACTCAGTCTCAAAACTCATTCACTGGATCCGATCTGCATATCGAGCGAGTAGGATGCTTATTGAGAAATACGTATGCGTCTCGACCCATCGTCAGATCAAACATCTTCCAAATAGATTTCGATTCGAATTCCAAAGAACAGCGCTCATTCGAATCGAAAAAGTTATTTGGAGACCCGGGATGGTGTTTGTCTAAATTTAGAGTGTTTATCCCGTAAATCGATCGGATTTAACATAAGGAAAACAGGCGCCACGTGCCGAATGGGAACAGACATGGATTTCTTTAAAACTTGCTGTTGTGAGAATCTATGAAATACACAAGTCCTTAGCACAGCTTGGAAACTTCCTATTCGCTACCTACAGCAAGTCGGTAGCGTCATACGCACATACATTTAATTGAATCAGGTTTCTGCGCCTAAAACCAGACGTGTAATGTTTAGTAAATGTTTATTTGACGTGCATAACATCAACTTCGCTCACCTATGGTGATGGCAACACGGGAAGTCAAAGTACGCTACTCACGACAAGCGACGTGGTATGGTGCTTGCTACGGGGCCTGGTGCGAGGGATGGATTTCCCACCTCTTCGTAGTCTGACGACTGAACTTCCTTGGGAGGGGGGGAGAGGGGCATGGGGCTGTGGCGCAGTTGCACTGCCTGCACACTCCATAACCACACCCAGGGATTCATTTCGGCGGGGAGTGTGTCGGCTGGCGGGCCAAAAAGATATATTCGCGCTCTGCACATCGCGTCCAGGAGAGCTCTCGCCATGGCCGTGACTACCGCTGCTCACGTGCCACCTTCTGCCCAGTCTAAGCGGCGACCTGCAAGTTATTCGGTGAGATATTAAGCCGTGCAGCTTCGGACGTGGCGAGATCGGACGTGGTCGGGGGGGCGAGTCACCTCGCTCCGGACCTGCCTCCTCACCATCCGCGAACTCGCTCGCCCGCCCGCTCGCCCGCTCGCCTGCTCGCCCGCTCGCCCGCCCACCCGCTCGCTCGCCCGCCCACGCTCAGTCGACGTGCAGTTGCTTGCTGCCCATGACGATCATGCCAGCCAGCCAGGGTGGCAGGAAGAGCCCCAGGGTGCCCATCATGCACACGATGATGAAGGTCCACAGGAAGATCCTGTCCACCACCATCGCCACGTACTTCCAGTCTTGCTTAACCTGCACGGGGTGGAGAGAGCGTCACAACAGCAAGGACACGAGTTCAATTCCCGACTCGGGCGTCTTCCAGCGTGAAGTTTGTATGCTTCTCGCCCTGTTCTGTTTGGGGCTTCCTCGGGGTTTACGTGTTCTGCTTCCTCCCATCGCTACCACAAAGAGAATGTAAAATGGTATTGGCCGAAACATGCCAAGGCAGAAAAACGACCTTGCATATTACTCAATTGGGAGTACATAAAGGAACGTCGGCTCCTATTGGGGGAAAAAACGTGGCAGGATCCTCCTGAAAAGGAGCATTGAGACTCAGTGAGGCTTTCCTTGGTAAACAAGCAGAACAATCGTAGGAGTCTGGAGATTACAAAGGCGCGCATTTCCCCCCCTGTATTTTAAATCAAAAGTTGGGGAGTTCGTCTTGTATTCCAGTAGCATGGTTGGCTATGTAGGGTGCGAAAGAAGTGCAACACACAGCTGTGTGTGCGGATTAACAGATTTATAAAAAAAAATATTGATAGCAGGCACGGGTTTTGGGGTGCGTCTTACTTTTCCCCTGGTCTGGAGAATACGATAATACGTATGGACCATTGGCAGGGAGGCTACGATCCATGGGCCAAACATTGCCCGTGACTTCATTTCACACAACAACGAGAGACCTAACGCTTCGAAACGGACCACAAATGCGATTCATCCGTCACCACAGACATCTTAGCCGCACTCGGGCTTTAATGCCAGCCACAGCCCTCCAGGGCTCAAGTCCAAGTGTCTGGGGGAGGTGGGGGGAGGGGGGGCGGTTTGGGGTGCCCAGGAAAATATTCCATGAAATTAAGTCCTAGCCGCACTAATCGGGTCCTAGAGGGGAATACTTTTTTTGTTGAGTTTAGTATGCTCAGCTACATCTGTCCCTTAAAGTCCCGTGCGCAGTGGCAGGTGACGAGGTGAAACGTGATGGTCAGCGCGCTGCGCTACGAACCCAGCGACCCGAGTTTGATTCCCGCGGATGGCCAACACCAGTTACGATTATCTGCACCGGTCCTGGGCTTCCCTAGTTCGACTCAGCCTCAAATGAGTACCTGGTGTGGTGCGTAAACATCGCCACTGGGGAGACAAAGGCGGCCGGGCGATGTGCTGGCCACCCACCCCCTCGTGCGCCGTGCCGACCTTCATAGGTGCTGCTCGCTAACAACCCTTGCCCCAACAGTCTCTGATCTTTGTCTTTGTTTGGCCCTTTCACGGGTGATTAAAAGTCCGACTCTGCCTTCAGACACAAGCCGGTCGCGTCGCGACTCTTTGGGTCGTTTTCAACGTTCTCGTTCTCAAGTTTGCTTCAGGCCGAGCGAGCCGGTCGGTTGATCGGGGCCCCCAACTTTGGCGGATGGATAATTTGCACGGCGGCTTCTTGAGCCACACACAGAACACACAGACACACAGACACACACACACAACACACACACAACACAGACACAACACATACAACACAACACACACACAACACACACACAACACACAGACACAACACACAGACACAACACACACACAACACACGAACAACACACACACACACAACACACACACACAGCACACAGACACAACACACACAACACATACAACACACAGACACACACACAACACACACAACACAGACACAACACACAGACACAACACACACAACACACAGACACAACACACACAACACACAGACACACACACAACACACACAACGCAGACACAACACACAGACACAACACACACAACACACAGACACAACACACAGACACACACACAACACACACACACAGCACACAGACACAACACACACACACAACACATACAACACACACAACACACACACAACACACACAACACAGACACAACACACAGACACAACACACACAACACACAGACACAACACACAGACACACACACAACACACACACACAGCACACAGACACAACACACACACACAACACATACAACACACACAACACACACACAACACACACAACACAGACACAACACACAGACGCAACACACACAACACACAGACACAACACACAGACACACACACAACACACACACACAGCACACAGACACAACACACACACACAACACATACAACACACACAACACACACACAACACACACAACACAGACACAACACACAGACACAACACACACAACACACAGACACAACACACATACACACACACAACACACACACACAGCACACAGACACAACACACACACACAACACATACAACACACACAACACACACAACACACACAACACACACACACAACACATACAACACACACACAACACACAGACACACACAACACACACAACACACACAACACACACACAACACACACAACACAGACACAACACAGACACAACACACAGACACAACACACAGACACAACACACAGACACAACACACAGACACAACACACAGACGCACACAACACGTCCGAGAGCATTTTCCGCGTTCTCACGATTTTCCGATCTATAATCGCGAGAGCCAGAAACGCCGCCCACCGTCTCCTGGCTTTGGGGAACCGGGGGGGGATAGGGGGGCGCGGAAAACCTCAATAAATCTACGGCGCCGATCTTATAGGTCGAGGACCCCCGGGTAATGGGCCCGAATTGACGCTAATGGTCATTTATCGCGAAGCCAGCTCAGCACGAAAGAGCCGGCGACGATAGATAACGGTGCGATTTACAGGCTGCATTCACGCTCTCGCACCCCCAGATCTCCCGGTGCGGCCTCGAGGTTCGGAGATGGAGAGTTCACGGAGCAGCGCCGACGTAAATTACCACGAACGCGGTCGAACCATATCGATAATAGCAAGGGCGAGATGGTAACTACCTCGCGTGGTATACAGGAGGTTGTGGGATCGATCCCGACCCTTGACGCCTGCTGCTGTAGATTTTGGAGTTTGCGTGTCTCTCTCTCTCCGCGTCGTCCGGTTTTCCCCTCCACATTTAGAATCAGCATCACGCGTGTGGAGCATTTGGCTGCAATGCATTTCCACACGATGATAAGCCACTTCGTTGGGCTATCATTTGTGGCCAGGTCGCTTTTGGAAAAACAGTTACACAGCTCAATGGGCCTTATCTGGTAAAAAAAAAATGGTTTAAATGTGTTTAGTTTTAGCAGGATTTGAAGCTTTCGTGACTGCAGAAATAAAACATTATTTCATTTTATACCTACGTCACTTTACCGAAAGAACAAAAGAGTATAGTTTTAGCATGTTGTACATGCACAGCACATTTTATATATATGGACCATACTTCACCACGCTGGTGAGTGCGGATTGAGGCGAAGGTGTGGGGAGGGGTGTGGGGGGACATCAATGGGTTTTGCTGCACCGCCCCCTGCTGCCCACATTGTCTACTGCACCTCGCCATGGACCCACGGTGGCGGTCACCCAACCCCAGTGCTGTCCAGCCTCTGAGCAGGCTCAACGCCTGCTTAGCTTCGCAAGGCCTGACAAGATCGGGCGCGTCGCGGGTGAATTGGTCGTGGGACGAAGGTGGCGCCGCTGTGAAAATTCACGGCGTCATTTCTTCGTGAAAGGTGTTGGTTGGCGAGTCTGAATACACGCTGAGTGGAACTGGCCAGACAACTCAATGCAGGGGCCTGCTGGAACCCACCCAGACGTATAGATGATACAAATACATTATCAGCCATGGTCGATCCACTGCTGGATGAAGGCTCCTCCCCCCCTCGATCCAAGCATACGTCTCCGTGCTCCTTTGCACAATGTTCAGTTGTTGTTCCCTGTAATTCGGGAACGACCACGTGTCGTTCATTGGTAGCCTGCATCAAATTACGGTGACGTAATTTGAACTTGTTTTTCCCATAATTCTAGATTTGAAGCTTTCGTGACTGCAAGGAATCATCTTCTTAAGTTTTTTCGGTAAAGTCACGTAGAAAGTAAAATAAAATAAAAACAAAAATCACGACGTGACTTTACCGAAAAAACTTAAGAAGATGTTTTTCCCATCTCTGCCTGTGCCCGGCTCCTCGTCCAATTCATAGCCGGAGCTAAGTCGGGCACTTCTCTCACCACGACCCCAACCCAGAGTCACAACGAGACATGGTGTGTCCCCCACCGCTCCTCCACTGCCCCCCCCCCCCCCCTACTGCGGTACCCCCCCATGAAAAATTAGGCACCAATGCTCGCTCCATTCCCAACATTTCGGCAACACATTCGGACGGCCCTTGCCTGTCCCCCCACCCGCCCTTGCCACGGCACCACCACCACCCAACCCGGACTCCCCTGTGGTGCGCCCTGCCGTGCCCCGGAGGGACACAGCCCCCGGTCGAAGTGACACGAGCCCGGGGCGCCGCGTTACCGACAAGTCGGCGTCCTCCGCGCGCAGGTGGTTGGCGATGTACTGCACCCCCTCCACGGCCAGCAGCAGGTTGCGCGAGAAGGCGCAGTGGCTGCAGTCCGCGTAGTCGTCTCCGCGAGACGACGGAGAGGGAGGAGCAGGAGGAGGCGTGAGCTGTTGGCAAAGCGGAGGGAGAGACGGCGCGAACCCGCACGCCGTCGGCGACTCGCGGACGGCGGCGGCGGCGTCGGTCGAGAGGTCCTCACGGGAGCGCCGCGGCGGCGGCGACGGTGGCGCGCCGAGCCTCCCGGGTAGGCCCCGGGCCCTCTCGGCGGCGTCCCCCGAGACAGCGCCGGCGACGACGGCGGCGGCCCCCGGGGCCTCGTCCATCACGGCCGGGGCGAGGGCGGCAGCGGCCGCGGCCTCAGCCTCGGCCACGCTCTGGGGCCTCCTCATGACGAGCCAGCGGGGGACGCGGTCGAGGAAGACGCGGCGCACCCAGCGCGGCATGCAGTGGGTGCCGCGCGAGCGGTGGTGCACGTTGAGCACGAACACCGTGATGACGATGGAGAGCGTGACGAAGATCATGGTGAAGAGGAGGTACTCGCCGATGAGCGGGATGACGAGCGACGTGGACGGGATGATCTCGGTGATGAGCAGCAGGAAGACGGAGAGCGACAGCAGCACGGAGATGCACAGGGTGATCTTCTCGCCGCAGTCCGAGGGCAGGTAGAAGACCAGCACGGTGAGGCACGAGATGAGCAGGCAGGGCACGATGAGGTTGATGGTGTAGAAGAGCGGCAGGCGGCGGATGATGAACGAGTAGGTGATGTCGGGGTAGATCTGCGGGCAGCAGTCGTATTTCTTGGTGTTGTACGTGCCCACGGCGTGCACGATGGCCCACTCGCCGCTCTCCCAGTAGTCCTTGAGGTCCACGTTGCGGCCCATGCTCTTGAGGTCGATCGTGGCCTTGTCGTAGGTCCACGAGCCGAACTTCATGGTGCAGTTCTGCTGGTCGAAGGGGAAGAAGGTGACGTCGATGCTGCAGGAGCTCTTGTAGATGGCGGGCGGCGTCCAGCGCACCGTGCCGTTGTGGTGCACGTTCGCCTTGGTCATGTGCGTCACGATGAAGTCGCCGTCGGCGCTGCGACCGCCGCGGGCGGAGGGAGAGACGGCGAACGCAACGCTCCGATTAGCGGCGCGGTTTGGATACGTACGGAGCGGTAGAAAGTTGGGCGTACGTAGACGTGCGTACGTGAGGGGCCGTCCATAAATGACGTCACGCGATTTTGGACGATTTTGCCCCCCCCGCCAAAATAAAACATGCTTCAAATCGCTTTAAACTGTTGTCATTGTAGTGCGTATTTAATGTGGCGCTGCACTCTGATGTTGTAGGAGAAAACATTTATCAAAAAGTCTAATTAATTAAGTAGAACGTGTTGTCTATATTTATTTAAAGTTGCGCATTTTGATGTGATGTCACATTTCTCAACCCCCCCCCCCCTCGTCACACATCGTCACAAACGTCTGACCCCTCCCCCCCCTAGGTGCGTGACGTCATTTATGGATGGCCCCTAAACGTACGTGACGCAGACGGGACAATCGGGACACAATTGGAAATTACGAAACGATACCGGCCATTCCTCGATTTACGAATTCCCGATTATTGCGAATTTTCGCTTGGACGAAATCTGAATTGCGCCCCATGAACAAGAGGCCTCTGGGTCGGCGGCGCGCCGTGCGCTGTTGACCCCGCGTGCCTGCGTCTTCCTCCCAGTGGGCACACAACGTTTGCTAACGTGTCCTCCACAGTGTGCGTCCCCGAATCTGTCGCGTTATTTGTCATTTGCCCCGAGCGCCCTTCAACGCGATGAGCGAGCGGACATCAAACGTCGCCGGCTATTACTCCGGCGCAGAAATCTCGGCGAGCAAGCGGTAAAGCCCGGTCACGAAAATGGACATCGTGAAAGGGCGCGAGAAGGGAGAATGCTTGGCGGAGCGAGGCAGTATGGTCTGTGCTCTCAGAACGCGGTAGCAGCGTCCCTGACGAACACAAATCGCGTTATAACAACACACAGTCCGCGATAACATGGTGAGACGGGTACGCAGGCTGAACAAAGACTGAGGCGCGTGGGTAGCATCTAGAAGGATCCAGCAGCATCCCGCTGCCTTGTGCGATGCTACGCCGAGGCAGCCGTACGACCACTTTATTCCGACTCGCGTGACGTAGCTCTGTTCACTCAATCGCGTGATATCCAATTCGCATCCGCGTTATGATAAAAAAAAATGTGTTTCCGAATGCATTCATCACGTTATAGAAACTGTTTATTTGACCAGGTAAAGCCAACTGAGCTATGAAGATCTTTGTCAGAAGCGACCTGGCCACAAATGATAGCCCAACGAAGTGGCTTATCACGTGGAAGTTTATAGCAGCCAAATAATCTAAATGCACGTTGATTCTAAATGTGGAGGGGAAAACCGGAGGACCCGGAGAAAAATCCATACGACCACGGGAAGAAAGAACACAAAAACTCCAAATATACAGCAGGCGTCAGGGTTGGGATAGAACCCACGACCTCCTGTATACCAGGTGAGGTAGTCAACATCTCGTCACATTGGTGAAACTTTAACTCTAGATTTGAAGCTTTCGTGATTGCAAGGATTCAGACTCTTTGGTTTTTTCGGTTAACTATCCAATTCGCGTTGTAGAAACACGCTTCTGTGAAAAAGAGATTTATAGCTCATCGGATTCCTCCTGTAACAACTACGTCTTCTGATTTCAAATCTAGAATTACGTCTTCTGATTCCCCTGTAACAACTACGTCTTCTGATTCTCCTGTAACAACTAAGTCTTCTGATCCCCTGTAACAACTACGTCTTCTGATTGTGATGTCGAGATGGCTGTCGGTCGCACGGCGAGGGGGCACCACCCACTTGTTGTAGAGGACGATGTCCGGGATCCAGATCATCTCCGAGGGCACCCGCAGGGAAGTGACGTTGGCGTACTCGGTGGGATCCCAGCGCAGCTTGTAGTCGTGCCACTCCTGCGCAATAACGACGACAACAGCGATCGAGTGTGCAGGGGGTGCAACTGCAGTGGTGTCAACTTTTGGCCCCGGACTAGGAGACGTGGGGGCGCCCATTCCTTTGGTTGCAGCCGGCCCCATGCTCACCACGCTCACCAACATCGTCACCGCACACTCACCACGCTCACCAACATCGTCACCGCACACTCACCACGCTCACCAACATCGTCACCGCACATTCACCACGCTCACCAACATCGTCACCGCACACTCACCACGCTCACCACGCTCACCACACTTACCACGCACCACGCTCACCACGCTCACCACGCTCACCACGCTCATCACGCACCACACTCACCACACTCACCACACTCACCACTCTCACCACGCTCAGCACGCTCACCACACTCACCACGCTCACCACGCACCACGCTCACCACGCTCACCACTCTCACCACGCACCACGCTCACCACGCACCTGCTTGAGCCAGACGTTCGTCGTCATCATCTGGTTCTTCTCGTCCTGCGGGGAGAGACGCGGACACAGGGCGGGCGGCCGGGTCACAATCGCGCCGCTTGACCAGAGCCGTCCCCTCGGGGTACACGGCGGACGGGGGGTGGGTGGAGGGGGAGGGCACCGCCCCAGGCCCCTCGCTTTGGGGGGGGAGGGGGGGGCGCATTTCGACGTCACTGTGTCAGATGTCACGCTTACGGTTCGGTTTGAAGGCGTCGGGAGGGCCTACACAGTGGGATTTAGCTCCGGAACCCTCACCCCCCCTCACCGCCCTCACCCCTCAGCCCCCCAGCCCCCGACAGATTGACGGCCCTGCCAGTGACATCCGATTGGCACGAGTTGTCACATCGCGTGCACCCTCTCTAATTGCTCTAAGGTTGACGTCGATTTCACTGCGATAGACTTCTCGACGGTGACATCTTGGTCGTGCCAGGAACCGTCTCGACCACCGGGGAACCTTGGCAACAGTCAAAGGGCCACTTCGTACCGTTCCATTGGAACGCTGGGTCTGTGAGTGGCTTTGGGGTCGTCCATAAATGACGTCACGCGATTTTGGACCATTTTTGACCCCCCCCCCCCCCTCGTCACACGGCGTCACAAAAAGTCAGACCCCCCCAAAAAAAATGCTTCAAATCGCTTTAAACTATTGTCATTGTAGTGCGTATTTAATGTGGCGCTGCACTCTGATGTTGTAGGAGAAAACATTTATCAAAAAGTCTATTTAATTAAGTAGAACGTGTTGTCTATATTTATTTAAAGTTGCGCATTTTATGTGACGTCAGATTTCTCAACCACCCCCCCTCGTCACACATCGTCACAAACGTCTGACCCCTCCCTCCCCCCCCTAGGTGCGTGACGTCATTTATGGACGGCCCCTTGGTCTGTACGCACACACGAAGCGAAACGCGACTGCGCAGTGTGTAGCGTTCAAATCCAATCGCCCGATGTACTCCAAGTCGATACGGACCCATCACGCGGCGTCTCATCGGAGATTAGGAAGCTAAGCAGGTCGGAGCCTGCTGAGAGCTTGGGATGAGGGATCTGGTTGGTGCTAGGATGGGTCACCAGCATCAGTGCTTGCCAGGTGTTGTAGGCGTGGGGCTGCGAGGTGTTGCCAGGAGATGGCATCGCTGAGTGTCACCCCCCTCTGGTGGACATCTGTGAAATACAGCTTTATAGCTCATCTGATTCCTCCGGGATGACGAAGTATTCTGATTCTGTGTTGGTGGGTTTTCTCCGGAGTCTCCGGTTTACTTCCATGTCAAGGGCAACCTTTAAACGGCACATATATTTTATGCAGCATTATAATAATAACCTGCAGTGTTTTTTATAGAATAATAATGTACAGGTTTGTATCAATAATCCAGTGCTGGGTGAATGCTTCCTCGGCAACAGGTCGGTCCATGGAGGTTTTGTGGCCATGCTTCACCAGCATGGGTAGTGTGGGTTGTGTGTAGTGTGAGCAAGGATCCTATGACTCGCCACTGATGTTATCCGCGTCCAGAAATTGAACTGAAGCGGCCGGGCACCGTGTGCGCTAACCACTGCGCCACCACTCCACATCAATGTTTCGTTGCTGTTATTATTTGGTTCTTTCGGTTAAGTCACGTCTAAAGATAAAATAATAAATTGAATTAAATAATTAAGATTCGTTGCTGTTGTTTATTACTCACGCGAATGTGACAATGCGTCAGTGTGTAGCGGGCCGGTGACCCCCGGCGACCTGAGTTCAACGGCTAACCATCAATAGCGAGTGGTATGTGTCCCGCGCCACCCACGGTGACCGGACCGGTGAAGTATGCTCAGAACCAGCCATGCCTCTCCTCCCCACGCCGTGGGGAGGAGAGGCCTTCATCCAGCATAGGGTCGAAAAAAATCGGGCTGTAAATTCCAAGTATGTATTCTCGTGAGGTTTAAGAATCGATACTATTCAATTACTAGATTCGAAGCTTTCAATTACTCTGAACGCATCCCCGTATGCACCTTTATTTTACATGACCACGTCAACCGCTAGAGGCCGCTACATCCACCACACATTCGTAGACCGGACGGGATCATTGTTTAAAGAATCGTTTGTTGAATCAAATCGCGATGATTCATCGGAATCGGCAGCGAGTGGGTGGTGGTGGTGGAGGAGCGAGTCTGACTCGGGATTAACTAAGCACAGTGACGGTTTCTGAGTAGCAAAAGTAGCTACATATGTAGTAGCTACTATATGTGTAGTAGCTACGGGCCCCGCACTTTCAAGGACCCCGCGTTAAATGCTTTCAATTTATCAATTACAGTTCAATGATTCTGCACTTGCTCTATTACTATAGTACTATACTGCGTTCAACTTTTATGAACGACTGGGTGTTTAACGTTAGTGATTATCCGGCTGTATAGCAAATGAAAAAATACAATTTCTTTACTATGCAAGTGAAATATTAATGTGTTTTAATATTTACGTTTTTTTTTTATTTAGCACCCCTTTATAACATATGCTACAGGCCCCGCACTAGTTTAATCCGGCACTGACTAAGCAGACAAGTTTTTTTTTAGTTTTTTACACATCCCATCAGCTGCACGGCCCCTGCTAGAGGCCATCATTTCAGCAGCGGTGGTTCAAAACACCCACAAGCAAAACTCTGTAGCGGCTTCGAGCAAGCCAGAGTCCGGCAAGCTCGAAGCAACGCTGGCGAGCGATTAAGCTGGTGTTTGTAGGAAAGGAGCCTCCAATGCATTGCGAGTTGAACTTCTTTCGCGCCGTACGTGGCCAAATCGGAGACGATTATGTTGTTGTGTGTCGTGTAAATGAGGAAGTTTTTTTTTATTCCCGAGGGCTAAGTGGCGGTGACCTCACCACGGTGCTTGTGCCAGGCTAGGTGCGCTTTGAGGCCACGTGAAGTGTCGAAGGCTCGCTGGCAGAGGAAGTGACGGGACAGACCCAGGTGCCAACCACGCATTAACATGCACACATATAGTAGAGTTATCCAGCGATAACGAAAATTAATATTATTCATCACCTTCACGAGGTGACTGAGCGTGCAACAACAACAACACAGACACGCGGTGTTTCCCTGTTGATATTCCCCTCTACTAACCGATTAGTGCGGCTAAGATTGTCTCCAAGTGACAAGTGCCTTATTCTCCGGATTGTAAGACGCACCCCACGCGACTGATCCCGGGGTCAAAGAAGGTGAAACCAATCTGGCCACACGCACGGACGCGCGCAAACTCTAACCGGACTACGAGACGCAAACATAAAATACAGACACAAAAATGTGCGTCTTTTTTCATACGGAGAAGACGGTGACGTCGTCTTTGCGGGGACGTTGTCGAAGTGATAGTGGCCGGGGTGGTGGTGGGTGTGGAGCGGTGGTGGTGGGGGGTGGGGGAGGTGGGTGGCGGGGGTGGTGGGTGGGGAGCGGTAGTGTAGCGGTTAGCGCTACGCCGCGCTACGAACCCGGCGACCCGTGTTCGATTCCCCCCCCCCCACGGCCAACATCAGTGACGATTATCTGAACCGGTCTTGGGCCTCCCCTAGCTCGACTCAGCCTCAAATGAGTACCTGGTACGGTGCGTAAACATCGCCACTGGGGAGACAAAGGCGGCCGGGCGTGGTATTGACCACCCACCCCCTCGTGTGCCGTGCCGGCCTTCATAGGTGCTCGCTAACAGCACTTGTCCCAACAGTCTGTTAAGGTATTCTTAGGATTTTTCTGTAAAGTCACGTAGGTAAAAAATTAAAATTAATAAAAGTAAAATAAAATAAAAATCACGACGTTTCGGAGGCAACACAAGCTTCCGTCTTCAGGTGGAACCGTCACAGCCCGACAGCTGTATCAAGTAAGACGGAAGCTTGTGTTGCCTCCGAAACGTCGTGATTTTTATTTTATTTTACTTTTATTAATTTTATTTTTTTACCTACGTGACTTTACCGAAAAAACCTGCAGTCACGAAAGCTTCAAATCTACAAGTCTGTTAAGGCTATACGGGGGATCTTTGTCTTTTGGTGGGTGGGGGGGTCCTGGCTGGCTACGGGGCCGTGTGAAACGAAGTCGCGGCATCCCCGTCTGACCCGCGGGCAGCACCGCCGAGCCCCTTGCCCCACTGCCGGTGTGTGTCGTGCAGCGCGGAGCGGCGAGCGGCAGAGTCGCTCACCACGTCGATGAGCTGCGCGATGGAGAGTCCGAACTTCACGTCCACCACGTCGGAGACGTTGGCCACGGGACGTGACCACTTGTTGTAGCGCCTGAAGAGGCGGCGGAAGAGGCGGCTCTCGGCATGGGAGCGGCCCTGGGGGATGCCCTGGCACAGCGCTGGCCGCAAATCCCACCCGGCGGCAGAGATTTAAAAAAAATTAACCCGTAAAAACAAAGTTTTTCACTATAAATCCTTTATATGCGTGGCATCGGTTTTATTTTATTATTCATTTGTTTTACTTGAGTAAGAGTTTCATTTTTATCACATTGGTATTTTAAATTAAATATGAAAAAAAAAATTTCCCTAAAAAATGGAAAATTTTGGAAAAACATTTTCACGAAAATAAATTGTCACGCACAACGAGTCTGTGTGCAAAATATCAGCTCGATTGGATCACGGGAAGTGGGTTAAAAAACGACCGAAATATTTGCACGGTCGTAAGCGCGCAAGCAAGCAAGCAAGTGAACTTAATATAAAGGATTTAAAAACAACAACAACAGCAGCAACAACAACAACAACAACATATTTGCATTCGTGGTGCTCAGCGGAGTTGCTGTCCGCGGTGAGCGGCGAGCGCGCTGGACCTTGCAGTGCAGAGGTCGCCGGCTCGATGCAACCTCCCGGCGCGCCAGTCGACACAATGGGGGGCAGGTTTCTTAAATCTCCCCCCCCCCCCCCCCACTTACCCGACTTGCCAATCGACTGTGGCGAACGGATCGCACGTGGTGGGGTAAAGTGTGGGTACCCCCGCCTCGTCTGGCCAGCAATGGATAGACGCTACATCACGAGCATGACGACGACGACGATGTTGAACCTGAGCTCCCGTGGCTCAGAGGCGCACCGGGGGAGCGAGCGAGCGAGCGCAGTCTGACCTCTAGGTCGACTCGGCAGGCGAAACGCCGTCGTAAAATGCAATGATCGCCTACGTACTACATACGACGACAAGCAGACCGTGCAATGTACTACGTACGACGAACTACGTACGACGACAAGCAGAGCCGTGCACTGAACTTCACGGGGTAATGAGGCTCCCGATCGTGCGGGAGTCCTGCTGCTGCCGCCGCTGATAATGCCGCTGCTGATGATGATGCCGCTGATGATGATGCTGCTGATGATGATGCTGTTGATGATGATGCTGTTGATGATGATGCTGCTGATGATGATGCCGCTGATGATGCTGTTGATGATGATGCTGCTGATGATGATGCCGTTGATGATGATGCTGCTGATGATGATGCCGTTGATGATGATGCTGCTGATGATGATGCTGCTGATGATGATGCCGCTGATAATGATGCCGTTGATGATGATGCCGTTGATGATGATGCTGCTGATGATGATGCCGCTGATGATGCCGCTTATGATGATGCTGTTGATAATGATGCTGTTGATGATGATGCTGCTGATGATGATGCTGTTGATGATGATGATGCCGTTGATGATGATGCCGTTGATGATGATGCTGTTGATGATGATGCCGCTGATGATGATGCCGCTGATGATGATGCCGTTGATGATGATGCTGTTGATGATGATGCCGCTGATGATGATGCAGTTGATGATGATGCTGTTGATGTTCTCGCTTGAGATGGTTCGCTCGCAAACGTTTAACGCGCGCACCGCAACCAACTCACGATCGGCTTGCGGCGGGCGGTGACGCACGGCGATTCACGAAGGCAACCGCGGCTACGAACCTCGACCGCCTGAGTTCGATATTCCCCCAGCCATGGGGCTTCACCGCCGGCGGTGAGCGAGCGTCAGTTTGTGTGAACCGGCCGTTCTGTTTGAGTACGGTTAAACATTTATACTTACGCGATCTGACCCAAAATACCGCTATTGTCGACGCGTATCCGACAAGGCAAAGGTGCAGGGCTGAAAAGTCCTTGTTGACGCCACTGCCGAATGAAGAATCTCCGCTTGAGAGAGTTCTAGAGAAGACCTCTCAAGGGGACGTTTGACCTCCTCTTCCAAGATGACCCAGACGTCTTGAAAGAGACAGGGGGTACCCATATCTATTGCTGAGTGGGCAGCGGCGTAGAGGAGGGTGGGTGGGTGGGGGGTGTAAAAATCTTGTTCATTGTTTCAGCTTTCGCGCCGGGGAGATTGATTGTAGATTGCAAGTCGTCCACTGTGCTAACACCACGGTAGCATCGTGCAGCAATAATAATGAATAACAGCGTTTGACTAAATCAAGTTGGAACGTCTGGCGGACTGTCTGTCTACCACGCGCCGCAACTCGCCTCGATCGCATGAAGTGACATCGACTAACTCGTACACGTGTTGCGGCCGTCATCCTCACATATGGCGCACAAAGACAAAGATCCCCCGTTATAGCCTTGACATACTTTTTGGGGGCAAGTGCTGTTAGCGAGCACCTATAAAGGCCGGCACGGCACACGAGGAGGTGGATGGCCAGCACCACGCCCGTCCGCCTTTGTCTCCCCGGCGTCGATGTTTACACACCGCACCAAGTACTCGTTTGAGGCTGAGACGACTTAGTGGAGGCCTATGACTGGTGTCAGATAATTGTCGCTGGTGGGAATCGAACTCGGGTCGCCAGATTCGTAGTTGCAGCGCGCTAACCGCTTCACTATCGCTCGCACAGATTCCCCTCCGCATCCATCGGATGCGACATCCATGCAAAGAGCACCGCACTGCCATCATGCCTGGCGCACACGTGGTCATCACACCATGCCTTCGATGTCACGGTTTGAAGGCAAGACGTGGACGCATTGTGGCATGGTCAATTCTCCACAGTATTCCAGGACAACCCAGTAGCCTGGTCTTGTTTAAAAAAGGAGGGGGGGGAGGATATACACGAATTCAAGAGGGTTGGGTGCAATGGCACAATTCAGTAAATGTCAAACGAACGTTCGACAAATGTTAATTGTGAAACAGAATTAGCGTACGTACGGAAATGCCACCTGCTGTTGTCGTATCGTGCATTCTGCTCTGGCCCCCGATGTAATTGAACAATGGTTGCGATGGCCAATTGTACACAATTTTGTGCTAACATATTTTTTTTATTTAACTCAGAATTTTTAAAGGGGGTTTGGGGGGGGATTTAGCCTGCAGGAGGAAGTGGGGGGGGGGGGGCTCAGCCCTCTTCAGCCCCCCCCCCTCCGTGACGAGAACCACTCAAAACACGTGGGGTGAATGTCCTTTACGCAGCTGTGCGCCCGGCTTTTAAAGAATAAAGAAGAATAATAAACCCGCTGGGATTCTCACGGATTCCGTGCGCTTCAGTTGAGCCCTTCACTTGCATAAGAGACGTTTGGGAAATACAGCGGCTGCTGCTGCAATTTTTTTCCCTGTTTCGACTGAAAACGCCTCTTGGTGAATGTCTTCACGAGCGCGTCAGCATCAGTGCGCGCTCATCGCGGTTGTTTTGATGATTTGTCATCACGGTGACTGTGATCGTGGTTGCGATGATGATCGCGATGACGGGGATGATTGTGACCACGCCAACGGTCGTGATGACGATCGTGATCATGATTGTGATGATGGTGGTGGTTGCGATGACAGAAACCATCGTGATTGTTGATCATAATTATGATCGTGATTATTGTTTCGATGATTACGATGGTGACGCAGATGATTATGATCACGATGATTAGGGTTAACAAAAAACGCTTGCCTAAACACCCCAACAACTCAAACCGCCTTGCGTCACATCTCATCTCCACCATTACAATTCTCTGCTGCAGTCTCGCCAAGGGGACCCCCCCCTTGTAGCAGCTGTCCCTGTGCGGCATAAGATGTACGCAGAGTCAGCCTACGAGCGGGAATGAGTCTGTCATTAAGGGGGGAGGGGGGGGATGCGACGTGGCTTTACCAAATGTGCGAGTAATTTATCAAATGTGACGAGTTGGAGAGTGACGCCAGCACACACGGCCGAATGCACCCGGTGTGATTATGATCATGATCGTGACGACGGTGATGATGATGATGATTGTCCCGGGGTGTCTCCCCCCCTCTTACCCGTGACCCCCAGCAGCGAAGCCAGGGTGAGAAGTCCACCCCGCATGGCCTCGGCTCACGGAGCCGCAGTCTATCCCAGAGCCTTGGTCTCTTCCCCTCCGTGACACCCGGACATTACTTTGATGAAGATGGCAAAGCGACCAAAACCATCACCGCCACTGCGACTCACCGCTACTAATACTACTCACTGCCACTCACAACCACCACGACTACTATACCCACTGCTACGACGCAACCCCAATATCACGAAAACTGCTACGCACTACCACCACGACTACTCACTACCACCACTGCTCTACCCACTATCACTGCCACTTACATCACCACCCGCTATCATCAACATCATCACTCGCTGTCCACCAACACCACCACCACTATTCACTACCCACTGCCACTACCGACCACCACAACCACTTCCACTCAATAGTAGCACCATCTAGAACGGCGAGCTATTACAATCACCCCCTACCTACCACTCGCATCCACCACCAAGCATCAGCAGCATCAGCGAGGGGAACTTACGCTTGGCTGGGTTAAGCGCGCTCCCTCACCCCGCTCAGTAATGAGCAAGCCTCCCTCCCTGGCTCCTTGTCTCTCTCTGTCTCCGCGTCTCTGTCTCCGTGTCTCCCTGCGCCAGCGTCTCCCTCTCTCTGCCTCCCTGCGCCAGCGTCTCCCTCTCTCCACGTCTCCCCGCCCCCCGTGCCTCCCTCCTTGTCACCCCCCCGTGTTTTCCCTCCCCGCCTCCTCGTCTCCCGGTCCCCGTGGCTCCTCTCCCTGCGCGTGCCTCCGCGTGTCTCCCTTCCTCGCCGCTGTCACGCGGACAGCGCCGCTGCTTCCTTGCCGCGGGTCGTCGTGCACGGCGCGCGCGTCGTCCCCATTGCCCCCCGCGCTGGCACGCTGCGAGACGAGCTGAAACCGCGCAAGCAAAGGGATGTCCAGATGTCCACTGTGCGGGCGATCTAGAACGCGTCGACTTCTGTGGACATGTAACCCTAGCTCGAGACTGTGTGTCTGTGTGTGCACAAGTACAAGACAGCGTGGATCTTCTTCGTCGTCATAACCGTGATGAGTCACCGTTCCCTCCCTGAGTCGCTCGTGGCTTGCGCTGTTGCTGCTGCTGCTCTGATGCTGTCACTCGTGCCGGCTCGCGGAGGATTGGAGAGACACCGGTATGAGCACACGCACCCCTTGGCGTTGTGGGGGGTGGGTGGGGTGGGGGGGTGGAGGGTGGTGGGGGGTATGCTGAGAGGGGCAGGAGAACGGCGCTCAGCCAGGAGCAGCAGTGGACCTATCCAACCGAGAGAGGGCATCCAAGACCACGGGGATCGTCACGGGACGAGATGAGTTGCGAGTGATCACTCTTCATCGGAGCTCTTCCCAGATGTGCTTCCGGCGTTGTGCCGTACCGCAATGATGTCCGACGTTTTCGCTCCGCGTGCTAGGAGCTTCGTCAGGAAATGTATTCGGTGCACTCCACGCGCTTGGAGCTTCAATCGCCAGTCATCAACAAACATCAAGTAAAACGTTAATCGTTGTCCTTAGTCATCATTCCCCCCAAAGGTTATAAAAAATAACCACGTATCGCCAATTATCCAGTAATTATGAGCATTGTTCTACATCAATTATACTCTTTGGTTTTTTCGGTAAAGTCACGTAAACATTTACACTATGAGATCTCTTTTACCAGTGGCAAAATATAATGGTAGGTTTTTACCCTTTTAACTGGTACAAAACTGACACCTTTATTCAAGGCATCATGCTTGCAATGACCACAACACAAGTAGTCAATAAAGCAAACAAAAAGAAGCAACTCTGATAAGGATAATAATAAGTTGATAAGGATAAAAACAACTCTGATAAGGATAATAATAAGTTGATAAGGATAATAATAAGTCTGATAAGGATAATAATAAGTTATTATTATCCTTATCAGAGTTGCTTCTTTTTGTTTGCTTTATTGACTACTTGTGTTGTGGTCATTGCAAGCATGATGCCTTGAATAAAGGTGTCAGTTTTGTACCAGTTAAAAGGGTAAAAACCTACCATTATATTTTGCCACTGGTAAAAGAGATCTCATAATGTAAATGTTTACCCCGAACTCTCAATACTCTGATATTGCACTGTTTTTGAGTTGTACGCCTTCTGGTGTCATCTGGCCCTACACCAATGGGGACTAGGCTCTAAAGAAAGCCGTCTCGGGTGTGGGCCAATCAACTTCAAGGACAGTGCATATTATTATCCTTATCAGAGTTGCTTCTTTTTGTTTGCTTTATTGACTACTTGTGTTGTGGTCATTGCAAGCATGATGCCTTGAATAAAGGTGTCAGTTTTGTACCAGTTAAAAGGGTAAAAACCTACCATTAAAGTCACGTAAGTTAAAATAAAATAAATCACGACGTTTCGGGCGCAACACAAGCGTCCATCATCAGGTGGGAAAGCATGGTCTGCTGCTGAGGCAGACTGTGTTAAAAGGTTTGAAATGGGTGTAGCCCATGGGTAATAAATAAGTGGCCGTGGCCAGTGATGTTACTGTGAGAAATTAGAGGGCACGGAAGTGGCCTTGTTAATGTGAGGGATTAGCATGATGTTCATGTGAGAGATTAGAGGGCACGAAAGTGGCCTTGTTAATGTGAGGGATTAGCATGATGTTCATGTGAGAGATTAGAGGGCACGGAAGTGGCCTTGTTAATGTGAGAGATTAGCATGATGTTCATGTGAGAGATTAGAGGGCACGGAAGTGGCCTTGTTAATGTGAGAGATTAGCATGATGTTCATGTGAGAGATTAGAGGGCACGGAAGTGGCCTTGTTAATGTGAGAGATTAGCATGATGTTCATGTGAGAGATTAGAGGGCACGAAAGTGGCCTTGTTAATGTGAGGGATTAGCATGATGTTAATGTGAGAAATTACCATGTAACTGTATAAAATAAGGATAAGAAGAGCGGCCTCCTCGAAAGGGAGTGCAACCCAACGGCTGTAATCCGAAGGGCATATGAGCATGAGAGTGCAATACATCGGACATGTGAGCATGAGAGATCTAAGAGAGAGGCATAGAGAGAGAGAGAGACACAGAGAGTAGAAATAACAGCTGACATAGGCAGGTTGGATGGAAACATCACAGTCAGTTAATAATTTACCTGGTTAATAACGTCCTTCTAATGATTGCTCAGTTTGTACCCATCCTCTCGGTTGAAGTTGTGTCTGTGTTTATATATCTGGATGGCTTCATGAACAAATCTCTGAAAGTAGCCGGTAGGTTTGCAGAGTACCTCGGTCTTGGAAAAATCAATTTCGTGTGAGCCCGCAGCGTTAAAACAATGATCGGCGTCGGCAGGGGTATTGGTCCTACCGTGTTTCAGATCTGCCTTGTGTCCACGGACGATCTTACATGCTAATATCTCACATTAACATCATGCTAATCTCTCACATTAACATCATGCTAATCTCTCACATTAACATCACTAGCCCCGGCCACTTCTTTATAACCCTTGAGCTACACCCATTTCAAACCTTTTAAAACAGTCTGCCTCAGCAGCAGACCATGCTTTCCCACCTGATGATGGACGCTTGTGTTGCGCCCGAAACGTCGTGATTTATTTTATTTCTAACTACGTAACTTTACCGAAAAAAACAAAGAGTATGGATTCCTGCAGTCACTGAAGCTTCAAATCAAGATTACATCAATTATGTTTTAATAATCAGTCATCAATAACAATTAGCCAGCATCATAGTCACCAATTATGAACATTTATCAAAATAAGCCATCAATCATCACCGTCAATACTTATCCTTCAAATATCACTGTCCTGGTCACAAAAGCAAAGTTTGTGGGGAATAAGAGCCATTTTCTATACTTTTTAGGCAAAAGCAATGACGAAAATACATTCCTGCGGACGGAGCTGGTAGGAACGTTGGGTTGCTCGGTCAATGGCCAGGGTCAACGGCGGCGTGGTGTATTCCGCAAATATGCCCGACTGTGAGGGCGGGCACAAGCCGGCGTGAGTAGGTTAAACGTTGAGTTTTATAAGGGCACCACGGGGTGACCAGCCCCTCCCCACCCAGCCCCACCCAGCCCCACCCCGCCCCACCCCGCCCCACCCAGCCCCTCCCCACCCTCCCCACCCAGCCCCTCCCCACCCAGCCCCTCCCCACCCTCCCCACCCAGCCCCTCCCCACCCTCCCCACCCAGCCCCTCCCCACCATCCCCACCCAACCCCTCCCCACCCTCCCCTCCCAGCCCCACCCAGCCCCACCCTCCCCTCCCAACCCAGCCCCTCCCTCCCCATCCAGCCCCTTCCTGCACGACGGACGGGCACAATAATCCCCTGTGGGCTGGTGTAACCAGGAGGTTCCTACCAGTATAACACTTACTACTCAGGAACAAAAATTCTGTTACATAGTATAATTAGCCATGATCATCTTTTCCATCATCATAAGCAGTATCATCACTTTCACTACACTGTTAACTTCAGCATCATCAGCAACAGCAGCATAATCATCAGATACAAAGATCCCCCGTATAGCCTTAACATACTGTTGGGGCAAGTGCTGTTAGCGAGAACCTATGAAGGCCGCCATTGTCTCCCTAGTGGCGACGTTTAAACACTGCACCAAGCTACTCATTTAAGGCTGAGTCGACCTAGGGGAGTCCTGAGACCGGTTCAGATAATCGTCACTGGTCTTGGCTATGAGCGGGAATCGAACTCGGGTCGCCGGGTTCGTAGCGCAGCGCGTTAACCGCTCCACCACCGCTCCCCACATAACCATCACACACGCGCATCCACACTCAATCCACTGCTGGATGAGGGCCTCCACGTGCGTTGTGGTTTTGGGGTAGGGCTAGTACCAGTGTGTGTGTCTCGTCATGGTGTAGTGACAGCACTGAGTCTCTATGACTCGTTAGTGTCAGCGGAAGGGGGCTGCAGTTGTCACAACCCGCACACCGCACGCTCGCCACTCGAGCTCACAGCCTGCTCATGTCGCCGTTCACATGGCCAGAGCTCCACCACCACCATCATCGTCGTCGCTGAACCCCGTTGTGGAAGTCGGCTCTACGGGGACGCAATCTGACCCCCGACTCCTCGTGGCGAAACCCTTCCGTGTCACGAGTGACGCGGGGAGACGTGGGGGGGTGACGGGGAGACGCAGAGCCGCGTGTATTGCCCGCAGAGCGTTGCGGGTAGACGTGGAGTGTGTGGAGAGCGTTGCGGGGAGAGAGTTGGATAAGGGAGAGTGGCGAGACGCAGGGAAGAGTGTGGTGGGGAGGGAGTGGGAGACGAGTTGAGTGTACACTGAACGAGCTCGAGTGTGAGGAGTGTGAGGAGTGTGTGAGACACAGTGAGTGTGCGACCGGTGGTGTGTGTGTGAGAGGGGTGCGATTGGAGTGGTCAGTGAGTCTCGAGAGAGAGAGAGAGTCTGTGTGAGGAGTTCAGCGAGTGCGTGGAACACTGCGACACGTGCGAGCGAGTGAGTGTGCGTGTGTGTATGAGCGTGAGCGTTCACCTGGTCAGTCAGTGGGAGTGGTTATGGTGACGCCTACAGCCAGCAATTCGTCTGTGGTGGTGTGCCAGCGTGCTGGCTTATAAATAGTGAGCGTCGAGTGCCTGCCGTGTGTGTGTGACCGAGTCTTGTGTGTGTGTAAGTTGTAGCCAGGACACGTGTGTGGGTGATTGTCGAGTGGAGTGGTGCTGCTGCTGCGATGTCTCTGCGCGTCGCGATGTTCGATCTCGGAGGGGTGCTGGTCAAGCTGCCGCCGCCAAACCTCTTGCACGGCGCCTCCAGCCTGCCGAGGTGAGTGGTGCTCTGGTGAGCGAGGGGTGTACGGGGTGAGCTGCGTGTGGGTGAGGTGTGGTGAGATGTCACAACGTTGGCCATGCGTGGGGCTGGCCACCCATCCAACCTCGTGTGCCATTCACGCACTTGGCACAGGTGCTCGCTAACAGCACTTGCCCCAACATCATGCTAAGGCTATGCGGTGGTTCTTTGTATTTTTTGTTCGTGGTGTGTGTGTGTGTGTTGAGGGTGTGTGGGAGGGTGTGGTACAGGTGTGCATGGTTGTGTGTGTGTGTGTTGAGGGTGTGTGGGACGGGGCGGTACAGGTGTGCATGGTTGTGTGTGTGTGTTGTGTGTGTGTGTTGAGGGTGTGTGGGAGGGTGTGGTACAGGTGTGCATGGTTGTGTGTGTGTGTGTTGAGGGTGTGTGGGACGGGGCGGTAAGGTGTGCATGGTTGTGTGTGTGTGTTGTGTGTGTGTGTGTTGAGGGTGTGTGGGATGTGTGTGTGTGTGTGTTGAGGGTGTGTGTGTGTTGAGGGTGTGTGTGCTGTGTGTGTGTGTGTTGTGTGTGTGTGTGTTGTGTGTGTGTGTGTTGAGGGTGTGTGTGTGTTGAGGGTGTGTGGGACGGGGTGGTAAGGTGTGCATGTGTGTGTGTTGTGTGTGTTGATGGTGTGTGGGATGGGGCGGTACAGGTGTGCATGGGTGTGTGTGTGTTGTGTGTGTGTGTGTTGAGGGTGTGTGTGTGTTGAGGGTGTGTGGGACGGGGCGGTAATGTGTGCATGGTTGTGTGTGTGATGTTCGTGGTGTTCTAGTTGAATGCCCTGGGTGCTGGATGTCTTTGTTGAGTGGTTGTTGTTGTTGTTGTGTTGTTGTTGTCAGCGTGCAGGATTTTGCATTGCAGGATGTGCATGATGGTTCAGCATGGTCGCTCAGCAGACACTGACTCTTCATGCAATCCTAACTCGCACTACCGAGTTGCATAATTGACCTCTGCCAGGGCACTGTAAGTGCAGAGGCTCACGGAAGCACACAAACCCTGACACCGGCAGTCGTGGACGTGATGTGGCTCTTTAAAAAGGTTTCAGGTTTTTAGCAAAACAGAAACGCATGGCAGCATTCACGGACGTGACACGAGAGCGAAGAGTGATTGTGCGCCGTTCTCTTAAGTGACCGGAACAAGCACCTCGCCCGTGTCGTCTTGGAGTTGGGGAATTGCGCTGCGGTGTTTTGGCCGCAAATGAACTCTGAACCCGGCTTGCCACGAATTAAATCCCTTGTTCTGTGGGCGACGTCGGAGGCGGCTAGTATCTGAGCCAGTCCTTGGTAAGCGCCACCCTCTGCTAGCCCCTACTGACCAGCGTGACGAGGTGTTGGCGGGATGCATCCGATGGGCTTCTGCTGGGGAGATGGAGTGATCAAATCAGGTAGGTAAAAAAATTAAATTAAATAAAAATTAATAAAAGTAATATTATTACTTTTATTAATTTTCTTTTTACCTACGTGACTTTACCGAAACAAACCTAAGAGTATGAATCCTTGCAGTCACGAAAGCTTCAAATCTAGAATGATCAAATCAGCTTTGTGAGCAATTTTGCCGAGCTGGGGCGGATCATTCTTTCGCACCGCGCGTAGCCAACCCCGCGAATCGGAGGTGCGGTTGTGTGTGCGCAGCTTGGGTCGGACTTCATCCAGCAGTGCATAGCTCATGGCTGATGATGAGTTATTCGTACTGAGAGTGCACACACAAATGCATGTTCAGCATGCAGCAGAAGCCGCTTGCAGCAACAACATACAATCTAAGTCGCTCGGTTGCGCAATCCTTTCAGTGCCTCATTCTCTATGTGGTTTGGCAAACTTCCATTTAGCACACGCAACGTTTACTGTAACAAGCATTACAAAAAACTTGATTATGTTCATGTTTTGTTTCTTTCTTAAATTTGTTTGAAATAGTCTGTCACCAATCACGGTCACGAGGCCAAGGCTCCACTCGGAACTCCGATAGTGGAATGCATTTTTTCTTTGAGCACGGTCCGTGTAAGAAGATTTCATAGAACTACTCCTGAGAGCCTTTAGAGTAACCTTTGGTTCACATAGTCGGGGAGGGGGGTGGGGTACACTTTCCCACCCACCTCCCCTGCTACAGACAGTAGTGCCCATCATATGTTGGCAGTCACACTGCCATTTTTAATTCTCGAAGGCTGGAATGTGTTCAAATTATTAGTTGAGAGACACGTTTTCACGTAAAAATAATATTTTTATGTAATCAGATTATGTATGTACTGTACGTTGAACTTCTTTCGCACCGTACGTAGCCAACCGCACTGATCGGAGGTACGGGGGTGGTTGGGGAAGGACAACAAACTAACACACAAAAAGCAGTTCTCAAAGAAGTGAGTTTTCAATCAGCGGTGACTGAGCTGAGACCATGAGCCCGGTTTTTTTGTTACCGCATGCGGCTGAACCCAGGATCTCGGCGGTTGCCAGCTTGGCACTCTTGAGCCCTGAGCCACATCGCCATTCTCCTCGTTCTCTGCTCATGTTTCATTGCTTTTTTTTATAATCTAAGTTGTCTTGTGCTTGTTGTTGTTTGACTTGCATCCCACTGGGATTTTTGCACACAGCGTTGGTGTACGGTGCTTTTTCTGCAATATTTTGCTGTCTTTTCTTGGATTTTCTGTTTGCACATAGTCACTTTAAGATGTTTTCTTGTTCATGTTTTAATTTTTTTGTTTGTTGCGGTTGCACCCGATTCAAGAGCCGAATGGCTCACAGGGCTATACCAAATAAATGAAACTTGAAGCTTGAAAATGTTCTTGTCTTCTCGCGACCGGCAGGGAGCTCCTGGAAGCTGTGTTCGATGTCAAGAACGAGAAGGACGTTTCTCTGCACAGACTGGAGCGGGGAGAGCTCACTCTGGAGCAGGTGAATTATTTACCATTTTGCTCTTCGACTGTGAACACTTCTTATCGGCAGCATGTTTTGCTCGTGCCAAAGTTTGGCCCGAGTCAAAGTTGAGCTTTTGTGCGGAAACTGGAATAGCACAATCACAAAAAAGTCGCAAATGTAGTGGAGGTTATTGGTAATAAACCGGCGACCTCTGGATTGCAAATCCAATGTGCTGCTCGCCGCTATGGCTCGGCAATAAAGATCCCCCGCATAGCCTCTAACAGACTTGGGGCAAGTGCTGTTTGCGAGCACCCATGAAGGCCGGCACGGTATCCACGATGGGGTGGGTGGCCAGCACCAAGCCCAACCGCCTTTGTCTCCCTCGTGGTGATGTGTACACACCGCACTAGGTACTCGTTTAAGGCTGAGTCGACCTAGGGGAGACCCAGCACCGGCCCGGGTAATTGCCACCGGCGTTGGCCACGAGCGGGAATCGAACTCGGGCCCCCAGGTTCGTGGCGTAGTGCGCTAACCGCCAAACTCGCGCTCCCCACGCACGCGCGCACGCATCCACACGTACACACGCGCACGCATCACTAATACGGTGGTGCCAACGGCGATTGACGACGCGCGCTTTGCCTGGCGGCGCAGTTCTACCCGGAGTTCAACGAGGAGTGCCAGCGGGAAGCGAAGCTGCGGGGCTTGAGCGTGGCCGAGGGCTTCACGGCCGAGCGGTTCTTCGAGAGGTTCTACGCGGGCAGCCTCAACGAGCCCATGCTCAGGGCGGCACAGCAGCTGCGCAGCCACGGTGCCGCATTCCCTCTTGTCACGCGTGTGTGTGTGCATGTGTGTGAGCGTGTGTGAGCGTGTGTGTATGAGCGTGTGTGCGAGCGAGTGTGTGTGCGTGCGTGTGTGTGAGCGTGTGTGTGTGAGCGAGTGTGTGTGAGCGAGTGTGTGTGTGAGTGTGTGTGTGAGCGAGTGTGTGTGAGCGTGTGTGCGTGTGAGCGTGCGCGTGTGTGTGTGAGCGTGTGTGTGTGAGCGAGTGTGTGTGTGAGTGTGTGTGTGCGCGAGTGTGTGTGTGCGCGCGTGTATGTGTGTGTGGGCGTGTGTGTGTGCGCGCAAGTGCGTGTGTGAGCGTGCGTGCGTGTGAGTGTGCGCACGTGTGTGTGTGTGAGCGCGCGTGTCTGCGTGTGAGCGTGTGTGTGTGCGGGCGTCGTGCTCGAAAATCCACACACCTCGTGTGCCGTGCCGGCCTTCGTAGGTGTTGCTGCTCGATGACAGCACTTGCCCCAAAAGTATGTTGAGGCTATACCGGGGGATCTTCTTTGTCCTTGTATGTATTTGGGGAGTGGTTGTGTAGCGGTTAGCGCGCTGCGCTACGAAGCCAGCGGGCCCGAGTTTGATTCCCGCTGATGGCCAAGGTTGGTTTTGAAATTGGTCCTGGGCTTCTCCTAGGTCGACTCGGCCTCAATTGAATACCTGGTGCTGTGTGTAAACATCGTGTACCGTGTCTGCCTTCATAGGTGCTCGCTAACGGAACTTGCCCCAACAGCCTTTTGAGGTTATACGGGGGGGGGGGGGGGGGACATTCATTCCCAAACCGTAAACGAGCCGGAGAGTCCAACATTTCGTCGGCGCAGATCCCCCTTGAGACGCGTCGCTCACACCACCACCGCTGCCGTGCCTCCCCCCCCCCCTATCGACGGTGCCAGGCTTCAAGACCTGCGTCCTGACGAACAACTGGGTGGACGACAGCGCGGCCCGCGGCACCACCTCCAAGTTCATGTCCGTACTGCGTCGCAGCTTCGACCTGGTGATCGAGTCGTGCCGCGTGGGCCTGCGCAAGCCGGACGTGGCCATCTACACGCTGGCCCTGCGGCAACTGGAGGCCACTCCGCAGCAGGTTCGCGCCCCACCTCCCCTCCCCTCCGCCTGCTTGCCGGAGTTGCAGAGATGCGCCGGGCGCGTGCACGCGCGCGTCCCGAAACCGAGCGAGGCCTGGCGCACGCGAACGCCCGGGGCGGCGTAGTGGCGCTTGGTTAATCGGACGTGACAAGTCACTTTTTTTTTGTAGGTTCCCTGTAAGTCAGCACTTGGGAGGACGGATCGCACGCGTTCACAAAACTCTCTCCCCGTGGGTATGGGATTACTCTGGGTACTCGGGGTTTCCGCCCGAACGCATTGATGGAGCTGGCCAAAACTTGCCGATAAGGGAACACAGAGCTTTGGCAATTGTTCCGTCTGCCTTGCCAAGCGCTCCGTCTGTGCTTTCACCTGCGCCTCCCTGTGCGAAAGACCGTGCGCATCACGTGTTCTGCAGCGTTTTAAACTGCAATTTGCATTAATCGCGCAGTATAAAACACAGTTATTATTATCAATAGATGCTAATTGGACCGTCGACATATTTTTCACGAGACGGGAAAACTTCCATTTGGAACTGTATTCGTAAGCAGTGCACCACATTGTGCTACAAAAGCAGACCTGGACAATTTAAGTCAGAACAACTTCTGAATTCGCCACGACTGGACCACCACAACGGGGCACACGTGTACGTACGTTGATCTTCTTCCGCACCATACGCGTTCCACACGTCAGTCGACCGAGAAAACGATCGATCCATCGCGGCGGGCTGAGAGGCGTTGCCCGTGCCGTGGCGCGCAGGTGGTCTTTCTGGACGACATTGGCGCCAACCTGAAGCCAGCCAAGGAGATGGGGATGACCACCATCCTGGTGGCGGACACCGCAGTGGCGCTGCGCGAGCTGGAGGCCGTCACGGGCGTGAAGGCAAGCGGCTTCCGGGGGGGGGGGGGGGGGCTGGGGGGGGGGGGTAGAGGGGGATGAGTCCCCCCCCCCACTCCCCTGTCTCTTACTCACTTATTATCGTTTTACTGTCTGTGTTCCACACGTGATGACTCCTTACGTGATGATGATGATGATGACGACGAGAGACAAACTGCCTGCGATAGTTGGAGAGGGGCCCGGGCGAAATGCACAAAGCGAGTTCCAATATTATCCGACCAATTCATCTATGGGGCGGCCGCAGCCTTTCCTCGTACACTCAGTGGGCGAGAGGCAGAGCGGACTGCGCGGTTGAACGAGAGCCGAGAGCATCTTCTTGGTTCTTTCGGTAAAGTCACGTAGAATGGAAATAATAAAATAATAAAATAAAACATTATAAGATAATTCTACGTGACTTTACCGAAAGCACCAAGAAGATGAATCCCTGCAGTCACGAAAGCTTTAAAGCGGAGAGCCTGTTAATCACTCCGTCCGAGTGTAACTAACACCGTGGGCATTATCGCCGTTCCGGATTGTCAAGTACAAATGGTTAGAAGACTTACGGCAGACTTTATCTTAAGCAAAGTGCAGTGGAAGAACTTCTAATTAGCCGTTATTAGAACTGGAAATACAGCGCGCAATTACGATTGTAATTCTATCTCATTGCAAAATTTGGTTGTGGTAATTGTTTTTTTTTTATTTAACGGTGAGCTGAAAATGATCATACTTTGCACGTGAAACGCTTGTTCTTGTGACCTTTTAATTAGTTTGGTTGTGTCGGGTGGTGGAGGGGTCTTCAAGACACAAATGTGTCCAGATCGTTAACGTGCCCCCACCCAAAAGTCAGTCATGAAACAAAAACAAAGCTGCGGAAAAGCTGACACCGCGACTATCGTCACATCTTTAGAGTCGATGTCGCGGTAACCCTGGTGCGGAGTGAGCCTGAGTCAGTCAGAGTGAGTCAGAGTGAGCCTGAGCGAGTCTGAGTGAGTTAGTCGGAGTGAGTCTGAGCGAGTGAGTCGGAGTGAGTCTGAGTGAGTCGGAGCGAGTGAGTCTGAGTGAGTTTTAGCGAGTGAGTCGGAGTGAGTCTGAGCAAGCCTCAGCGAGTGAGACAGAGTGAGTCTGAGTGAGTCTGAGTGAGTTAGTCGGAGTGAGTGTGAGTGAGTGAGTGAGTCTGAGTGAGTCACAGTGAGCCTGCGTGAGTGAGTCTCAGCACGTCTGAGCAAGCGAGTCAGAGTGAGTCTGAGCGAGTTTGAGCGAGTGAGTTGGAGTGAGTCTGAGCAAGCCTCAGCGAGTGAGACGGAGTGAGTCTGAACGAGCCTGAACGAGCCTGAGCGAGTCGGAGCGAGTCATTCAGTGTCGTCCCACGTGGGTGCAGCTGGCGCCAGACAACGCCGCCGCCCTCGCTCCCGTGCCGTGCGAACCGGAGGATGTGTCTCACGGCTTCATCGACATCAAGGTGCGTGCTACAGTCGTAGTCGCAGCCTGAGCGACAGGTTTACATGTACTGGATGCGGTTGTCCCGGGTGCGGAGATTATTCCTGGGCAGCTTGATCGACCCGAGTAAGTAGCACTGGACGTAGCGTAACAACAACGTTGTTTTGAACCCGCAGCCCGGTGTGAAGCTGCACTACGTGGAGATGGGCGAGGGGCCGGTCGTGTGCCTCTGCCACGGCTTTCCGGAGAGCTGGTACTCGTGGAGATACCAGGTACGTGCCTTGTGGGGGAGCCTGAGGCGGCGGGGGGGGGGGGAGCTGTGCCCCTCTCGCCCACTGCTGAAGGCTCAGCATCGTCCGTTCGCCCCTATCCTCCCTCGATGTGAGGGTTGCTCGCGAGAGGAGCTCTCTGACACCGCAGGAGGCAGTTCTTGCGAGGAGTTGCCCGCAACCGAGCCCTGCGCAAGCACGTGCAGCGTCGTCAATATCCCAGCTCTTCTGGGTCGACCCTGGTGCTCGCTTTACCCGGGATCCCGAGCCTTGAGTAACCGTAAATTGTTACGGGAAAATGTTGGCAACATCATTTCGCACACCGACAGCGGTTGTGCCTTCAAAGTTCGCCACATTTAACAGACACGCGTACGTAATTGGGTTGTGGTGAACTCTCTGACCCCCCCGCTCCCTCCCCCGTTGTCATAATAATACTTTCATTTTATATCGCGTCATTCGTGACAATAGCATCCCACAACGCTGAGACTGTGGCTGCGCCGTGATGTGTGCAGATCCCTTGTCTGGCTGACGCTGGCTACAGGGTCATAGCCTTCGACATGATCGGGTATGGAGACTCGAGCCATCCACAAGGTAACGCAGTGGATGCCACGTTTGCAGGTCGAAGGGGGGAACTCAATACGTGGTTGTAAGTGGGAGTGCTTTGGGAGTGGGTGGGCACTTTGGTGAGCGATTGTGCGCACTGTGTTGCGTCATCAGCAGCGGAAGGGACATACGTATTGGTCAGCTGAGGGGTTTTATTGGAAACTTGAAGACGCTTGTGAAATGTCATGGCTTAAGCTCCCATATTTTCTGTTTTTTTTTACATAACGATTCCCAACTAGAAATGCTAGATAATTGGGAAGACCGTTTATACATTTCATAAATCCCCGAAGTGTTTTGTTATATATTCTTGGTTCTTTCGGTAAAGTCACGTAGAAGCGAACCAATAAAATAATACAAATATAAAACAATACAATTCTCACGACGTTACGACTGCAACACAAGCAATCATCATCAGGTGTGAAATCCACAGCAAGAAAATTTGAAAAAAGTTATATCTTTTTTTACATCAGCCCTATTATGTCAGTCCATACGGCGGATGACGATCTCCCCATAGACACGTGATTATGGAGGTCGTTTTCATCAAACTTGGTCACTGCTGGATACTAATAGCATGGTGAGAACTCTTGCTGATTGTGGAGTTTTAAATTAATTAACTAGGTCAATACTATAGGTTCATGGTTCCCTTAAAGTTAGAACGAGCCCTTATCCAACTCTGCACAACGACAGTTACTCAAGGGTGGTTACTCAACAGACCCCGAAACTTCCTTTTTTTCCACTGGCACTTCTGAGGCCAGGCCAGCTCGCCCCCCCCTGCCCCCCCCCACCGCCCCCCCGGTAACGAGCGGTTTCCCCACTGGATGTATGACCATAGTACCATGCCTGCCGTGCCAGAGCCAAACCGTAATACGCCAGTTTCACGGGGGACGTCTGAAACCGAATGGACGGTGCTCACGACGCGTTCATCGGGGCGTGCCCACCGTGACGTCACCGTGACGTCACCGCGCCGGCGTCGTCGTCATCCGCTCACGTCTCGTAATCGCTCGTTGGCGGCACGGCTCGGCTCGGCACGGCTCGGGTTCCGCAGTGGAAAAACGACACCGGCAACCCCTGAGCCGCGACCGGAGGGGGAGGGGCCTGGCTCATTGCGGGGCCGTCACGGTCTCGGTTGTGCGGTGGAAAAAGAGGCTCTTAGAGACAGATCTGTTGTAACGTTTCGGAAACTAATGAGTCGTCGCGGTCTTTTATGCTTTCAGATGTCGAGGAATACTCGCAGGAAAATATCTGCAAGGTATTTAAAAATTTTGCGGCAAGAAATGTTGCCTTTTTATAAAGCTGTCTATACAACGTTGAGCAACACGAGCACATGTTTACACACACGGTGATTGTTCAAAAGGCGGTGTTAACAATGCATGCTCTTTGTTTGTTTTCTAGGGAATTATAAGCTTTTTGAACAAGCTGGTGAGTTCATATGTTTAAGCGCAAACGCACACACACGTGGAATTGCGTGGACGACAATATGTGTTGCAAAGGAGATTATCGCTTACCTTGTTTTGACACCCTGTATATGCAAAGTATGCAAAGTATGCAAAGTATGATCTGTGTTTTGATTTAGTGCGCTGATCTTAAAGGTGCATTGAAAAATGTTGACACTCCGACTGATGCTCCTACTGTTGTGGAGTGACTCATGCAGCCAGCTACGGCTGCAGAGTTTGGTAGTTACATGTTGTTCACGTCGTTTATTGTGAAAATTCGGTCACAGTTCCTATGATCACTGTTTCATTGCTTGTATGGCTTTATTTTGGTGATTTTCGAACGTTTTTAGGTTTGGCCATGTTTGTTTGTTGTAGTACAGAGTTAGACTGATGGCCTTAATCTCAGTTGTCTTGTGGTTGTTGTTGTTTGACTTGCATCCCACTGGGATATTTGCACAGGGTTGGTGTACGGTGATTTTTCTGCAATATTTTGCTGTCTTTTCTTGGATTTTCTGTTTGCACATAGTCACATATTCACTTTAAGATGTTTTCTTGTTCATGTTTTTTTGTTTGTTGCGGTTGCACCCGATTCAAGAGCCGAATGGCTCACAGGGCTATACCTAATAAATGAACTTTGAACTTTGATATACTGTTGGGTCTTTTGGTAAAGTCACGTCGATAGAATTTTTTTCAAATAATCACGACGTTTCGATCGCAACACAAGCAATCGTCTTCAGGTGAAAAAATACAGCAGAACTGCTGAGCAGAGGTGTGGACTCGAGTCATGTGACTTGGACTCGAGTCAGACTCGAGTCATGAATTTGATGACTTGCGACTCGACTTGGACTTGCATAACAATGACTTTGTCCCACCTATGAGATGTGGACTCGAGTCATGTGACTTGGACTCGAGTCCGACTCGAGTCATGAATTTGATGACTTGCGACTCGACTTGGACTTGCATAACAATGACTTTGTCCCACCTATGAGATGTGGACTCGAGTCATGTGACTTGGACTCGAGTCAGACTCGAGTCATGAATTTGATGACTTGCGACTCGACTTGGACTTGCATAACAATGACTTTGTCCCACCTCTGCTGCTGAGGCAGGAGAAATATGATTTCTATATTTTTAATTATTTTTCTATCCACGTGACTTCACCGAAAGACCCAAAAAGTATGAATTCCTGCAGTCACGAAAGCTTTAAGTCAAGATTTAACCCCTATATATGTTTTCATCCTGCGCGTATTGATATCTGTTTTGAAAACATGTGTGAGTCTGCAATGGTGTTTTATCAAGAGTATTTTTTTTTCAGATCACACCGAATGACCCCATAATAGAGTTTTTTTTGGGTTAGTTCGCGTAATTCTATAAATGTGACGTTAAGCCCGCCACCACCCGACACAGCCAGCTAGTAAGGGTTGTCACATAAACAGAACGTGACAATTCGTCACTAGTACAGCACACCGGTGTGTTGGAGAGCCAAGCCACAACATTTACCATCTGAGTACGACGTTTCGCCAGTAATTACAACCAGCTTCATCAGGCAACAGCCAGATTTGTGGAGAAGTCCACCTGTTTTGTTTCTTAAATAGAGGCATAGACGTGACAACCCTTACTAGTTGGCTGTATCGGGTGGTGGCCGGGTTTAACGACACATTTATATATTTACGAGATCTAACCCAAAAAACCCTCTATTATGGATGACATTGGTCGCGAAAGCTGACATGTTAAGCCTAATGACCGTCACCACTGCTTTCAAATTCATTCTAATTGTCTCCATCATGTCATCACGAGGCATGTTCCAGTCACGACTGCGTTCCGTCTTTTGTTTGTTCGTGACGGTGCTGCACATCTCTGTTCAGCACGATGTCTGACGTGTCGGCTCCACCTGGCTGGTTAGCTTCTTGACGAAAGCTTCGTGGTCAGGATGAACATCGGTTTCGCCGCTGTGCGACAAACATTTCTACGTAGTGAGCTGTGCGGGAAAGCGCGCCCTCTCGTTTGTGGATAAAGCAAAAGGCCACTTGAACGGATTTCAGCAGTAGTTCTGTGACGTATCCTTCCACGTGCCGTTCTCAAACGAGCAAGGTGACGCACTGTGCTGTAGGAGAGTTTCGAACGGACGATGTGATTTCCGGTTGTACCGCTTACTTGTGCGGCACGGCATTCGACGTTTCAGAGAGCCTTCGGTTGATGAAAGACCTCCGAGCACGTGGCGTGAAACGTCGGACAATTGAAATAACAATCGAGAGAGACCACAAATGTTTCTCTGGCTGGGTGTGTTGACCAGGGGATTATTCAGGCCACGTTCCTGGGCCACGACTGGGGCGGTGCGGTCGTGTGGAACCTCGCGCTGAAATTCCCCGAGAGGCTCCGGTGAGACCCGAATGGGCGTTGCAGACGATTGAGGCAAACTCCAGCTGGTGTTGGTGGTGGTGGCGGCGGCGGCGGTGGTGGTGGTGGTGGCGGCGGCGGTGGTGGTGGTGGTGGCGGTGGCGGTGGTGGTGTCGGTGGCGGCGGCGGTGGTGGTGGCGGTGGTGGCGGCGGTGGGAAAACTTGTGTTTCAAATGCGTAGTCACATTTTACTTGACGAGCTGCGTGAATACGAATTCAAAGTCACGTGTGATTTTTACTGCCCTCTCAATTGAGCGTTGAGGCATCGGTGCGCGTCTCCTGTGTCCAGCCCTGAGCCAGTGGAGGAAAGTCCACATTCCTATGGAGGGGGACGAGTATGTCCATAAGCTAACCGCTGCAACCAGTGTTAACTTTTCATATTATTGAACCAATTAGGATTTGTACTCGCAACCTTCCGATTGCGAGCCGTTCACTCTCCTGCTGAGCAGCCCGGCTGGATACTGATTACACCTTAATCATAGCTGGCGGGTCACTTGTGATGCATGGTGGTTGCCCATCCAAGCACGTACCAGGCTCAACCCTACTTAGGATCTGAGATCTGATAAGTTCAAGTGACGCATTCAGGTCGATTTGATCAGAGAAAATGGGCTGGTAATAATGATCATCATACTGTGTATATATAAACAAGTTTTGCTGGCTGGCACGCGGCCGGGAAAGTGCGTGGTGGAGACATCACGCCTTAAAGAATATGACACGCACCCATGAGGCCGTACGGCTGATGGGGATGTGTGAAAAATATTTAAGAATTTTAATGCGGGTGGACAGATCTGGGAATGTGACTTAACGTCTGCTTTAAATATACATGTTAAATTGTCTATCACGTCTTTCCAGCACATTTGCATCTCGCATTCCCCGAGGAACCCCAGGCGAGCCGGAGAGGCAGCGAACCAGCGCCAAGCTCTGTGGTCCTCTAGTATATAAAAGTATTTCGTTCAGCCACTGAGTATTTTACATCGTAATGAAGATCGGGTTTTGCTGCACCACCCCTCGGCTGCCCACCACACAGCAGCCTCCAGCACCCCCAGCATGCAGCTCTCGCCCCTCTCCGAGTTCACCCGAACAATCCCCCCCCCCCCCCCCCTTGCGCGTTGTCACACGCGGCAGGGCGGTGGGCGGCATCAACACCCCGTTCCTGCCGACCAACCCGAGCGAGAGTCCCGTGGAGAAGATGGCGAAGAAGCCTGGCGTGTTCGACTACATGCTCTACTTCCAGAAGCCGGCGAGTGAATCAACAGCGACGGCGCACGTCCATCGCCGCCGTCGCCGTCGCGTCTCGGCCCGCCGTTCGTGTCCGTACTTCATCGCTCGCGTCTTACGTCTTCAGCCGTCGATTGGCCCGTCGGCCGTTGATAACCTCACTGGGTGGTCGAAGCGGGTGTGTGGAGCAATGCGGAATTCATGGGCAAGGGGATCAACAGAGCTTGGCTATGCCCAGGAGACAAGTTTGTCCACGCGTGTGGGTGTGCGCGCGCGCGCGCGTGTGTGTGGAGTGGCAGTTTAGCGGTTAGCGCGCTGCGCTATGAACCTAGCGACCCGGGTTCGATTCCCGCTCACGGCTAACACCAGTGACGATTATCTGAACCGGTCCTGGGCCACCCCTAGGTCGACTCAGCCTTAAATGAGTACCTGGTGCGGTGTGTAAACATCGCCACTGGGGAGACAAAGGCGGTCGGGCGTGGTGCTGGCCAACCAGCCGCTCGTGTAGGGTGCTACTCGCTAACGGCACTTGTCCCAACAGTGTGGGATCTCTTTGTCTTTTGTGTCTGAGGACACTTCACTTGTTTTACAAACAAATATGAAACCCATAAACGAGTGGCTATGAAACTCGCCACAGCTCACCGCTGCCCAGATCCGTTGCAGGTTTTGAGCAAGAATGGTCCTAAAATACTGCACCCTCACATAAAAGATGTATTTATTTATTTCAAAGACGTTTATAGGAGCAGGCGGTGTGCATTGCCATAGGTAGCGCGTTGCAGAGGTTCGCGGTTCGAATCGGGCTGGCCGCCCTGGTTAATACTGCGGGTGCTTTCACCGTAGAATATGTGCCGATAAAGACGAGCTAGCCATTGCGTGCCGGAGCGACGGTCCAAAAGTGCCGAGATCGAAAAAATAAACACCGCAAATCACTAATTTGGGATCGCGCGCAGCAACATAGCCACCCTGCGAAACTGCCGCACACTGCGTCTGTGAAACGCAGCGCCTTTGTGATAGCCTTGCGCTATTAGAATGACACGAACATAAAATGTGCTAAATAATAATTATTATTATTACGAACGGCCGCGTGCTAATTTGGATGTCTGACGCTCGCTGTGTGGCCACGCGTAGGGAGTGGCCGAGGCAGAGTTCGAAAAGAACCTGGAGCGGACGTTCAAACTATTCTTCAGGTATCCGGAGGTGAGGAGGGGTCATGTGAGCGTGCGTGCGTGCGTGCATGAGTGTGCGTGCATGTAGAGCGATAGTGCAACAGTTAGCGAGCTGCGCTACGAACCCGGCGACCCGAGTTCGATTCCCGCTCATGGCCAACACCAGTGACGATTATCTGAACCGGTCCCGGGCCTCCTCTAGGCCAACTCAGCCTCAAATGAGTACCTGGTGCAGTGTAAACATCACCACTAGGAATACAAAGGCGGCCAGGTGTGGCGTTGGCCACCCACCCCTCCGTGTGCTGTGCCGGCCTTCATAGGTTCTCGCTAACAGCACTTGTCTCAAAATTCTTCTAAGGCTATACGGAGTATCTTTGTCTTGTGTACGGAAGCGGTGGCAGAGTGGTTAGCGCACTGCGCTGCAAACCCGGTGACCTGACTTCGATTCCCGGCCACGGCCAACGTCAGTGATATCTAAACATCTTCTTCTTGGTTCTTTCGGTAAAGTCACGTAGAAGGGAAATAATAAAATAATAAAAATAAAACATAATAAAATAATTCTCACGACGTTTCGGCCACAACGCAAGCAGCCGTCTAAACATCTGTGCAGAGTGATGTCACGTCTGGGCCTCAGCCTCGTGTTCTTGGCTGGCATACACCGGTGTCTCAAGTGATTTGTTTGATCCATGGATCACGGAGTGGGGGAGGAGGGCGGGTTGTAGGACCGGCGCCATTCCTTTGAGGGTTTGCCGTACCAAGACGGGGGCGGTGTGTCCAAAAGAAGCGACACTGCAGCCGTCCGTCACTTTTTGGACACGGGGCTGTGTGGCGTGAGAGCCCCCCCCCCCCCCCCCCCCCCCCCCCAGAGAACGTCTTTATCAACGGAGAGACATGGGTGGGCTGATGCGTTCGTAGCCGGTGTGAGCTCGCCTATGAATAATCGCACGTATGATTGTGCACTCTGCTAACATGGCCCGGATGCACTCACGTTTGATGTTGTGTGTGGCTGTCTTCACAGGATCGGGACCCTAAAATAAACACGTCCAACGTCAGGGAGAGAGGTACGGTGGAATTGTTTCGGTTTTAGATACACGTTCAAAAACAACAACACTGCTATGTACAATCGTTGAGTCTAACCACGAATTCGAGTGCTAACAGACACTTGCGTTACGAATTACCAGAGGTGGGACAAAGTCATTGTTATGCAAGTCCAAGTCGAGTCGCAAGTCATCAAATTCATGACTCGAGTCTGACTCGAGTCCAAGTCACATGACTCGAGTCCACATCTCATAGGTGGGACAAAGTCATTGTTATGCAAGTCCAAGTCGAGTCGCAAGTCATCAAATTCATGACTCGAGTCTGACTCGAGTCCAAGTCACATGACTCGAGTCCACATCTCATAGGTGGGACAAAGTCATTGTTATGCAAGTCCAAGTCGAGTCGCAAGTCATCAAATTCATGACTCGAGTCTGACTCGAGTCCAAGTCACATGACTCGAGTCCACATCTCATAGGTGGGACAAAGTCATTGTTATGCAAGTCCAAGTCGAGTCGCAAGTCATCAAATTCATGACTCGAGTCTGACTCGAGTCCAAGTCACATGACTCGAGTCCACATCTCATAGGTGGGACAAAGTCATTGTTATGCAAGTCCAAGTCGAGTCGCAAGTCATCAAATTCATGACTCGAGTCTGACTCGAGTCCAAGTCACATGACTCGAGTCCACATCTCATAGGTGGGACAAAGTCATTGTTATGCAAGTCCAAGTCGAGTCGCAAGTCATCAAATTCATGACTCGAGTCTGACTCGAGTCCAAGTCACATGACTCGAGTCCACATCTCATAGGTGGGACAAAGTCATTGTTATGCAAGTCCAAGTCGAGTCGCAAGTCATCAAATTCATGACTCGAGTCTGACTCGAGTCCAAGTCACATGACTCGAGTCCACATCTCATAGGTGGGACAAAGTCATTGTTATGCAAGTCCAAGTCGAGTCGCAAGTCATCAAATTCATGACTCGAGTCTGACTCGAGTCCAAGTCACATGACTCGAGTCCACATCTCATAGGTGGGACAAAGTCATTGTTATGCAAGTCCAAGTCGAGTCGCAAGTCATCAAATTCATGACTCGAGTCTGACTCGAGTCCAAGTCACATGACTCGAGTCCACATCTCATAGGTGGGACAAAGTCATTGTTATGCAAGTCCAAGTCGAGTCGCAAGTCATCAAATTCATGACTCGAGTCTGACTCGAGTCCAAGTCACATGACTCGAGTCCACACCTCTGCGAATTACTTACTCGCGCAGTTGCGGATCACACACTCACCTATCATCACGTTTTAAAGTTGTAATGGATGAGAGTTAACCAGCTTCTTCTTGCATTGAGCAAGGTTATTGTGAGAGATTGGGGTAAATACGACAGTTGAGCAGAATTCCACATCGGAGCAAGGAAGCAGAAAGAGAAGTGGTGTTGTGACCTGCGGTGTGGTGAGTGAGTGGATGAGTGAAATAGTGAGTGGGTGAGTGTTCGAGTGAGTGGGTGAGTGTTCGAGTGGGTAAGTGAGTGGGTGAGTATTTGAGTGAGTTGGTGAGTGAATGCGTTGGTAGGTGAGTAGAGTGTGCTGTGACCTGCCGTGCGGTGAATGAGCACATTTTGGATGGGACGAGCATTCGGTATCTGGAGAACCAAAGTCCTCGACACAGGGTGGAGGATTCGGCAGGTGAAGCAGCAGCGATGGGGGCGACTGACCGCCGGTGAGCGAGCGACTGCGTGTGTTGAACTTCTTTCGCACCGCACGTAGCCGACCGGGCTAATCTGATTCCGACACTCGTTGCTGTGCAGGGGGGTTTTTGGTCGGCTTGCCGGAAGACCCCGCGATGAGCTCGCTGCTCAGCGACAAGTCCCTGCAGGTGTACGTGCAGCAGTTCACCAAGTCGGGATTCAGGTTCGTACAGCCCCTCCCCCACCCAGCCCCTCCCAGCCCCCCCCCCACCCAACCCCATCCAGCCCCACCCTCCCTCCCCACCCAGCCCCTCCCTGCACGACGGACGGACACAATAATCCCCTGTGGGCTGGTGTAACCAGGATGTTCCCACCAGTATAACACTTACTACCCAGGAACAAAAATTGTGTTACATAGTGTAATTAACCATGATCATCTATACATCATTATAAGCAGTATCATCACTTTCACTACACTGTTACCTTCAGCATCATCATCAGCAGCAGCATAATCATCAGATACAAAGATCCCCCGTTTAGCCTCAACAGACTGCTGGGGCAAGTGCTGTTCGCGAGCACCTATGAAGGCCGGACTGGTACAGGGGTGCGGGGGGTCTGGCCAGCTCCATACCCGACCACCTTTGTCTCCCTGTGGCGATGTTTACACCAGGATTGTACGGCAGCTGCAGCACAAGTGCCAAACCCGGGCACTCCAATATTCTGAATTTTTGCTCTTTTAAGCGCTGATTTTGCATGCGCGTGTGTGTGTATGTTGAACCTCATTCGCACCGTGCTAATTGCCCGTCCCTCCGTACGGATCACTCTGACGTTGTTGCGCTTGTTCCGGGCCGATGCACCACGGATCTCCTTTGCAAACGACCCGGGTGACTGGCTAAATGGGGCTTTGTGCGTCACAGACAAAATTATTGAGTTGCGTTGTCGATTGACATCGGGCGGAGACGTGGCCCAGCGGTAGTGGCCGGCTTGTTGCTGCCGTTCACAAGTCCCTTGTGCCGTGCGCGACTACAGGGGGCCCTTAAACTGGTACCGCAACATGCTGGGCAACTGGAAGTGGCTCTCGCCGTCGGCAAAGTGGAAGGTGAGTTATGGGTGCCGAGTCGCATTGTCAGCTGGTGGTGGTTGTGATAGGTGATGGTGATGGTTGTGATAGGTGATGGCTGATGGTGGTGGTGGTAGTGATAGGTGATGGCTGATGGTGGTGGTCGTGGTGGTGGTGATAGGTGATGGATGGTGGTGGTGGCTGCGATGACGGTGGGGGTGGTGTCGGTGACACGGTGGTGATGATGATAGCGTCGTGGTGGTGGTGGCGGTGCAATGGAGGTGGTGGTTGTTGGCGGGGGCAGTGATGATGGTGGTGGCAACGTAGTGGAGGTGGTGGTTGTAGGTAACAGCAGCAGTGGCGGTTCCCACGACCGCTGTGGCAACCCTCGGCATGAGCCACCGCCGGTCTCACCGTGCCCTCGCCGCGTTGCCAGCGTGGCGGGGGGCGTCTCGACGGCGTCGTGTAGGCCTCGTGTTGGGTGCCGTGCTCCCTAGGTGCGAGTCCCAGGGCTGATGGTCACGGCAGAAAAGGACTCCGTCTTGTCCCCACTGATGACCACGGGCATGGAGTCTTGGGTACGCACAGACTCGCACGCACGCACGCACGCACGCACGCATCCGCATGTGTGCACACACACACACAGACCACAGAGCCCCCCCCCCCCCCGTGTAGCCTGCACAGGGCTGTTGGGGCAAGTACTGTGAAGCGAGCAGCACCTATGAAGGCCTGCACAGGCGTACGACGGTAAGGTGTGGTCAGCACCACGCCGGGCCGCCTTTGTCTCCCCAGTTATGATTCTTACATATCGCACCAGGTGCTCGTATAAAGCTCACAATCGGTTCCAATATTCGCCACCGATGTGAAGGCCTGGTGGGGAATTGAACTCGCGTCGCCGGGTTGGTAGCACAGGGCGGTGCAGCGCGCTAAGCACTGCGCTACCACTGCCCAAAGACAAATGCACACCGATACACACGCGCATAGAATATTGGTTTACGTAAACGTATTATGCTCATTTTCTTTTCCAACGTCTAATTATAAAAGTAGTACGGTATGCGTCCGTTCATGTGAGATGACAATTTAAATAAACTGCAGTCACTCTTTAATCATCATCATCAGCCATGGTCCATCCATTGCTGGATGAAGGCCTCTCCAATCCGCTGTCATCTATCTCCCTTGAACTGACGGTGTAACAATCCGACTAGCACTTGCACGTGGACGGATTTCATCGCTCCATCTCATCGGCGGACGTTAACCCCCTCGCAAAGAGACGCAACTCATTCCTTGGCCGCCACGCTTCTTGACCATCGGCCACCGTCCCCGAAGCTCTAACTTGACGCCGTTACCTTCTGCCGCTATTGCGTTTGGCGATGACGTCCATGTTGTACGCATGTACGTACATGCGCACGTATGTGTCGACATTCTTTCGCACCATATGTAGCCAACCGTGCTGATCGCGTCGCTGCTTCCGCAGGTGCCGAACTTGACCCGAGCCCACATCGAAAACTGTGGCCACTGGACTCAGATGGAGCGGTAAGAGCGTCGCGGATTCGTGCAATTCGAGTGGCGTGTGGGGCACGGCAAACATCCGTTGCCGACTCATTACATTCACTCTCTCTCTCGCCACAGACTTGTGGCTGCATCCGATCAACCGCTAGTGTCGTGACTTGGAAGGGGGGTCGCGTGGGGGGGGGGGGGGGGAGCGTTGCCAGCGAGAGGACGCCTTGGAAAGGGAACTCGCTCGGAAGGGGTTTGACCAAAGAGGTTGCCAGGTTTAATGCACCTTTTTTGTTATATTGCAGCCCTGCTGAGCTCAACAAGATCCTGGTTGAGTGGCTGGCAAAGGTGCACGAGCCGGGCGCGCAACAGAAGCAAGCCAAGCTCTGAAGGAGCCGTGCCTTGGCTGGGTCATGTAGCCCCCTTGCATGCCCAACAACCGCATGCCCAAGCAGCTTCTGTTTGGCCGGATAGAGGGGGGGTCTAAATGGGCACGACACAGGCTGGAGAAGAGATGGAGCTGATGCGGTACAGGAGGATGTAGAGCTGAATGGACTTGCCGAAGACTGGTACCAGCGGTGTCAAGATCGGCCTCTGTGGAGGAGGCTCTTGGACGCTACTGGGCAGTTTGAGGCAGTCGCCCTCCAACAACAACGGAGGGTAGAGGAGCGACGCTCACAACAACGAGCAGAGCACCGGGCGGCTAAAATTCAGCAAGTTGGCACAGTAGGGGGCACAGGTGGTGGCATCTGCCAGTCATCTCAGTCAACCCATGGCACCTGGGTCTATCCCGTGACCTCCTGTCAGCACCTCACGTGGCCTCAAAGTGCACCTGGCCTGGCACAGGCGCCGTGGTGACGTCACCGTCACTTAGTGGCGAATGGCGGCTATTGGTATATTAGTATTGGTGGCTTACACATTGAACAAGTGAAGCGGGAGTGCCTGCAGTGGTTAATTGGTGGTGGTTATACATCCAAGCAATCAATAAACATTCAATCAATAAATGTCCTCCGTGTGTCCATGAGAGTGGAGTTGGCGATGAAGTGATTTGCGTGCTGTGCTCTGAACGCGACGGGACCAGAGTTTTTAATTCGGGGCCGCCACGGCTGACATCGGTGACAAGCGATGACAGAATGGGTTCCCACCCCACACAAGCTCTGAACCAGCCAGCATTGACCATCGTGGAGATGTATGGTCAAATAAAAAAAATCATGACCCACGTGGGGAGGCCTTGAGGTGGCTTGAGAATGGTTGGGAGTGTATTTTTGTCTTCTAGCCCAGCTTGTGATCGTCCCACTGCTTTTAAACATAATCAGAATCTTTATTTAGTAGCCTGGAGGAATCCAATGACCTATCAAGTTATTTTTTTCACAGATATCCAGTGATCATAAAACTAAACTATTTTGTATTTGACCAGGTAAAGCCCACCGAGCCATAAATCTCTTTTTCAGAAGCGACCTGGCCACACATTATTGCTCAACGAAGTGGCTTATCGCGTGGAAATGTTTCGCAGCCAAATACTCTACACGCATATTCCTAAATGTGGAGGGGAAAAAACTCCGAAAACCCGAAGAAAAATCCACGCGACCACTGGGAGAAAGACACGCAAACTCCAAATATACAAGCGTCAGGGTCGGGATTGAACCAACGATCTCCTGTATACCAGGAGAGGTTGTTAACATCTCGCCACTGTGTGGAGGGCACAAGAAACCCACCAGCTGGGTTCAAGGTCCCATTCGCTGTGCCATATCTGCAGATGCCGCGCATAGTACGAAAAAAGTATTTTGAGAAGAAAAGAGTTTTCACGTCGCCAGTGGAGCAGCGGCAGAGATTGGTAGAACCACCACTGTGGAGATGGAGCCACGTCAGGGCCTGGGCTATCGCTGTTAGTTATGGGAAGTTTTCAACAACCGGCGCTTTAATTCTAGCCAGAAAAGTTCAGAACACCGTTGCGAGAAACTATTTCGGCACACCGCATCCACATTCACCTTATTTTGTCTTCAATATCTATAAACCTTGTCCGTAGGAACTGCAGGGTACAATAATGTAGGACTTCATGCGGAGTGCTTGGTACTCAAGTGGCAGTGCCTTTCGGCCGATAATCCCTATTCCAAGCCAAGCCTAGCAGCGGTCCGGATCATATCGAGAAGTGAAGCCCTGTTCACAACTCACATCTGTGTGACCTACGAATCGCGCCTCCAAGTGCCCCTTTGTGGCCCGTGGGCCATGTGCCACCCCCCCCCCCCCCCCCCCCGTAAGTTTAACTCATTAATAAAAAATCATAGGGTTTTTTTTTGCGGCAGCATCATCATTTATTATTTACACCACTAAGCCTGCCATACAGTTTATAGCAGAACTTGAGATAGTAAGAAAGTGACTGCAGACGAAATGCGAGGTCATAAACAAAACGAGAACACGCTGGAAATAATATTCACGAAAAACGAGCACGAACTCAAATCGAAAAGTTAAATGTGCTCCAGACTACTCTCGTTTGTGTCCGCTTAATTCGGCTTATTCGTAAGCCATCTGAAAAAACCCAACAACATTCATGTCTTTAGTGTTAGTCTTAAAATGTATGGTGAATTGCGAGTGCATGAATGACATTGCTGTGTAAACTGCCCGAACGGCGCAGGCTCCAAATGTTGGTGACGGCGCAAAAGTAACCAGGGAAAGGGGGGTTTTCTCAATGCAATGACGGTGAGTCACCGATAATTTCGTCGATTGAAGCGGGCAATGAAAACAACGAGACAAAATCGCGGAAATCGCATGCAACTGTACGTTTATTGTGTTGATTTGCATATTCGAAACAGCGTCGACTCAAAACGAGGAATGTCCTGCAATATCACCGGTTGTACGGAAAGTACGTCATACATATTTTAACACGGCGTAGCGATGAAATGAAGCGTGTTGCCGTCACCTGGATTTGGGATTTTTTGTTGTTGTTGTTGTTGTTTTGTTCTTGAACCTCGCGGTTCAAGCGAGGGAGCACGCAAACTTCCATACCGGGCAGCGTGCTCGCTCGAAACGACTCGCCAGCTGCCGGCGTTTAAATAGTCATCGGTCAGGAAAACTCAGCAGCAACATTCTCTTAAAACATCGTCTCCTCCACGAAACGTTTCGTTCGTTACCGAAAGACGTCAGTCGGTCACAATACCCAGACACCTCTGCTGGTCGGCGGGGCTGCGACTCGCAAGTTTTTTTTTAGCGATTACTGGATCATGGGACCTCCTTTGCCAGTACCAAAATAGCTTTCTTTTGAGCCTAGTCCCAAACGGTGTTAGACCAAAAGGCGTCCTCTGGTCTAACACCGTTTGGGACAAAGCTGTCTCTGGTATGCACCAATCAGTTTCAAGGACAATGCATATATTATCAGAGTATGTTTTTTGTTTGCATTCTGACCACAAGTATTGTGGTTAATGCAGACATGATTCCTTGTAAAAGGTTTCAGTTTGGTGTTTTAACATCTCAACACCTTACTCTTTGATTTTTTCGGTAAAGTCACGTAATTTAATTATATTAAATCACGACGTTTCGGTGGCACCGTCACAGCAAAATTACTGTATCAAGTGATTTACCTACGTGAATTTACCAAAAAAAAACAAAGCATATGGACCCTTGCAGTCACGAAAACTTCAAATCTAGAACCTCAACACCTGTTTCGTTGCCAAAAAAAGGGGAAACCCTATTCTTCGATTACTAGATCTCGATACATTTTGGCGGGGGGTAGTTCGATATAACCCCCAACGCACAATCGGCTGTTATTGTGGCCACACAGTGAAACTGGGACCGCCAATGTCACGCTGTCTCAGGTGGGTGGCACCGTACGGACGAGTAAAGCAGCAGGCGTGTGGGGGCCCACGTAAAACCTGGGCGGCGTAGGGGGCACCCACAAGTGCCCGGTGGAGAGACGGAGAGAGCGAGCGAGAGAGAGCGCTGCTGCTGTCTGCAAACAATTACCGAGTCCTCAAAGTAATGCGGACGTATATATACTGTGTCAGGTAATAACGGGTTTTTTAGGGAGCCTCGTAAAACGTGAAAAGAATGGGGGGGGGGGGGGGACAAAAATCGAATCGCAGAGCTGTGCAGAGCCATGCTGACCTTAGCACCAGCCGCATTCCCACTCTGCGCCACGTGCCACCAGACAGCGACAACCGTGGCATTGGGCCGTGTTCAAGGATTGTGTATTAACATTTCCTGTGGCTTTAGTGCTGGTTATTTGAACCTTTTTTTTAATGAGCAAATTTAAATAACATTACAAGCTGAGAACGTGCAACATTTTGGTCTCCGTGGAAAATAAATTGGATTTTGTTAAGAACACGGATATATGCTGGGGCATATATCCGTGATGACACGTCACAACATGTGCATCCTGCCCAGTGCGTACACCAGACCAGGCAAGGGGCGATTCGAGCTCGAAGCAGACAGCTCCCCGTCTCCACAGTCTCAACGAGCCGGACCAGTGCGGTGCCCTCTAGTCCGTAGCAAATGCAATCGTCAATAATACACGTTTCGTTTTGAAGGGTTCATGACAGCATGAATACAATTTTCCTCGACAAAAAAGAAACTGGCTTCGGTTCGTAATTTGAGTGTTGTCATTCCCGGCTTCTGATCTTAATCCTGGCCAAAAACGCCAAGTCGACCCGGAAGACGCTGCTGTTTTGGACTTCTCCGGAGGAGACGCGGAACATCAAGGGAGTTCGATCCGAGACAGCAATCGTCAACATCCACGTGGGTTATATCACAGTGCATCTTTGCCACCGTCCGTTCAGTCTATTGCAACGTTCGCGTTCACAGCGATGAGATAAAGCGCGTGCGACAGAGCACCAAGTTCTCCCATGCGTTTGTGCGGCTCAAGACATTCCCCCTTACAGCTCATGGTTTGTTTGTTTTTTGCTCGGACCACGTCTGTGAAAAAAACGTAAACCGTCAGCCATGCACCAGACAGACAAATGCCGAGAACGTTCAGTAAACAAGGCATACCAGGGCAACTCCACGTAGTAACACAATCCACGTTAAGGCCTTTACATGACCGTGCCTGCCTTTCGCAAACAGAATGAAACCGCTTAACAACTGTTCAATTAACCGCTCCTCTAAAACGTTTTGGTTGTCATTTTCCAACACCATCGTTTGCGCTCTCTCCCCGATGCGATTCCGGATCGCGTCCGACGTTTCGCTCCACCGCGCCGGGAGCTTTCTTCCCGTACGGCGTACGTCCGACAATCGTGCCGGGCATCACCGGCGGGCACAACCAGGAATCACATTGGAAGAGCTGCATCAGCGGCGACCGGTAAGATCGTACGCGGGAAGTACCGAGCTACGACGCCGCTCGTTCATCCGTCAGGACGTGCGCGAAACCACGGTGCGGGCAAAAGTCAGGAGCCATCGCCTGTTCGGTCAACGGTGGGCGGACGCTCGAACCGCGCGACTCGATCCATTCCGCACGGGACACTTCAACGTTGCTCAACTACCCTCCCTCCCCCCCCCCAATTCCCACCGGCACATCCGAGCCGTGCCGGCGCGAGGCTCTCACGGTTTTTCACCGGCTATTTGCCGAGCCGAGACCAGGCTGTGACGACTCCGGCCACGCGAGACATTTGAATTGCGGCTCGAGGCAAAGCAGGCCCAGATGGGTGCCGGGTTCATAACGTTCGTCGCGCGGCTCGGATTCCGGGGGAAGAAAAGCCTGGCGCCCCCGTTAAGCCGTGCTGGTTCGGCGCGGACTGGGCACGGCTCGGTGTTGTGCGGTGGAAAGGAAAGGGCGGGGGGGGGGGGGAAGGGATCACCATACCCACACTGACATGGCTATGGTTCCTGACTTTATTGCCGCACCCTGCGCAGGGTTTCCTGGAGCCTTCGCCTGCACGAAAGGTGAACGCGCCGAGAATCCGTTGCCGATGTTTTCGCGCTGCGAACCGTGCGCTTCCGAACGCTCGCGCGCATTCCTCGGAGGCGGCGAGCGATCCCTGTCCATCGACGACCGGGCAGGGCCACACCGCAAGGTAGTGCAACGGCAATACTGGCCGAAGACATTCGAATCACGCAAAGTAACAAACGCGGGCCAACGCCTGCCGTGCGGCTCGGTGGGCCCGCGTCGCCCACGGAGGCCAACGCACACGCTCCCGAGCTGCCCGGGTCTCGCCGGCCTCGCGCAAAGCAAATACATTCACGATGGGAAAAGACCGGCAGCGGTGGCGGCGTCTGGACTCGGCTGCGTACTGTGCGAAAGAAGTTCAACGTACACTATGTACAGACGTACAGATGGACGTGGCATTATTGCTTCAAGGGATTCACGGCCACCGCCAGCAGCGCTCGACGGCGAAGATGAGCTGCGGGGCGACGCGTGCAGGACACCATGGTTTGGGACGCACCGTCGCACAATCGGAAAACGTCCCATCGGACGCACTGCGCTCGACTCGCCACGTGACCGTACGGTGATTAACTCGCACATTGCGTTTGTCGAATGCCGTGTGAAGTTGACTTGATCTCTGGACACGGGGATCCAGTCCATACCCCACGTCTCATTCATTCACTGGCCACGCACAGCAGCACCAACAGTGTGGCAGGAGGAGACCCCAGCGTTTTGAGGCTCATTCTGTCTGGACAATCATGTTGACTCTTATTTAGGTTTTAGCCCGAACTCAACGGTGATTAATAACGCTCTCTGTATGTCCCTGCAGTCACACTGTCGCATGTGCTCTGAAAACGATGCAGTATGACGCACCCGTTATAATTTATATCCTCTGCAATAACGAGAATGATTATTTGTTTTTATATAGAGCTGGCATTGTTGAGTAGGGGCGCAGCCACTCTTTTTATTGGGAGGAGTCCCACTAGCGATTGGTTCCTTGTGGTCATTGGTCAAAATACACATTCACAGCACTAATGCTAACAGATCTCTATGGGAGTGAATGGAGGTCACGTTAGCTAACAGATCTCTATGGGAGTCAATGGAGGTCACGTGAGCTCACAGATCTCTACGCAGGGGCGTTGTCATTCTCTGGGAGTTGGTGGTGTAAACTAGTAAATGTTTACTGGTGGCTCTTGGTGAATTTACCGATGGGATCTGCGAAGTTCGCCCTCTAATTCATCACAGATAGGAACAATTCTACTGCACTATAGTCATATTAACGCCGCACAACTACGTGCGATTGAATCAGCACCGAGCCTGCCGTCCGTGCGCTACCGTGCAGTTAAAGATTGCACCACCATCGTAGTCAGCCTTCGTCACCTTGTTGAAGGGAGAAGAAATACGCGGACTCAAAAAATACCACGAAATTGTTTTTTGTGTCTGGGGCCGAAACTTTGTGGACGGTCTCTGGCTCCACGCCTCCCCCCACAGTCGCTGCGCTGGTAGCTGTCGAGCGTACGGAGAGCGCAAAATACAGTGCCCCCGCCGATGGCACCCGCGACTCGGCATGCATTTCTTATTCTTCCACGCGTTTGTCCCACTCACGTGGGATGTTCCCGCTGTCCTTGCCAACCTTCTCCACGCTGCCATGTCCTGCGCCATCTCTCTTTCCGCTCTTCGGGCCACCACGGTCCGATCGCACCACATCGACCCACGTCTTTTTCTGCCTTCCTCTTGATCTCTTTCCTTCTACTTGCATCACTTGCACCTTCTGACTCGCGTAATTTTCCTGCTGTCTCTCCACATGACCGAACCACACCAGTCTCATCTCTCTCATCTTCTCTGTGATTTCTACCACCTCGAGTCTTCCTCTCACTTCTTTGGTAAGCGACAATACTGCAGCAGAATCGGGGCTTCATTACAACCGGGTCTGTCCGGGTGAGCGACCGGGAAATAATTTCAGCACCCGGCAACACCACATCCGATATACCTCTCGTCGTGGCGACTATTCATCATGCGGCATCTATTCCAGTCTACCTACCTGCGGGGCTGGAAGATATTCAGCGAGGAATTAAGCCCTGAGCAGAATGCATTTGCTTACTGCAGTAACGAACGCTGCATCGGACGACGCAACGCAAAGAATCGCAGCGCATCGCAGCCGCTGCAACGATGAAACGTTAAAGGGACGGGAAACGAGCCTGCCTGTGCGGGCGAGAGAGAGCGGGCAAATGTGGGCCGCTGCGAGCAGCCCATACGATGACGTCGAGCCATGGGGAGGAGGGCGCAGAGCGGACCGCTCCGCACCTGACGCTCCGCACGGGGGCTGGCTCGGCGCGATTGCACGAGCAGCGTTGGGAGTACGCCGCTGGCCTGAGTTCTAGCATGCAGCCGCTTGGCTAAGCACACGGCAGTACGCACTTACGCTACGAAGCAAGTTTACACGTCGGCGGACGCCAACCGGTACACATCGTTACGCAAGAACACTTCCCGTGTATCGTTTTGTAAATTACGTCACTCAGCAGCCTGTGCGAGTAGAATGAAAATATATGCAACCGTTTGCTTAAAATTATACTCGACGTAATATACGCAAACAAGCATTTTATGTTTCGTACATTCTCATAATTAGGTCTTTTTTACACCAACGTACGCAGCTGACATGTGCTGGACAAGTTTCATCCGTGAGCGACCGGCCACGGTGCCACAGCACGATTCAAGTCGTCTCCCAAGGCACGCCAGGGATGCCGGCGTGAACCCCCTGGGGTACGGATTCCCTCGCCGGTAAAGTTCCAATCTCGACGGGACGCTGCGCAGCCCGCAGAGGCGACGACAACGGCGACATTGTGCTCATCAGCAGGACTGAGGCCGGATCCGCGACCCCACCCACACCGCCCGCCCGCCCCCACCCCCCCCACCGACTGCCCCCGCTACCCCATGGGCTGAGCGCGCAGGGCGGTAAAGTGCAAAAACGAGAGCGGTACGGCCCCCGCACACCGCTCACTATTCCCGCAGATTTTTTTTTTTTTATCCAAGACTTCGAGAAGATGCTCGAGCAATCATCGAGCAATCATCGTTGGGTCGTGTTTACCCAACAGCGGCGGTCCTTCACAATGCCCACTTCTTTAGCTTTCAGCAGTGAGAGTTATATGGTTTAGGGGTGAGGGTTAAGGATTTAGGCATAGGGTTTACGGGTCAGGAATAAGGTTAGGGTTTTGGTGTTACGGTTTAAGGGTTGGGGGTTTAAGGTCTAGAAGTTAGGGTTACGGACAGGAACATTTAAGACTTTCTTGCCCTACACCTGTGACAAGTGGCATCAGCCTTACACGTAGCACGACGGACAGCACACCCGGGGCGTGCTCGCGCACACATGCACGCGAGCACACCGCAGCCGCCGCCGCTTAAGTCTTTTGGAAGCCATACAGTGTTATTGCTGGGCAGTAGGCGCGTCTGCATTCGCTGGTTGCAGGCACTCCAACCCGTGAGTCAGTATTGCAAATCGCCGACAAGGGAAGAAGGGGGAGCGCAAATTAAATCGAGACCGAACATTGGGCCATAAAACAAAACGCCCCCCCCCCCCCCCAAGCTATTTACACCACCACGTCACAGCAGCGTGCGTTCGTGTCTATATTTGCTTTCGTACGTTCTACCACAAAAGTGCATTCGGGGTAATTGAATTGTAAAGGTGTGGGTTGTACTTCTGGAGGGGGGGGGGGGTAGGAGTGTAAGGAGAGGCGAACGAGACAGCCACGCACGTCGCACAGAGTCGCACGGGACAACATGAATCGGGTAAAATAATTGATATTCGCAGGATTTGAAACAATCGGTTCCTCCAGGACCGCCCCCGCGGGACACCGCGTGCAAAAACACACATATATATAAAGCGGTGGGTGTGCTTGAGCATCTCGGTTACGCTGCGGTGAGGCACACCGCTCGCCTGCCTTCACGTCCAGGTCGAAAGTGCCGCTTTGCTTTGGGAGGATTCGGATGATTGCGAAAATAAAGATCATCGCGCGGGGGAGATTCCGCGTCCATGGAAACGCTGCGACCAACTGGGGGAAGCGGTCGGTGGGTATATATGCAAAATAGCCCGTCGAATAGCAATTCACCCCGTGTCACTCCTTCCCACTTTGTGCCATTTTTGCATGGACGAGTCGCGGACCATTACCAGCAATTACCGCGCGGAACGTCAAGAGCCACTTCCAGCATTTACCGTGTCCTCCCGCGAGCTGCAATCAACTGTGATCCGAACAGCGGAACGGTTCATCATCAGTCAACGCTGCATAAAACCTCAGCCGAGTCTACGGTTGCCACCTGTCCCGGATTTCCCAGGATCAAAACCGTCCTGGGCAATCTGTCGGCATGCTCGGGGCATTTAGACTTCCACCTGGATATTTTTTGTCAGCTGCGCAATAATACGCCACTCGAGACAATGCATTTACAACGTAGTTCTCCGCCCTGCCTCTAAGGTGAGATATTCCTCCCCTTCACATGACACGCCAGGGGGAGATGGTGTACGGGGGAAACACCCTCGGTCCGAGCTTGCCGCGAAATGCCCAACCGCGCCACCATCGGGGTGAATAATGCAGAGGCCGACCGCATGCACAGCGAGACGGAGCACCAAGGCCGGGCGCTCTCCGCTCCCCGAATGCCGAGCGGCACTTGTGGCAGCTGGCACCATCTTTCGCGCCGGGTGGTGAAGTCGCACCAGGAACTCGGTCGCAGTGCGCTTCATTCCCTCTCGTGTCACTCTCGCGCCAGGGGACAGGAGGGATAAGCAGCTCGAACGATGGAATTTGGAGGCGGCGAAGAGAGCATTGTTCGCGTTAAAACATCCAAGCGAGGTTTGTGTCGAGCGGCACGCCTCGGAAAAGCAACCGGTAACGAAGCCCCTGGCCTTGAGGTGCACGTGCATTCACATGATGCCAGGAATTTCACGACAGGACGGGGAAAGCAAACTTGAATTTGAATGCAGAAGATTGCGGACGAAATCAAACTTGAATTTGGGGGGGGGGGGGGGGGGGCGGTGTGCGGTGGAGAGGAGAGGCGTGCACCACGAGGGATGGAGCATCACCGAGCTCCGCCACCGGAGTAGGAGTCGGAGGCCGGAGGTCGGCGGCGACCGAGGGGGTGGATGACCAAAAGATGGGCGACGACGGACGAGGTTAGCGAGAGTTGGTCGTGGAGGTCGGCTGTTGACTGAAACATTCACAGCATCTGGCCAAAGTTGAATTCCCCGCACAGCAGCAGCAGTGCCCATTTATATTGACCCCCCAGGGACAATGAGAATGGTGCGCGCTCAGTTTGGCGCTCGGCTAGGATTTGAATTTGCAACGTGTTCGTGGGTAAAGTTGAGCGCAATCTGCCACGAAGTGCAAGCACACGGGAGATGTCAAGCGAGCACTACGCAAGTAAATTGCCACGTCAATGAGCAATGAGGGGCGGTGCACATCTCCATTGGCACACAGGCGGCAGGAGTGGAAAACTTTACATTTCTATTCATAGGATCCAATCTCAGGCTCTGTAGGCCGATCGGATTAAGGGCATTTTAGAAAAGTCTCAAACATGAACTTGCCAACTCCCTCCCACTGTTGAAGTAAGGGAGGTAGGGGAGGGTGAGGGGGGAGGGTGATTGAAGGGGGGGGGGGGGGGAGTCAGCACTGCAGATTGACTCATGGGAGGTTGCTCCAGACTATGGGAACAGCAGGTAAGGAGTTCACTTTCCTGTGAAGCACTCATCCTGATCTGACAGTTGGGCAGCTAAATGCTCCAGAGAGGCGTTGAGCGCACGTGGCCCGGCCGAATGTTACAACGTCGAGCTCTGCGTGTCTGACATGAGCCCTTTTGAGTCGTCCTTCGCTTTAATTAACGCCGACCCCTACGCCACGTGCACTCAGGACAAGACACCGCTGACGAGCGCGCAGTGCTCCGCGCACAGACCGACGCGATACGCTATTAGCGTCAGCCTGCTTAACGGCCGACAAGGAAATAACAAAACGTACGATTGGTATCGCGGTATCGTGAGTCACTGATGTCATCGATCGAGTATCGGGTGCCCGAAAGAATTTTCTGGGACTCTGTCCGTACGCAATGCCACTAGTGGGCATGTGGGGTACGGCGTTGCGTGTTTGTGCCCGTGCGTATGTATCAACACGTACCGCTGCAATTTGATATGCGGCGCGCTGAGCGGCTTGGAAGTTTAGGTAACTTGTTTAAAGCGTTGGTTTCCCATAGCGAATACAATAGGCGGATGTTATGAAAGGCGCTATATTAGCTGTAATTGTTTTTACTTGATTGATCGATATGTTTTTTTTGGTTTCGGGCCAAATTTGTAGTTTTGGGACGAAAATCTCGTCAATGACCATCCACCACCCGACAAACGTTACAATCTCGTTGGGTGGTGGAGAGTGATTGATGGAAAATTTCGCATAGAATGGCCACCTTTTTTAAATTGTGTTAAACTAAGGGTAAACAAAATACTCGCATTTATTTAATGACCGCTCAGTGATGTTCGTTATGCATACTACGCATTTAACTTGGAGCCTCCGGGCAGTGGCAGGGCCCAGCGTTCTTCACCGCTCGTTGTGGCAGAGGCTCATGATGTCGAATCCTGCGGCCGCCCTGGTTAATACTGCGGCGGTGTCTAGCGGCCGTAAAAAAAACCCGCACGCACGCCGTCCGCTTCTCGGCGGACATTACAGATCCCTCGACGCTAATTCGCAACAATGAGCAGTGCCATCGCGTGCCAAATTTGAAAAATGTACCCGGGATAATTAATTCACTGGGATTACAAAAAGCAATCGTTGCTCCCTAGTACTGCAAAAAAAAAACTTGATACCCCCCCGCCCCCCCCCCCCGAGGAAGAGTCACGTGACTTTCCTGGAGTAAACAAAATTAATCAAATATCAATGAAGAAAAAAAACCATGTTTGCCACACGGTGAATTCGCGGGAGCTTCTTTATCCCACTTCTGGCAGCGGAGAGCCGTGCGAAACGTCGACCTCGTTGCTCAGAGCCTTTCCTGGGAGCCCTTTCTGAATCACGAGAAACAGCCCCCAACAGCGCCCAACCCCCCGACCCACACCCCCCCCCCCCCCCCAGACATTTATATCGCACAACTACTGCATCGTACTCACCGACAGATTGCACACATTACCGATCGTACCAGTGTGTATGCATGTGACCTGTCAATGGTTTAGGGAAGAAGATTGTGACAAAAAAATCACGCACAATCATTAATAATTGTCTTGTAGAAACTCACTGTTGTTATTATTATTGCAAGGGTACCCAATCCACAAGCACAACCGCTGGGTTTTTTTCACTCTTTTCGGCTTTTTTGTCACGGCCCATCGATTAGGCGTCGCAATTAAAGAAGTTGAAAGAAACAAAGTTGAAACTCGTCAAGGTTGAAAACGTCCAACGTCGAAACAAAACAATAAAAATTGCAAGCTTCTCGCTCGCAAAGGAAGAAACTCGTCCGTTTGAAGGGCGCGATGGAAGGAAGAGGAGAAAGGAGGGGGGGGGGATGGAGAATCTTATAAGCAGGAGCTTCACAGGAAAGTCTCCGCCTCTTCACGATTCGTCCCGCTGCTCCCAATCCGCCAATTCTCGCCAGAGGGCTTCTCTTCCTGCGCCTCCACTTCGGCCAGCGGCGGCGGCAACGATGGCCGCCCCTTGAGCAGCCCGTTGCTCAGCTCTGCCTCCCATGGGGAAGTCCGCCGCTCCTCCTCCTTTCCCGCGGCCGGCGCCGCTTTTGCGGTCGCGCTCGAGCCCGCCGTCGTCGCGATCGTCGTCGCGGTCGTCGTCGGGGGTCGCGGCGCCGGCGTCGTCGTCTGCCGCCGCCGCCGCCGCCACCGCCGCCGCCACCGCCGCCCCCTGGGCCCTGGCCTTCTCGAGGCGACGCTCGGCGTGGCCGGCCGGGTACACAACGAGGAAGGCCGCCACGAGGAAGGCGATGAAGGAAGCGATGGCCGCCACGATGGGCACCACACGCACCGAGCCCGTCGCCTGGATGAAGCCGCTGAGCGCCGATGCCACCAGGATCTGCGAGATGTACACCTGGCACGACAGGATGGCGCAGTCCACGCCAAAGCCACGCTTGGTCCCCTCGGGGCTGCTGTGTACGAACTGTGTGGGGGGGTGGGGGGGGGGGAGACGGGGGGGGGGGGGGCTAAGGTGATGGGAGACATTCAAAGCAACAGCTCCTCCCCAGTGTCATGGGCGCTCAAGCAAATACTTGGCTCATGCATAATGAACAGAAGGGCCGTTCATTATACATGAGCCAAAAGCTTGCCATCTGTACGACCAATATAAATATAATATTTTATATCTATATATATACTGTCATGCTGCCGTGGCCTTATAGTAAGCACACTGAACTTGTAGCAGCACTGCACAGTCAAATTACTTTCGTGTTAATCACATGAGCTTCAAAATAAATGGATATCCTGGGAGAACCTTGGTTTCAAATCCAGGCAACAATCTGCGATTAAAACCAGGTTCTCAAGCGTAGCCAACTGATAGTCTCAACCTGGTCACCGATTGGCTGCGTCGACGATCGGGCCAAATAAAATCCCCTATGATGCCAGAAGTACTAGAATGCACGTCGATTCCTTTGAACGCGTCGGGACGACTACCGTCGTCGAAACGACGACCACGGGCTCCAGCTGTGCGACGAAGGTCGAGGCGCGCGTGCCGTCGCGACGCCCTCGGGCGGCAGGAGGCCGAGAGCGATCTGTTCTCCCACGCAGCAGCTTGTCCGCATCCACACGGCACAACGTCAACGTTTGGTTTCGTTCATAATACAGGTTTTTTGGGTTAGTTTCGTTTAGTTCCCCACGGGAGGGGCGAGAGAGAACCCACCTCCTTGAGCTCGTGGTACTGCCCCAGCAGCGCGTAAGGGCAGTAGGCGATGCTCATGAACACCAGCCCCATGGTGGAGATCATGACCATGGAGACGTAGACGTTGGGAAACGCGGCCATGATGGACATGCCGACAGAGAAGCCGAGCGTGCCCAGGCAGTAGACGCCCTTCACGCATGGCTCCTGCTCGCTCATGTACTTCTGCAGCACGGCTGGGCCGGGAGTGGGGGGGGAAAGGTCGGCGCAGCACAGCAACAAGGACGGTCGGACAAACGGGGTGCACTCTCTGGTTGCCAGAGATGCAGCAGTTTGTAAAGGCGATTCTTAGAGGAGTAGATAGATTCACAGATATGGTTCGTGCACATGGTATTTATTCATAACCAGGCGAGAAGCAGACGAAATGCAGCGCCAATGCAATTTTCATTCCAAGTGCGATGGGCGTCGTATATAAAAGAAAAATTGCCAATGTTTTGTATCAACTTTTGTAACACGAAAAATGCATACGCTGGCCACACAACATCAAATCTCGTGTGTGTGAGAATTGATTATTTCTGATTCATGTATGTCCATGCCACTACAGATCATGGTGATTCACGCCACCACAGATTCTGCGTATACCACAAGGACAAACAAATAATTGATTCATAAATCAAATCGTGACACCAAATTGTGATAATTCATCGGACAGCACAGAGTGGACCATCGCATCCCTCCTGGTTCGTCTGCGCAATCCTATTGCTCTGTGCCTCGTGACGTTCACTGCACAGCTGTGCTGCTCTGGTATTGTGACGATAACTGTGAGAATATCTCTGGATGCAAAAGGCTCCTTTTTCTACTTTCCCCCCCCCCCCCTTTTGAACGTTGACAGTCCAAGAACACAACATCGATATCTTCCTTCTTTTAACCAATGAAGTGTGATCCGATCATCTTGATTCACAGCCGATGTAACCCGTCCAATTTTAAGGAAAACAACAGGCAGGGTGGGGGGGACAGGGGGCGGTAGCAGCACGGGGTTCAACAATGCCCGCGAGAGCTTTGGAATATAACGTAATGGCGGTCTGCAGAACGCTCCCAAAGAAACAAAACGGTGGCGACGATCACGACTGGCCAGTTTCAGCGTAGCGACGAGTGATGGTCACTAGTGAATTAGGGAGGTGCAACGGAGAACCAATGCAGCTACATTTTTTCTGGCATTACAGTCTCTCCCGTCAAGAAGAGAACCGGAGAAGAGCTCGTGAGGTTGATAATGGGGTAAAGTAATAGCGGCGGAGATCGTGCGGTGACACGGACGTGGCAAAAGCAGAGCGACGTTTCCTCTCTCCGGCGATCGCCACATGAATTAAGCTGCAGTTTAATTAACGAAATGAGCGCCGGCCCACAGATTCCAACGGGCGTCACTTGAGACATCATCAATGGAGTAAATGTAACGATCGATAGTCGTGCAATTTATGTTCGCTAGCGCAGCAGAGCGTGCAGAAAACCGCGAGCAGGTGCGCTTTTACACACGGCGGTGCTTTGTAAGCACGCGCGCAAAAACTAAAGCATGCACGCACATGGTTATGTGCAAGATTTCGGGAATCAATGTTCCGTGTGAGCGCAGAAGGACCGTGGGCGAGTGTCGGAATCCAACGCTCCACTCTCAAAAAAAGCATTTCTCATTCAATTACACTTTCATGAGCACACGCGAAACAGGACGTGTCTTTCCCCACGGACACAAAAAAAGGGAACAATTCACCTGCAAAATAAATTAGGGACGAGCTTTAATTAAAAAAAGAAACCCACAAAGCATGCCCCGAGGTATCGTGCGAAATTAGCGGGGGATCAAACTGGCAACCCATCGCGGCGAGCAGAGGGACAGAGCCGGAAGGGTCAAGGGGGCTCTAACGAGTAGTGGGGGGCCAGGAGGGGGCGGGAGGTGGGGGGGAGGGGGTCATGGCAAGAGGAGTATGTATGTACGTATGTTAAAATGATTTCGTACCGTACGTAGCTAGTCGGAGGTGCGGGGGGAAGGACAACACACTAAAACACAAAAACCAGTTCTAGAGAAATGAGTTTTCAATCTAGATTATTTAAAATTGCTCAGCTCCCAGTATCTTCATCATATCGGAGGGGAGAGCGTTCCAGACGGCCGCAGAAAGGCATCTGAACGCTCGCGATGCGGTGACCGTCTTTGTTCGGTGACTAGCCAAAAGCCGCTGCTGCGAGGATGACCAGAGTTCGCGTGATGGTGTACGTGGCGAGTGGTGGGGGGGGGAGAAAACCCCTTAGGAGTGGTGGTACCTGAAAAGGCTGCTGCTGTGAGCGCGTACACGGTGAGGCCCCAGCAGCCCATCTGCACGCCGCTATTGTACAGACGCACCTCAGTCGAGTTCGCGGGAGCCTGCCGGTAAAGGGACAACAACGTACGAGTGAAGCGTGAGCTCGCCTTTGCGAGGGGCGGTTAGGCCGCCCCTTCGTTCGTACGCACGCACATTGAACGGCAATGCTTGTACGTCCACAGCTCTCTCCGTAGCGCGTCCGTCCGGGCTGTACTGTGCGTCGCTCGGCACGAGCTGTAGAGCACAACCGCAACAAAAAAACTGCGACGTCGGTTTGATGATCAACTTTCCCACGGGTTCGGCTCCCAAGACCCCAAGGCACAATTCTTCTAGAGGGTGCGGGAGTGGGGGGTCGTAGCCCCTGCTTGCCCTGGGCTCAGCTCGTGAGCAATTAGGCATGCTCTTGTGCTGCCCACGCCTCGTCTGTACTCTCCTATTACATAGTTCATGTAAAATAATGGAATCGTGTCTTCTCATTGGTGGGGTGGTGGGGGGCGGTGGAGTGGGGGTGGGGCACGTCTCATCGGATTCTGTTAATGAGCCATACTCGGGAGTCATCCTTCTTCTCAACGGGCACATAAACAGCGAGCTGCTGTCAGAGTGAATAAAACTCCGAGCGAGCGTGGCGCCGTCGCGCGGCCGCGCTCGCACAGAACCGGCGCTCGCAGAGGTCCCGTGAGTGGGACGCAAGGTCAGAGCGCCGGCTCTCCCCAGCTTGGCTCAGTAAACCCATATCCGTGGGTCGGCAACCTGCCGTTCCGGAGCCGTATGTGGCGGCGGGGCCCTTTAAGGACTGGCTTCGCGACGTTGCTTATTAAGGACCAATGGTCTCGTGCTCATCATTGCATCGCGGGCTCTTGTGAAATATAGATATATATTTTTCGAAATCGGGGGAAAAAAAGGGTCTTCTTGTTCCTTTGCTTGTCGACCCCTGCCCAGAGTCAATTCATCAGCACATTTATCATTCGCTCCGATCTTTATGGCACACGGCTATCACGAAGGGAGGTGCTACGTTCCACACATGAGTACATTTGGGAGGCCATATTGCTTCGTGACTTTAAGCATAGTAGGTGAGTTTTACAAAAAATGTGTATATATGTTGAAAATTTTCGACCGCACCACATGTCCTACTCTTTTTTAATAACGTCACGGGTGTTATTATTTATTTATTTCTCTTAGGAACTTACCAAATTAAAAACCGGTCCCACTGCAAGAGTTAAACCAGAGCAAAGAGAGCTATTCGTAAGTATGCCCTGACCACTACCCTACAGCTTCCACACCGATATAATTAAACTACGAATTGATTTTTTATTTTATTTTACCAGATATGGCCCACTGAGCTATTTTGCTCTTTTTAGAAGCGACCTGGCCACAAGTGATAGCGCAAAGAAGTGGCTTATCACGTGGACATTTATAGCAGCCAAATACTTTCAACGTGTGTCGATTCTAAAAGGACCCGGAGAAAAATCCACGTGACCATGGGGAGAACACGCAAAAATATACAGCAGGTGTCAGGCTCGAGATGGAACCCACGGTCTCCTGTATACCAGGCGAGGTAGTTAACATCTCCCAGCTTCCGAAGAGGAACGCGTGTCTAAAAGATTTGCGGAATCCACGCGCAGCCGCGTCGCGTAACTAAACGCCGATCCTCGTACCGCTCACTCTCACCGTGGGGTCCCCGCTGTAGACCATCTGACCCATGAAGTCGGTGTAGAAAACTGCGGCCGAGATGAGCGCAAACCACGTGAAGAGGTGGCAGGTGCAGAGGTGGCGCAACTCACGGGGCATGCGAAGCATGGAAAGCCACAGCAGCCGCACCTGCGGCACAACGCGGACGCACAAATCACACAGATCCCCCCTCTCCCCCCCGTGTAGCCTCAACAGACTGTTGGGAAGTGCCGTTGAGAGAGCACCTATGTAGGCCGGAACGGAACACGAGGGTGTGGCGGGAAAGCACCACACCCGGCCACCTTTGTCTCCCCAGTGGCGATATTTTTACACACCGCACCAGGTAATCATTTGAGGTCGAGTCGACCTAGGGGAGTCCTAGGGACCGGTTCAAATAATCGTCACTGGTGTCGTTAGTGCAGCGTGCGAACCCGCTAAACCACCACGCACACACACCAGGCTGTGCCGCCCGCCTGCCCGCCTCCTCCGGCCCATCTCACACGCTCGCCAAGCAGCACCGACCGGTGATGGCTCTCGCTCAAGCTTTGCAGACGAGGGCTGCCCCGGAGAGCGACAAGGCGATGGACAGGTGACGTTAAAGAATGGACAGAGATGCAGATTAACGACGCGGCGAGACTGCCGGAGGTGGAGGAGTTGCCACCTGTACTGGTTTTCTCAGGATCGTCCTCTTTTGAGGGTAAATGTCCAGGGTAAGTCTTACTGCGATAGTAAAAGTCCCGTTTTGTGCCAGCTGTCTAATCATACACCACTCAGGACAATAACTTTCACACGTGATTCTCCCCTCGTCGGGTATTGTGAGATATTCTTCTTTTTCCCATAATGTGTCCCGTTTTTTTTTCATTCTTAAAGCCTCAATAGGTGGAAACCCGATTGAAGAGCCAGCATCTGCACCGTTATTGGATGTGGTTTCAACAAAATAAATCATGCTCCAAAGTAGGGCACAACCCAAGAGTCCAATAGCTCTTATCTTACAGATAAGATGCATACCCCACTGAGCGTGCAGCTTAACGAACGAGATAATTCTCGAGCAAGGTTACAGTCGAGCGTCCCACCGTGACGTTCCAGCGACGTCACAACACGGACGTTTATTGTACATCCCCCCGCGCCTCCGATTAGCACGGTTGGCTATGTACGGTGCGAAAGAAGTTCAACATACAAACGTACATGTTGCCGTGACATCACAAGAGAGCCATAACTCGGCATCTGACCATGATTTTGAAGTTGTTTTGTTCTCATTAAGAAAGCTTTAATCGCTTGTTAAAACACACAACGTAGGTACTCGGGTGTAAGTTTCAGATAAAGAAAAAAAAAAGTTTTTTTATATTTATTAGGAAAATTTCAGATCGTTTTCGTGCTAACACAAGTGATGTCAAGAAAAGTGGAGACGAGATGTCATGGAAGTGATGTCACCTCCAGTGGCATTATACTTCACTATCGATCCAAAACAGAAAAAATACTTTTCCGATCATCCAAAATTTCGTATCTCGGGCCCGAATTTCGAATTTTTCAGGCGAGTTCAAAATTTCTGCTTAATACCCCTTACCGGCTACTACGCATCCACAAGGCGAGAGCCGTCGGTTGTTTTGGCTGCGTGTGTGTCTTCCTTTACCCTTCAAATGAACCCAGACCGCCGCTCGCCGCAGTTCGGCGCCCTCCCTCACCGTGTTCACCGTCTCGCGCTCGTCATCCGAGTCCGACTCGCCAGCGCTGCCGCTGCAGCTGGCGCCGTCGCTCGGAGACTGGCCCTCGTGCCGGCGCTGCAGGCGGCAGTGCTGGTGGTGGTCGTACGAGCACAGCAGCCTCTGTCGCTTGGCGAGCTCGTGGATGTCCCCGGTGGAGCGGGATGGCTTGATGAGCAGCCCGGCGTGCGCCCTCTGGTGGTGGTGGTGCGGCTGCTGGTGGCGCGAGCGTCGGCGCTGGCCGGGGCGACAGCTGCCCTGCTGGCGCAAGCTGGAGCCGCGGGCCCGGCAAGCGGGGCGGCGGGCCCTCCTGCTCGGCAGCCCGTCGCCCGAATGACATGTGGCGCCCTCGGCCGTGCCGCTTTGCTGCTGTTTGTCGGTCTCCGGTGGCGATCGGTCGCACATCTTCCCGGGGCCGCTCCGGTTGGCGTTATCCGCTTCCGTCTGGCTCAACGCGGTCTCGTCGAAGCCGCTGGGCCTGCGGCGGATGCTCACGTCGCCGCTGCTGCCGCCGCTACTGCCCGTGACGGATCGTCCGGCAATGCCGTCACGGCTGTCGTCGAAGATGGACGGCTCGATGCGGCACAGGAAGCCGTGCTCGGAATCGACGTCCATGGCGGAATCCGACATGTGCAGTGCCGAGTCGCTCTTGCTGCGCACGAGGTCCGCGTTGAAGACACTCAGGCACAGCTCGTTCTCGGAGCGCGTCTCGTCGGAGAAGCGAGCGGCCGCGAAGACGCTGCCACCGCCGCCGCCGCCGCCACCCTCGTCGTCTTCACGGAGGAGCGGCCGCGGGGAGGGGGCCGCGCGCTTGGTGGGAGAGGCGCCGCCGACGGAGCCGCAAGCCTCCTTGTCCTGCTTGCACGGCAGCGGCACGTACGGCTCCTCGGGGATGCTGAACAGGTGCAGGACGACGGAGCAGGAGAAGATGATCGACGTGAAGAAGAAGAGGATCTGCTCCTGCGAGTGGAAGATGCGGCCCAGAAAGGTGCCAGTCCAGTTCAGGCCGCCCGACATGTAGCCCACCGCCCCGCCCAGGCCTGAGAGCGAACGAGGAAGATGCGGACAAGACGCCCCGCGCACCTCCAATTAGCACGGTTGGCTACATACGGTGAGAGAGAAGTTCAACATACATATATGCACCGACGCGGGTATACAGGAACGTCCGACAGCCCCACCGGTAAGCCGCGCCACTTCCCAGCTGTAAAGGTTGACACGACAATCAAACTAAATTCACAAAGACAGAACGATCCCTGTAACCAAGTCACCCTGCTTGCACTTTAATTTGTCAGATGTGGGACTGCCTTGGATATCCAGCCGTTCTAGGCTTTCACCGAAAGGTATCCAGATGACGGTGCAGCAAAGGATTCTTGTTTTCCTGCCTAGAAAAACATATACTGTTGTGCAGTTGGATTTTCCCATCATTTACAGATTTCATTATCATTGGCATTAGCCAGGCTAAAGGGCCCAAAATAGTGTGGAATGGGGATTCCATTTTTGGGCTAAATAAATCGTAATTGGCCAAATACTTCTTTACAAAAAAGGCAGCAGGACTATCCTAAAAGAGTCTTTGGACTCATTATGGCTTTCCTGGATACATAATAATTCTGATTATTATCAAAAGTAAACTTAACACATTGTTGTAACACTGAACACACCTAACAACAAAGTTCCATCCGAGACCCTGCCGTTCCCCTCTTAATTTTCCCTCCAACGACATTTTTTTCTCCCGACTTCGTTACAGACCGTGTTGCCGTGCAGCAAAAGCCGATTATAATTCACTTAAGTGAAGGCACAAAACCATCAAAAACACTGGCGCTGTCAGCCAACTTCGATTGCTTCCCTAAATATGAACCTCGACATCGTGACCTTTGCCCCGGCCGTGCTGGAGGGCTTTCAACCGAGAAAGGGTCGCCAGCATGGCACACTCAATCTTCCCTCCCCCGCCCCCCAAGATTCCTACGACTCATCGCATCGACCTTGCAGGTCAAGGGTCGCTCCGCCTGCCTTGACCATTCCCCGCACGTGGTGGTGCACGGATACGAACAGGCGCACTTCGGAGGCCTGCGTCGGTGTTCCGCGCATTTTGGACGGCGACATTTGGGTCCTCACAACTTCGCGGTTCCATTGACCCAAAATTCGCTGCCACTGCTGCGTGCTCGGAATTCTTCGCAGACATTGAACTGATGTTGTAGACGATCCATGACCGAACCTGTTGAATCGAGCTTACAAACTCTTGAGCGCCTGTGAAGGATTCCGCCTCTTCCTTAACCCCCGAGGAAACACGTGTCCCTCCCGTCTGCATGTATGTACATTGAACTTCTTGCTGATCTCATCAAGGAGCATTAACCATCACGCAAACTCCGGTCATCCTCGCAGCGGTTTTTGGATTACCATCGAACAAAGACTGTCAATGCATTGCGCGCTTTCAGATGTGCTTCTGTGACCGCCTAGAATGCTCTTCCTTTTGATATTAGGAAGCCACTGGAGCTTTGCACTTTTTTGTGTTTAGTTTGTTGTCCTTCCCCCTGTACCTCCAATAAGCACGGTTGGCTACATACGGTACGCAAAAAAAGTTCAATAACATACAAACATACAGTATAACTGTGAAAACCCACGTGGTAGCAGTACAAATACATATTTGAGGGGAAGGGGGTGATGGTGTCTGCATCCTCTCAATCCACTGCGTCCGTCTGTCCCCACTCACCTGCCGAGAAGGAGTGGATGTTGAGCGCCGTGTCCTGCTCCTCGCTCTCCACCACGTCCAGGAGGTAGGCCCGGATGGGGCCCTCGCTGGCATCGGCGCAGAAGTCCAGCATGACCACGCCGAGGATGCTGAGCACAATGCCGTAGAGGTTGTCGCCGTTTCCATCTCCCAGCAGCCGACCTGGTCACCGGCCGCACACACAAGCAGCTAAGAGGGCAAACACCGAAACTCACCAATTCAACACTACCCGACGGGCACGGGACATTTTTTTATTTTATTTTACCAGGCCCACCGAGATATTTAGCTCTTCTTCAGATGCGACCTGGCCGCAAATGACAGCCCAAGCAAGTGCCTTACCACGTGGCAATGTATAGCGGCCAAATACTCTAAACGCACGTTTCTATTTGCCCGCCACCGCCCAACAGCCCCCCTCAGCGTCGCGGGCGCTGGAGGGGGGCCCCCCAAGTACCCCCTTGCTGTAGGCTCAGCTTTACCTTTTAAATTCTTACAGTAAAAAAAAACATCGGTGGATCGTTACATCCCTTTGGCACCGGTTTGTGTGTATGTAGTGTGCTGAACTTCTTTCGCGCCGTACGCAGCTAACCGTGATAATCAGAGGTGCGGGCTTGGAGAGGCCTGCATCATGATTGGTGGTGCTGGTTGAGTGGGATCCTTGCATGGTGGTGGTGGATGAAATGATGTTGAGATGGTGGTGGTGAGTGATGGTGTGTGCGATTGTGGTGGTGATGGTTGGCTGGTATGTTGGGATGGTGACGAGCGAGTTGTTGGTGGTGGATGGTAGATGGTGGTTTATGGTGGGGGTGGGGGGGGATGGGTGGGATATTGGGATGGTGGTGGCCGGGGGTAGTGAGTGGTTGTGGTTGGTAGTTGGGTGGATTGAAGTAGGTATGGTTGCTGTTTTCTGTCCTGTTGTTTCTATGGACTTTCCTGGGGAATCCGCTGGTGCTGGGATTTTCAGTGTGTTCGTTTCCCTACTGTGATATCGATTGTGTCCATACATATATTTCTTTTCCCCTATTTATGCCATGACACGCAGTTATAAATTATTCCGAGACGCATTGGCATTTAAGCGCTGGAGAAATGCGAACCCCTTATCCTCGCAAAAAAAATAAAACACTTTAATTTGGTTTTCAGCCCATGAACGCCTTCAATGAGATTGCTCCCAACGGTAGGTTACATCAGAGGTTACCAAACATCCGCGTGTTATTTAGTTCACTCGCGGGGGCCCAACAATTCACGACTAAGCCGCCGTGGCCTGGCGTTGGCCTGCGTTGCACGCTACTGTGCACGGCAAGGGTCGCGGTGACAATGACACTTCAAGGTGGCCGGAGCGCTGAGCGCCGCTGATCAGTAATCGCACGGTGAACTCTTCTCCCATAAGCTTCTAATCCCCGAAAGCTCCACAAATATTCCTGCGCCACCCCGCTCTCCCACCCAAGCCAACCGCGCTCCCAACCACACGACGCAGAGTCCGACAGCGCAATCACGGAGGCGCCAGCGGTGATTCCCAACAAAGGCAGGGTGGAAAGCGTGTAGCGGCAAGTGCGAGAGCGTGATCTTTCATCATCAGCAGCATTTCTAGTCGATGAATCGACATCGGCAAATGCTCATCCCAGTTCTAGTTTACAGGGGACACCACACTGACCAGGTACATCCGATCCTTAAATAATGTCCTTGCAAACATGAGACTAGAATTAAGTGCTGTCTCGGACATTGTAAGCTAGGTCGGCATCTTCCCTACCTCCTCATTGTGCCGGGATGCGGGGGCGGTTTGAATGGGTGAGTGAGATTCAGGCCCATGACTCATGCAGCTTGGCTGCTATGCCTGCTAATACCGGACAAACAAAAATTGTACAGAAATTATGTAACGTGTTTTATTACGGCCGGTGACATGGCCCAGCAGCCGTGCATTCACCACTTGATGCAGAGGTTCACGATTCAAATCCACCGACCACCCCGATGAATACCACGGGGTGGTATTAACCGTATTAATAATACAAAGCGCCATCTACTTCATGGTGACATTATTCGCAAGAACAGGTCATTGTGTGCCGGTGTCTTGGTCCAAATTTGCCAAAATTACCCGCAAATTACTCATTGGGATTATACATACTGACCATTATCGTCCCTCGCCACCGCTGGGAAAAAAAATGCCATTACCCTTTTGAAAATGAGTTAACGCGGGTGCTTTTCCTGGGTAAACAAGCGCAACGGTTATAATTACGCCGTCATTAAATGCGTACTTGTGTTATTTTGAGAATGCACTCGGAAGCCCTCCCGCGTGGCTAAAGGAACAGTCCCCTTCCACCCTCGCTGGTGCGGTACTACCGACCGCACTCGAGGCGAAGGGAAAAAACATGATTCACGACAAAGGTAGCGCGAGATGTCAACACTGCGTCACGTTCGCAAACGAGCGCGCGAGAAACGGCACAGGGTGCGCCGCACGCTGGGCGCGCTGCTGCGATGCGGCGCGACGCAAAAGCCTCCGACCGCGAGCACCTACCCAAGCTGCGCTCGAGGATGAGGGGGCGCCACGGTGGCAATGAGATGTTAACGACCTCGCCTGGTATACAGGTGGTCGCGGGTTCGATCCCGACCCTGACGCCTGCTGTATATTTGGAGTTTGCGTGTGCTCTCCCTTTCCCCGTTGTCGCGTGGATTTTTCTCCAGGGTCCTCCGGTTCTTCCCTCCACGTTCAAAATGAACGTGCGTTTGGGAGTATTTGGCCGCTATAAATGTCCACGTGATAAGCCACTTCGATGAGCTACCATTTGTGGCCAGGTCGCTTCTGAAAAAGAGCTATATACCTCAGTGGGCCTTACCTGGTAAAATAAAAAAAATTGTTTACAGTTTACACGGAGGCACGCAGCTATCGACACCGGACACGCGAAATGAACGGAGCTCATTGCTGCCATGGGGGCGCACGTATGTGCCACGGTACAGTACAACGGCCGATAATCTGAATATGCGTCGGTTTGGAAGGAAAGGCGAAGGGAGACCTTTGTTTTATTAAACAGATTTACCGTGAGAGTGCGCGCACGCGACTGTTAATCTGCGCGTGCGTTGCCTCTCGACCGTAGAGCTGCCCCCCGTAGAGTCGCTGCCCCCCCCCCCCCCACCGGTTAGAGTGCGTGCGCCTCATATGCGAACAGCCCTCCTTGTGCGCGCGAGCCAGCCAGCCAGTGCGGCGCGGCCAGGGAGGGAAGGAATTTGCTTCATTGAATATTTTAATATGTATAACGTGCCGCCAGTATTAAGTTTCCTAATCTCAATAATAATAATAGGAGTTGGTTAGTTGCAGGAATGCAGTGATGTGGCACCCCCCGCAGAGATAAGATTACTTGTCAATATTCCCGCTTGCGATACGACTAGAAAATTGCATTAAGGTTTTATTGCCTCGTGTATGCCATCTTATTTGTAGATCTTCCTGCTTTTGCTCATTCATCATCAGCCGTAATAAATCCACTGCTGGATGAATGCCCCCCCCCCCCGCCCCGTGAAGCCACCGCCATCTTTCATGTTCCCCACGATACAAAAAAATACATCTGTCAACGATATGTTAGATTATTTCATCGGCTGCCACTCCATCATAAGTTTTCGACCATAGTCCATCATCCCTTCTAGTGACATGCCCTGCCAAAGCCACTTACGTCACTAACATGTGTGCGTTCTCTAATCCACGTGATCCCTTTCCTGTCTCTCAGTGTAATTGCAATCGTACATCTCTCCGTAAATCTTTAGCAACTATTCAACCAATTAGCCTAAATGTAGCAAAAGCATAGCATTGGCATAATTTTTTACAAATCATTAATAATCATTGCTCACGAGCACCATTCAATACACTTATCCTGACCGCCAGAACACAATTAAATGGACAGATCAATGCCCGCAGTGTTAATTTAGTCAGATTGTTTTATTGGACGACAAACTGCGGGATTTTAGTGTGTGGATTCCATTGCGTCGTTCCCTTAAGTCTAGTCGACTCAAGCAGTCGAACACTCTCGGCCATTGAATGCCGGCTCGATCGGCGCCCGAGTTCCTCCCAATATTATCAGGCCAGCCAGACATTGGTACATCTCTCGTATAAACACGCGCGGACAATTAACGCGTCCCTGCCTTCCTCGGTGAAGTGCGGTCTCCGACGGCTTTGCCGAGCCATCTCGGCCTGCGTCTCGACGCTCATCCCGTTAACGCCGTGTCACCGCGGCCACTCGCGCGCTTCCGCTCGTTGGTAGCCACCGTCACGCGCTCGATCTCACGGTCACGGTTGAGCAATTTGTTTTATTCATCTGAATATTTATTTCGACTGGAGGAGGAATCCGATGAGCTGCAAAGATATTTTTTCACAGATGTCCACTCGGGGCGGGTGAGAACGTTGCAACAACAAATAATACAAAAACACGATAGGAGTGCAAAGTACAGGTAGGCCCCGACTTACGATGGTCCGACTTACGATATTTCGATCTTACGATGGCGATATGACAAAATTGTTAAATATTTAACATTTCGCGCGGCAGGCAAACGCAGCAGCGTACGAGGTACGATACTGTACGTTGGGACGCTGCCGGGATGTACTGTACGTTGGGACGCTGCCGGGATGTACTGTACGCATCTCCCGTCGACGGAGTTAAGTTGTCACGGTCTTCAATGCATGTAAAAAAAAATTATAGCAGATAGGAATGTTTTCTGAAAAAACTTTCTATGAAATAGCAGTTCATATAAGTAGGCTAAGAATTTACCTGTTTTTGACTTTAAATTTAACTGTGCAATACAGTATTGTAATTAATAAATACATACAGTATATAGTTTATACAGTACGGTACTGTAAATTGCTGTTTTGCTAAATTATCACCATTCTTTAAGACTCCTGGGTAAGCTAGGCCATTTTCGACTTACGATATTTTCGACTTACGATGGGGTCGTCGTAACGCATCTCCATCGTAAGTCGGGGACTACCTGTATATGAAAGGTAAACAAATCACTTAAAAACACACAGATAAAACTAAACATTTTTTTTTATTTTACAAGGTAAAGCTCATTGAGGTATTAACTTATTTTTCAGAAGTGACCTGGCCACAAACGGTCGCTCAACAAAGCGCCGTATCATCACGTGGAAATTTATAGCGGCAAAAACAATCGAAATCATCTCAATGCGTTATTTCAATATATTTTCATCAGTAAATTCACACGAACAAAATTCACCCTGGGGTTTAGCGGCCTAGCTCGCTCGTGACGCACGGGGGACACTCCCCATCAAGCGCGGGCGGCGCCAACGGGCGCACGCGACGCACGCTTCCGGCGGGCGGCGCTGCGCCATCCGTGCTTGCCCATGTGTCACCCAACGCACCGATGTTGGCGCCGTTGAGGAAGAGGGTGATGCCCAGCAGCACGCCGACGCACAGCACCAGGATGAAGGGGCGGCGCCGGCCCCAGGGAGACCGGCAGCGGTCGCTAGCCGAGCCGATGAGTGGCGTGAAGATGAGGCCGAGCACGGGGCTGAGGAACCACGTGAGGCTGTAGTACTTCTCCGGAAGGCCTGGGCACACATCGTCAATGTCGTCATCGTTAGCCACTATCAATCCACTGTCATCAATTGCACCGTACGACTTCATTATTGTAGCACCAAAGATCTCCGCTCCAGGTGCCAGCCCCATCGATTGTGCCAGTCATGAAAGGCAGCTCTCTGCTAACAGAAAATTCAATCTAAAATAACGAATAAGTTTCTTCTCCTGGATTTAAACAGCAAGGCAGTATAATCTCAGCTGTCTGCCACGATGAATACTTATGAAGGCCTCCCCCAAGCCATCGCCATCTCTCAAGGTCCTGCGATGTTTCGATGCGTCGAGCACCCATACACGAGCTGATTTCATCACTCCATCTCTGTGGTGGACGTCCACTCGGGTGTACGGCCTGGTGTAAGAGGCGGTGGTGTGGCCAACACCATGCTCGGCTGCCTTGCTTCCGCGGTGCTAATGCGCACACACCACCCAGGGTAGGCTCGGGGCAGGTTGTGAAATCACTCGCCAACGATATTAGCTTTGGCCTGGAATCAAACTCGGTCCACAGATTCATCGTGCAATGCACTCACCTCTTAACCACTACTCCCAATATGGGCACACAAACACTCAGCTGAGTGGCAAAAGAGCACTGATAAACCGGTCGTAGGTTTCATTGGCGTGAGAGCACTCGCATTACCCTGCACTCGCATTAAGTGACCTCACGCAAGATTCACGGTGTAACCCACAGGCTTTGCCAATCCACTGCAGGATAAAGGATCCACGTGCAGTGTCGGTCATGGCTGGTTTTTTACCAAACTTCACCATGCTGGTCGGTACAATGAGCTAACCACTGCACCGCCACTCCACAGTACAACATTCAGATTCGAACAGCACGGCATGGCGACGCGCTACTCCAGTCCGGTGCTTTGAAGTCGAGGGTGTGTGGAGACGCGAAGTCAACCACACACCATGGCCCGGCGCTCCCACGCTCCCCACGATGATTGCCCCTCTCGTATCAAGGATGCCCAGCTTGACCACTCTCTGCACCCGCACCTTCCCGCAGCTCCCCCACGCGTCGCACTATCGCTGCACACACGGCGGAGCCAGATGGAATGACCGCTGACAGTGGCAGTGTTTGTTAAAGTGAAAACATTGCGGGGCCACGTAGCTTTTGTTCTGTGACGATTTAGATTGTTATACGCACGTTAATTTTCGCGATTGTGCCGCGCGTCTCTCCGATGCGTATTCCATTTATGAATTAATTATCTGAATTCAGCGACAGCGGAATGCATCGGGACTTGGGGCCAAACAGCACGGGGTACAAGCCGCTAAACAAACGCATCGGTGGGTGGTAGGCTACACATTCCTCAAGCGTGAAAACATGAGAACGGTGCGGTGGGAAGACATAACAAAGTTTTCTCAAAGAGGGCACACCGGACGTGGGAAACACAAGTCAGGGACGCTCTCAAGCGCCAGCATCAAGGCTCACCGTTTAATCACCAGCGCCTCTCCGGCCTTGACCGGCCGCTCTCTACTGTTTGCTAAATAACATTCTCCAGAAAAAGCGTCCCAGCGCCCCGTCGCGTTGACGCAACGCGACGGGAGAGGCATTGGCTCTCTATGTTGAGAAAAAGTTTTGCTTCGATTTCGCCTCGGGCCTAACAGAAAGGGGCCCTAACACGAGAATGTACACCTGGTCAGAGATGCCATGGGTAGACCGAGAAGGGGATGGGACAGATGACCTAAGAGAATGGACATAAATCCAGATTAACGATGCGGCGCGACTGGCGGAGGTGGGGAGAAGGCGCGCCACCCGGCTTGGCTTTCCCTGCGACATTAAAAAGTCCCAGTATTTAGCAGTTGCGAAATTCACAAATCAAGACACACACTCCTATTTCTCTCCTACTCTGGGATTACAAGATATGCTTCATCCCATGCCGTGCCCCGGTATTTGTTTGTACCGTAGGGGTGGCAACCCTGGCAGAAGACAGAAATAAGTGGAAGGGGGTGCTAAACCAGGGTGTCGCCAACCAAAATAACAAAGAAGAGACATTTATTTTTGAATTCGATAACAAAAAAACTCAACATTTCAACAGCCGCAATGCACGTGCATAACGAGACGGTGGTCCTTAGTAGATAACGGTCACGAAGCAGTCCTTAACAGAGCCGCCGCATGTGGCTCGGAGCCGCAGGTCACCGACGCCTGTGCTAGAGGCCGCTGCCAGCCCTCCGTAAAGAGGATGGCGTTTAAGACGACGGACGGCGACGTAACCAAACACCGCTTTGCTCTACGGCAGGACCCGTCAAAACAAAAGACGGTCATAACGTATCCGCTCTCAAGACGTACACAGGCCCCTTATTCTCATCGGGCTCAACCGCTAAGCCAATTACCAGTCTGGATGCACGCCGCTGAAACAGCTGGATGTGCTGGACGTGCAATCAATGCCCGCAGCGCGGAGCCAATGTGCTTGCTCATGCAGAAGCTCAAACACCGCACGCGACGCATGCCAATGTTATTCATCCGGTACCGAAACCAAATATATATATTTGGGTCGCAGCTCCTGCAAAGCTGTTACCGAACATGGAAAGTAATTGCACCGAGCAGACGGCCGCGCTCAAAGTCACTCGGCGCAAAGCGTTGTTTAAACACGGCACACAGTGCCATCACTACCGAGCCACCAGTTCCCTCCCTTGTTCAGCATATAATGAAAACAAAGATCCAACACGTAGCCTCTACTCGCTGTGAGGGCTAGTCTACAAGCGAGCACCTATTAAGGCCAGAATGGTGCACTAGGTGGTGGCCAACACCACACCTAGCCGCATTTGTCTCCCCCGAGATGCTCATGCATCGCATTCGTTTAAGGCCGAGCCGACCTAGTGAAGTCCCAGGCCAGTGGCAGCGTGGCTGGGGAGGGGACGGAATGTCAATTAATCAATCAGCTGGGATGGATTTGTCCAGAAGACACCGCTCTGCTTACAGAAGCGGCAATTAGCACGGCCGCATTGCTGCAAGGTCACCTTGTCCGGCACCCGCACTACGGACGCGTGGGAACATCCCTCCCATCATTGGCAAAACTACGGTCAGCGTCGCTGCAGCATCAAAGTCGATGTCAGAGGTCGGTAGCAGAGGACAGAGGCATCAAGGACAAAGATCCTCCCCATATAGCCGTTAACGGACTGTTGGGGCAAGTGCTGTTAGCGAGTAGCACCTATGGAGGCCACCACAGCACACAAGTGTTTTGGCAGTGAGCCGGGTTCATAGTTGCAGTAGCTCCCCCCATCATCAGCAACGCAAAACGCAATCCACATGATCAATTACGATGCAGGTTGTCGCGGATGTGCGCTGCGTGGCTCTCCGTTGTTTTTGGGTCGTACCGGCAGCGTTGTTCGGCAAAAAGTCCGATGTTTTTTTGGTTCCTGAAATGCCAAAAACGTCACGTGGAACGAGCCATGCGGTAGGACCCCGGGAGCGCATCACCTCCCGCAATGCCCTCGTTCGGACACGACTTTTTTTTTTCCCTTGCCGCATTTTTTGTTGTTCCTTCATTCCTATCTTTGTCATTTTGGTGAACCCAGGTCACTCCTTGTAAATGAGTCTATCCATGTCTCTTGAGCTATCACAACCCAGTTAAATAAAGATTATTTAATTTAAACAAAAAACGGTGAAGAGCTCTCACAGGTGCGAGCGTAAGTTACTGATTGGGCAACGATAATTATTTGTGGTAGCCATCACTTCATCCCTGCCTGACGACCCTGCCGCCACCACCACATTAAACTAAACTCTTATATTTTACCAGGTAAGGCCCACTGAGCTATATAGCTCTTTTTCATAAGAAACCTGGCCACAAATGATATCTCAACGAAGTGGCTTATCGTGTGGAAATGTGTAGCAGCCAAATATTCTCAACGCATATCGATTCTAAATGTGGAAAGAAAAAACGGAGGACCCGGAGAAAAATCCGCGCGACCACGGGGAGAGAATTTTTTTTACTCCAAACATACAGCAGGCGTCAGGGTTTGGGTCGAACCCACAAACTTCCCGTATACCAGGCGAGGCAAATAACATCTCGCCAACCATGCCAGGCCTCGGCCCGCCTCTCTGTGCTACTTTGCAGTGGGATTTTAACATGAATATTTAATCATAACCTATTTTGTCGGGAGCCAAAGGGTAATTCGCTTTAGTAGACGGAATATTTAACATAGCTTAACCTTTGAAGTAGAGCCTTTTTATCGTGGCATTTTAAGATGATGATGATGGGACCCTTTAAAGAAAATAGCAAGGGAAGTACGAGTGGATGGATTTTAGTCCCCCGTGTCAATCCACCACGAGATGAAGGCCTGTCCTCGCCGTGTCTGTCGTTGCAGTTGCTTGACTGTACTTCACCACGTTTGGTCAGTGCGGGTTGGTGACAGGCGGAGACCCAGGACAGTCTGCGGTAGATGTCCTCTCGCGTGGCAGAGGTGTAGCGAAAATCACGCATTTGTCTCCCCGGTGATAATGCTTACACATCACACCAGGTACTCGATTAAGGCTAAGTCCAGATATCATTTATATTCGCCCAGGCTGGGAATCGAACTCAGATGGCCAGGTTCATACCACAGTGTGCTAGCCACTGCACCACTGCTTCACCCACACTATAGAATTGAGGTTAATTATCTGATCCTATATAGATTCATATCGCGCCACAGTCCTACGACCTAGACTTCTACAAACTACCCGACACGGCACACACACATTGCACAAGAATCTCACGTTTCTTGACGAGGTCCCTGATTGTCTCTCCAGTTGGCGGGGGGTCTCGTGTTACAAACGCAGCGCTTGGCATTTGGCACGGCCCTCGCTGTATAAATATCTTCCTGTTGTTAAGCAGCGCAGAGGAGAGGCGGCACAGTCTGTTCACGCACCGAACTACGAACCCCGTCGCCTTGGGTTCAATCCCAGGCCATGGTCATCACGTCAGTGACGAGCCCTGGGCTCTCCCCCCCGCCCGCCCACCCTGCTCCCCCCCTAAAACCCGAACTGACCAGTGTGGTGAAGTAGATAAATAGATGTTATTTATTTCAGCAGGAAGGGCCCAACAAGCTGTTGGGCTCCTGTTTGAATGGGCGTTCTTCAACGGTAAAGCTGTTATACATCACAGATCTTAGCTGCAATCGTGGTTACTCAAGTGCGGACGTATATGGTCAAAAATGTTCCACGACCGAACTCTTCATCCAGTGGTGGAACGGAAAAGGGCTGGACACTATACGGTGAATCTCAGTGAAATCCCTTAATCGAATTGCAGAGTAATGTGGGATTTTTATTTCATGAATGCTTTCCAAGCCACTGACGATTTTTTCCGGTTTGTTAGCAAATACTCTTCCGTCACTCCCCAGTGTTAAGTGTCACTGCGCCACAAACCTGGAGGCTTCAATTCGATTCCCCATCAGGGCTGACATCAATGACGAGTGACATCTAAACCGGTCCCGGCACCGACCATTGCATTAAAGTACGGTCAAACAACCTCCATGACGGACATGGCGTACGGGAGGCTTTTATCCAGCAGCGGATTGAGAAAGGCCTGGAAACAAACATTACATTAATCAGCCAATCAGCCGAGCAATGACCACGTTCTGCAATTATAGAAACAAGCGCTTTAATTCTCGTAGGATTAAGCTTATATTTACAGGCTTTGTAAAACTGTAAAAACATCTTTACGCCTTGTCTTATTGCAACACCTGTGGCAAAATAAAACAACAGAATAACGGCCTCTCTGCCGTGCAGTGGCACAAATAGCAAATCTTCTCAATTATTATTATTATTATTGGGCTTTGGACTAATTGTTTTAGCTAGGGAATGTTCTTCTGTTCACACCTACCCTGGCATAGCAGGCACCCGCACGCGTTCCCACAGCTCACGCTTGACGTAAAGGAACCACTCCTAAAATAGACGTCAGGAACGGCCTTCCGATCGGCACGCCACGGCACGCCACAGCACGCCACGGCAATGGCACACAGGGCCCTTTCCCCCACACTACGTTGAAGCCAGCCAGCTCCCAGTTCAGTGGACCCTCTGTTAGCTGCGGCAGCTGCCGAGCCGTGGCATCAAAAACACAAAATGTGACCTGCCCCTACTGGACATCAGTGAAAAATAACTTGATAGCTCATCTGATTCCTCCAGTACAAATATTGATTCTGATTCTGTAATGTAACATGCAGAAGTTTTGTCAATCTACTGCTGGATGAGAGCGTCCTCGTGTGTGTATGATTGATTATAATTCACCACATCAGCCAATCTTCTTCATATGGCTGATATTGGTGCATAGCAGCAACGACTATAACTTTATATTGAGGCAGTTGAGCAGGATAATTGTCACAGAAGTAGCGGAGCGGTGTATGGCCGTAACGATGCCCTGAGTCGTTATATGTCCCGTGGTTCTATTCTGGGTGACCACAGGCGTACACCAGAGAGTTTTTCATTTTACATTTGTGCATCAAGCATCCACATCTGATGCCTGTCATGGTTTGTGTGCGAATGCAGATCAGGGGTTGGGAACCCATGAGCTTCGCGGGAGATCGAAGCCAGGGATATTCTGACTTCAGTGCCTATTGGCTAACCATCGAACAAAGATGGCCACTGGATCGCGTGCTTTCAGATGCACTTCTGTGGCCGTCTGGAACGCTCTTCCTTATGATGTTAGGAAGCCACTCGAGCAATGCACTTTTAAATCAGAATTCAAAACTTTTTTTTTACAGCTGCTTTTTGCGTTTGGTTTGTTGTCCTTCCCTCGCACCTCCAATTAGCACGGTTAGCTAAGTACGGTGCGAAAGACGTTCAATGTACATAAATAGGTTCTGCATCGTCGGGTCTTTCAAGAGGAGTTTGTGACTTCTTGTGAACTCCATTCAGCTTTCCAAGTTTTACCATCAGGGTTGAAAATCAGAATGGAGTTCACAAGGTCAGTGCGGGTTGGTGACGTGGGTGCTCGGGACCGGTTCTGATACCACTCATCACTCACGTCAGCCCTAGTTTAGCACTGAACTCAGTTCAATGGGTTCATAGCGCAGTGCGCAAGCCACTGTGCCACCTACGTCGAAGCATTTGAAATTGTTTTATCATTTTGTTTTTGTTATTTAATATCCTCCCCCCGATTACATTATTTGGCCACAAGCGATTTTTTATTGGGTTAGATCACGTAAATATAAATGTCTCATTTGGGTTCACCGCAATATGTATGTTTAACTTATTTCGCACCAAACGTAGCCAACCGTGCTAATCGAAGATGCGATCATTTCGATCAAGGACATTTCCCTTCAGAACTCGGGGTAGCTAGCAGTGTACCACCTTTAATCACAGATCGTATCACAATATTGCCACTGCAATCTTCAACAAGACTCCTTATCTCACGCGAGCACACGTCTCAGATATGCCCGCACAGGGTGTTCGTCGCACGTCAAACCATCATTCAATTCTCACAGCTGGAATAAGCTGTAAGTAACAAACTAAATTAAATGTGAATGGGTTTTTTTTGTGCCACCGTTGCCAACCGAGTTAAGACTATCAGCTCATTACATTTGAAAACCCAATTTAATCACAGGTGGCCAAAAGCCACATTCAAACCCAGGGGTCTCAGCAGTGCTTGCACAGTGCTCTGGCCTGGCATTAGCTTGCCAACCCACATGACCATATTCAGATCACAGCATTATCAACATTGGTCACCATTATCCAACGCCGGATGATGACGGTCGCGGTTACCCACGGTCTTGCGGCGAAACAATCCATCAGGCTACTGCACACGAGCCGACTTCACGGCTCCATCTCCACAGTGGGCGTCCCCCCGGACACGTTTTCTCCTTCGGCTGCTACTGCGTCGTGAGTCTCGACAATCGCCCATCGTCCCTTCCAGCAACGCGTCCTGCCCAAGCTCACTTGCTTTCCAAACAGTCAAGATGATGTTTCGAACACATATGCATTCTCTAATCTACGTGTTGCTTCTATTGCTCCCCATTCAGCCCCCATTCAGAGTATTCTCCCTCAATGCCAAAACTCGGAGCACGAAGTTACTCCGAGTAATTGCGAAAGTATCTCTCACGCTGGCACAGCGACAAAACCATGCTTCCACCAACGTCAGCGGGCGACTTGAGATTGGCATCGGGGAATGCGGGGCAACTTGCTTGGCTCTGTGTTCAGGTTCCAGCGATGAAACACAATCTTTGCCACTTTTGGCATTCTCTGGTCTGACATTGGTAAGACTAGGCCATAAAGAAGGCTGTTTCTGTGTGTAGGCCCAATCAGTTTCAAAGACAATGCATGCATCATTATCAGAGAATGTTTGTGTGCATGTTCACCACAAGTACGTGTGGTTAATGCAGACTTGATTCCTTGCAAAAGGTTTCTATTCGGTGTATGAAGATCTTAACAACTCCTGTTGTATTTGCCAAAAAGGGGTAAACACCTATTATTGTTTTTCAAACCGAGAACAGGCTCCACTGCCTTGACAGCATTCGTATGTGCACATCGCCCTGCACAATGAACCTCGGCTGAAATTTCAGACTAGAAAAAATGGGGACGCATTGTGGCGGTCATGGCGGGGGCACGCCCTGTGGCCCCAGGTTCGAAGGCAAGGGGTGGGTGGAATGCCGTTGACTTGCGAAACTCACAAACCCACAAACCTGCAGGGCTGACAGGTGGCCGGGTAACCGTAGCCCAACAAAGTGGGCCTCTATCGTTTCTGTGCACCCCTTTGAGTGATATCCCCCTTCTTACACACGGCGGTTATCAAAGTAATCCAGTTTCCTCCCACACACAAACTGGCCAAACATGTCAGAGCAGGAACCCTGCCAGGTTAAGTCTTGAGGCTCATTGAGGCTTTACTGGATAAATATAATCAATGAAATAATAAAATACTCGTTTAAATGCTTCCCTGTCAAGTTGATAGTGTTAATGTATACATTTTGTCTGTTTGTGTGTCTGTTTGTATCAGAGGGGCGGGTGCACAATACATCTCATGAAGATGATCCGATTCAAACTAACTCGTCATGTAACATTGTGTTGCTAGTAGTGACTCACCCTATTGCAAACCAACCAAAGTGATCAAAGGGTTTACCAAAAATGACATGACAACTACCGTTACTGCCGCTAACCAAAAACCTCCATAGACAATCACCATGATGGAAAGCATTACACAATCCTTGCACGGGCACGATTTTTTCGAACTTGTTTCACTACGACGAAGACAATCGGAGACTGGCTACGGCGGCGTGAACGATCCGACGTACCGATCTGCAGGAGGACGGGCGTCACGAGGGCCGTCTCCATGGCGTAGCAAAACTCGCGGCCGAACATGATGGCGCCGTGCATCACCCACTGCTTGATCGTCACGGCGCCGTCCTCGCTCTGCTCGTCGGCCTCCTCCTCCTCCTGCTCCTCTTCGTCATCGTCGGCGGCGGCAGCAACTTTAGCCTGCAGCGCAACTTCTCCGCCGCCTCCTCCACCATCACGGCCGCCACAGCCACAGCCACCTCCTCCACCATCACGGCCACCGCCGCTGCCACCTCCGTCGCCTCCTCCACCATCACGACCACCGCCGTCACCACCACCGCCGCAGCCTCCCCCATCACGACCGCCGTCACCACCACCGCCGCCGTTCTCCTTCACGTTTTTGAACGAGACGGTGGCCGCGCGCCGTTCCTTCCGCGCCAGCCCCTCGCGCGGAGATTTTTCCGAACGCTCGTCGTCGTCGTTGTTGTCGTTGTTGTCGTCGTCATCGTTGTCGTTGGAGGAGGAGGCGCCGCATGGCTCCCCCGGCGCCCCCCCGGGACCGGCTGGCGCCCCGTCGGCAACGCGCGCTGGCTCGAGTCGGCTCGGCGGCTCGGGAGCCACCGCTCCGACGTGCAGAGCTTTGATGTAAGCGACGAACTTCCAAGCGTTCGGTTCCTTTAAATCCGTCATGGAACACACCCCTGCCCCGGCGTCTGTCCCTCTCTCTGACTCTCCGGGTTGTTGTTGCTCGCAACGGTCAGCTTGGTGGTTGGCGGTGGGGGTGCTGTATGCAACTTATATACAGAGCATTCCTGTTTCGAGACTTCCCCCTCCCCAAGCCTCTAATATGTTTTAGACAAAGTTAATGAATTAAAAATCCATTCACTTAATTCCAGCTTCATTGCCTTGATGGTGATCGTGCTGTGCGGCTCAGTTCTCGTCGCAGCAAAGACCTCCGCTCCGGGTCCCACCCCCATCGATTGTCCGAGGCTCTCGGGGCTGAATCTGCATCACACAAGGGCAGACACTGATGAGCGCACACGCGCGCTTGCGCTCACACGCGAGCCCTCGCGCTCATTATCGGGCGGTGTATTTACAGAGCCGTTAGCCCCGACTCTTCGTTGGCATGCTAAGGGTGGGGGGAGCAGCAGGGGCCAATCGCAGCGATGTAACCCAACATTTGTTTAGGTATCGCAATCTCCAGCGATGAGCAATTAACATGTTCATATTTACATAACGAACACTTCACAAAAGGATTTCTCGGATAACAAAGGACGCAACCAAACAACAAGTAGTTCCTTCTTCCTGGATTTACATAACAAGGCTCTGACCTCAGCTGTCTGTCACAATGAGTAATCGTCATCATCCGCCAGGATTAATCCACTGCTGGATGAAGGCCTCCTCCCAAGCCATCACTAACATTCATAGTCGCGCAACTAGCTTCCTGTGCACGAACTAATCTCATTGCTCCATCTCCACAGAGATGGCATCCCCTCTTGGGCGTGCCAACTCCCCTTGGCCTTCCTCGGAAATTTTGGGTGTAATAATCTATATTAATCGAGGAATCTCCGTGTCGTCACATGCCCAGTCGGAGGATATTCTGGCGAGGTGTCCTCCAGGCTGTCAGACCGCAAGTTTGACGTTTAATTTATTGAAAGGAAAACGCATTTAAATGCATTATCCAGCAGAACTCTAGGAGGACAAAGCACGCGTAAGCAGAGTGCCTTTCTGTGTCTCCGCAAAAAAATAATAATAGTTTTAGTCCAAAAGCATAAAGTATTGGCTTTTCAGATCAATATAACTGGTAACGTGTGTTTAAACAACAGCCTCTGGAACAGTTTCGACCTTCTGGGTTTCATCAGCACAGTTAGGCATGTGAAACAATGCCGCTGGATTTCTATATGTTACTGGTAAGAGTACTGCATGGGATGATGGCGCTCTGTTCACCGAGTTTGTGTACACGACTTGGATGTTGCATTAGGAAGCATGAGGATGATACCACCGTGACGCCACTAGGAAAGCACATTTTTACGTTTTTTTCTGTCTTCTTGGTTCTTTCGGTAAAGTCACGTAGAAGGGAAATAATACAATAATAAAAATAAAAAAACGCAAGCAGCCGTCCTCAGGTGACAGACCTGTTCTTCACCTGAGGACGGCTGCTTGCGTTGTGGCCGAAACGTCGTGAGAATTATTTTATTATGTTTTATTTTTAGTATTTTATTATTTCCCTTTTCTACGTGACTTTACCGAAAGAACCAAGAAGATGAATCCCTGCAGTCACGAAAGCTTTAAATCGAGATTTTTTTCTGGTTAACAAAACTTCTAACTCGTATCAGGCAGCCTACACAGCCGCGTTACGTGTTTACAAGGCAAAGTTGCAGCCCTGCAATTGCCTGCTCACACCACTGCTGCTGGCATGAGGTCCTCCAAATAGAGGAAGCTCAACAAAGCCCCTCTGGAGGGTAATGGGCCTCCTCTCTCACACGCTGGCCACGTGTCTCAGAAGAGGCGTGAGGACCCACACACTGAACCCCACGACCCGCTGATCGACTAATCGTAGCGTACCGATTTATTATCATCACATCACAATCCACGGAGCAGACAGTCCGTGGGTGTCCACTGCACATTTCGTCATTTGTTTCCACTTTCCTCTGTAATGTGCCAACATGCTCAAGTAGTGCCACATCTTTCTGGTACCAATCACTTTATGTCATCGTCAAGCCATCCTCCGTTAGGTCTTCCTCTCTTTCCTGTTCCTTTCATTTTTCCCGAACAACACACTTTTAATGTTGCTGTTGTTGTCCATCCTACATGTGTGTCCAAATAGTGCCAGTTTCCTTCTCGTCACTGCCTGCATCAGATATTCCTCTCTATGCAACCTTTCTTAGTTCGACGTTAATCACTTTTTGGGTTACAGCTTAGATGAAGGATCCTTCTGTAGCAATACATTTCGAGTGCCAATATATTATCTCTGTCAATTTACCCTCGCCCATTATTTTAACTGCCGGGGTGTGAGTTCAAACCGGCGACGTCTGGATTGCAAGTCCGATGCGCGAGCTATTACATCTTGGCAGCATCCCCTTGGAAGATCGGGGGACTCGTCAAACTGCGAATGCAGTGGAGCGCAAACCATCAGGCGCATATCACTGACGATTGCCCAATGCAACACGAGTATCTGGTGGAACGAGTGAACTCCACTCAGCCACCACCCCGGATGCCGTGGAATGGCTCACAACGTTATCAAGGACAATTGTAGCCTTGTTGATTTATTTTCTCAAACGTCATACGAAGAAAGAAGTGCCCTCGTAAACCGAGCTCATTTGTTAACTCAAGAGTGCCCATACATATTGAAAATGCTCGTGTGGGATAAACAATCTGCTAGTCTGGAGGCAAATAAGCTCCGGGTGGGGGCAGGGGGAACCCCTGCAGACACAGAGTACCACGTATCCATGGCTTAACTAAATAATTCAAACGGGCATTAATATTCAGCGGTGCCCATCGACCGTCCGTTGTGCAGGCACACGCACGTATTTCGGTGGGTGGTCGTCATCATGTCGTCATCGTCGTCATCCCCCCCCCCCCCGGAGGATCATAACAAACGCGGAGGGATAAAGGCACCCGTGGTATCTGTGCAGGTCAGCAAACGCAAGCCATTCAGCAACTCCTAAAGCGGTGGAATGTACTCGGGCGCATTTTGAACGTGCAGGCGGACCCATGCGTACGAGCACGAATCGATACAAACTCGTAAAAATTCCGTCACTTAACAGTGGCACTCGAAGCGCATGACCACATCAGCTGGATATGTGACCGATCCCGTCAGATCTCAGCAGCTTTCACAGGGTCGAACCTGGTGATTTTTATGAATGGGAGACTGACTGTCCTGGAATACCAGGCTTGTGCTGCAAGATGACCGGGAGTTTGGCAGTAGAGCCATGAATCATCGAATACAACTGAGCGGAGATTTGAATGTTACCTCCTCGTCCGGTGGGTTTTCTCCGGGTGCTTTCTTTTCCTCGCAACAATTTTGTGGGCACGTGATAACGTACCCCACTCTCGTGGATAGCACGATGAACTTGCAATCCAGAGGGCGCCAGTTCGGTTTGATCTACCGGCGCGGGAGTTGAAACAAAAGGGCACGTTTCTTAGATCCTCCCAACTCTGCCCCTGTCCACCCAGCAGGGTCAATGGGTTCACACCGCAGTTCATCAACTGGCAGGACGCGTGTTTTTTTGGAGTAAAGTGTCGGTACTCCCAGCTCCTCCATGATTTCTAACCAGCATGGAAAGAGAATAAATATTCTCTGGAGGGGGCTCTCTCTAGAGCAGTGGCTCTTAACCTCGGGTGCATGCACCCCCCCCCTCCCTCAGGGGGTGTAATATTCCCTTTCTGTTGGTGTGAGACAGACCATATTTTCTTAGAAGGTAAATATCGAAAGACAAATGAAGCACGGGCACGCAAGTACAACTACTTTGTGTCATCAAACCTATGTATTTATTAACATTATTATTTTTTTACGATTGAGATATTTGTCTTTGTGTGAGTGTGTAAATGTGGGAAGCGGTAGTGTCGTGATGAACACACTTCGCTCACGGCAAAGACCAGTGACGATTGTCTGAGTCGGTTACGGCCTCGCCTAGGTCAATTCCTGTTGCATTGTTTTTATTGCTTCATTTTGGTGATTTTTAAAACGTTTTGGTTTAGCCATGTTTCTTTGTTGTAGTACAGAGTTAGCCTGATAACTTTAATTAAAATTGTCTTATGGTTGTTATTGTTTGACTTACATCGCACTGGGATTTTTGCACACAGCGTTGAAATACGGTGTTTTTTCATGAACACTTTGCTGTTTTTTCCTGGATTTTTCTGTTGCGTGTAGTCACTTTAAGATGTTTCTTGTTCACGTTTTTGTTTGTTGCGGTTGCACCCGAGTCAAGAGCCGCATGGCTCACAGGGTTATCTATACCTAATAAATGACAAATAATAATACATGAGAACCAAAAGGGTGCAAGGCTGCAGGAAATGTTAAGAATCACTGCTTTAGAGCTTTCTCAAGTGGAGCCTGTTGGCTTTCGCCAACAGTGGAAAGTGCAAGCAGCTGCAGGGCTGCACCTTTACCATTTTACCCCGTGGGAACTAACCTATCCCGGTGGTGATCTCACACTTGTCACGATCACCGATGTCTCATTACCCATCACAAGCAGCTGCCGCCGAGAGCGCCGAGGTTGCAACACAAATGTGCTGATGGCGGAATAACCGGGCTATCGCATCCCGATCGTTATTTAAATCAAACATTACAAGATTTAAGCTCTGCCAACAGGAAAAAAGTAAAAATAGCAAGCAACGCCGAAGTGGCACTACATTGTTTAGCGACACATTACAGAGCGAGAGAGATATATTTAACCATGAGCGTGGCAGCACAGGAAGTTGGGTGATAATTACCGCCCAACAACTTTTGACAATCCTAATGCTTCTGCTCCCTCAATTATCAGCCTCCATAGGCCTACTTGGCGATGCAAAATGTGACCCCCATGGTCACCTGCACGGCCACACCTCCATCTATAAATGCGTTCCCACACACCCTGCATCTCATTCCTACAATGCAGAAAATCATCTCTTCGGATGCGTTTTTGGGCCTATACCGTGTGCGCCGTTAGGCATGGCGTCCGACGTTTCGCACCACTTCCTTGGGAACTTCTTCAGGAACCGATGTTTGTATCGGAGAGCTAGATAGCACAACCGCAGAAAAAACCTCCGCGGAAGAGAAATCCAATTGTGCCAAACTATGGGTCTAGTCGCTGCACCTCCGGCTAATCAGCAATGGAGAGTGGAACTATTTTCTATTTCTTGATTTAAAGCTTTCGTGACTGCAGGGATTCATCTTCTTGGTGCTTTCGGTAAAGTCACGTAGAAGGGAAATAATAAAATAATATTAATATAAAACAATAAAAATTCTCACGACGTTTCGACTGCAACACAAGCAATCATCATCAGGTGTGAAATCCACAGAATTTTTTTTTTCAAATTTTCTTTCTGTGGATCTTCAACATTTTTTTCCGTGGATTTCACACCTGATGATGATTGCTTGTGTTGCAGTCGAAACGTCGTGAGAATTTGTATTGTTTTATATCAATATTATTTCATTATGTCCCTTCTACGTGACTTTACCGAAAGAACCAAGAATATTTTCTATTTATAATGCACGAGTCCCTATCAAAAAGCAAAGGCGTCCATCCATCCAGACCATTGATTCATCGCGCAGTCGACCGCGCGCCCGATGCCCCGGCGATTGCGCAGGCGACGCACGGCTACCGTTCGAGCCCGCGGGATTTTTCTTTCTCAAGACGATAAATAATTGCGCCGGAGGTCAGATGACAAAATGCCTCGGCGCTGCCGGTGCACATTTACAATGGAGGAGGGGAAATAAAAACTTTCCCAATGTCCTTCAGCAAAAGTGTGCATTGGGCCAAGCATTCGGCTTTGCTTTTTGGTTTTCTGCCGCTATTATATTGTAAGTTGGGCACAGAGGCAGACGGTGTTGACATCAAATTGCCGACTGCCAACCTAAATTTCCAAGAATGTGGCCTTTGCGATGTTTATGCAATCTCTTTTCGAAGCACAATCCAATTTTCCAAAACAATGCGCCGAGCACAACCTGCAAATCAAAAGCCGACTTCCAGGTCTATGTTCAATTCAAATTTCTAAATTGCACATGGTAATTCAAATCATTTTTTTTTTAAACCAGCCATGCGACCACACAGTATGTACAACGGCAATGGACTACTGAGGGGCACAGCCACCCAGATTTACTGCGCATTACATCTGTGCAATATGCAAAATACATTTATCGTGCCCACACGTGACCACGAGTGCAACTTATGCAAACGTGAAATATCTTGACATCCCAAAGTTAGTGGGTGACCTTATCAGAAGCGGGCTCCAGGACATCAATAACACAACACAGTCGGCATCCAAACAGTGGCAATTAATTAACGATCGTGGGCCAACTTGAGCGCAAAAAGCCTGAAACCTAAAACTGCTTTGCAGATCTAGGTACCAACTGCATCGGGTTTCTCCGTTGTGCTGTACAGCTCTCAGATGTTTTTTTCAAGATGTGACCGCGTGTTGTTTTCGGCGTGACGTCCGACGTTTCAGACATCAGTCCCTGATGAAAATCCCCAGCGAGTGGAACGAAATGTCGGTTTACGATGCAGAACGTCATGCGGAACGACCCGAAAGCGCATCGGGGAGCAGCAGGGCTGCTGCGCTGTCGGATGCGTTGTCAGATCCTAGCTTCTGAAGATCAACTCACTGGCGCCGGTTCAAAACAAATCCACCGCGGCTCCACAGCTTCCGCGTCGTACCACCTGACCACGTCCTCGTTTACATTTTTTAAATAGAGGCACCGCGTCCTAAAAATATCGGAGGAAGGCAAGTGAGCTAAGTTAAGCACGTTCGCTGCCACGCCGGCCCAATGAGAATTGGGCAGTTTGGTTACTAACGTTGACCCTCTGTGTTAAACAACCAACCACTGCCCCCTCCCCCCACCCCCGTTGACGTGGGAAGACATTTGCCGAGTGCCGCCTGCGCCCGTTCGGGTTCAGGGAAACGGAGAGCGCTTGCCGCTGTTCAAAGAAGAAGAAACAAAACGCTTGACCCCAGCTACTCCCAGCGCCAGATGTTTTGCTGGGCAGTATTTGTAACACTGCCTTGGTGCAATGCAATGTGTTTGGTGTGTATGTTGAATTTCTTTCGCACCGTACGTAGCCAACCGTGCTGATTGGAGGTGCGGGAGGATGGACAACAAACTAAACACACAAAAAAACATTTAAAAAAATTAGTTTGCAATTGAAATGACGGTGCAAGTGTGTTAAATCACCACCTCCCCCCCCTCCATGCCTCTATCCACCCAGCAGCATGACCGGATACACCAGTTAGTCAAAAGGCAGGTCAAGATTGTTGGCCAGTGTGTAACAGTAGGCCAACTACCCTCTACGTGTGCCCTCTGGCGCCCCCTCGTGTGCAGTCCTTTCCGCCAGCAGTGATGCGAGCCAGCAATTGCAGCGCTGTACCTTTACTGATTGCCAAGGTCGGATTGGGCAGTTGCCAAGCTCCATTTATGTTTGGCTGCTCACCAAGGCTGCCCATACCAACAAGGAGTCTCTAGGAAGCATTCTCCAAGTGAGTTATGTTTCCTAAATAAAAAAGTAAGCACGTTTTATAAATGGTATCTTAAGCAGTGCCATTGAACTCCCTTGCAATAAATTCCATTGCTGTTTTTCTAACAACGAAGCTCTGTGTGTAACTCCACTCATCAGTGGGATGACCGTGACCTCGCTCTGCGATTCCAGCCTTTGCTATAAGTTTGTTTCATTACTTTGGTGCTCCCGGTAACAATCACAATCCAGCCTGGCCATCTTAATCTCCATCTACCTCTGCTCCATTTTCCTTTCACTTCACTAAACACAAACACTTTCTCCAGGGGATTCCCTATCATGCCTAAAGCCGTGTCCAAAACACTTGTGTGTCCACCGTTCAATTGCGGTGCACAGTCCTAGTTTTTACACCGATTCATAAAAGTTTTTTCGTGTTAAGATTGCGTGAGTATAAATGTGTCGTTTATCTGCCAAAATTGCCCGATGATGCTGGCTGTAATTACCAGCAAAACGTCGTACTCATATCGTAAATGTTGTGGATTTACTCTCCAACACATCGGTGGGCTGTGTCGGGTGGTGGCGGGTTAACGACACATTTATACTAATGCCACCTAACCCAAAACAACCTTTATTATAATATCGGTCGCGAAAGCCTACGTGTCAAATTTACACCAGTTACATGCGGTTTCACCTTAATTTGTTCTAAGTGCCATCCGAGGGACAGCGCGATAGCCCTCAAATGCGAAAGGCGTGATCTTTCTCCTATCTGCTGCCTCGATCATCTCCCGAGAAAGAAAAAAATGCGCGCACAGCACAAAAACACACGATGCAGTGCAGATGATTGATGTTCGAACACCCACATACATAAACCATAAATGCTTCCTGTTTCACGGACATCCATCTTGAAGTCAATTGTGACGGGACTATAACACTTAATCCCTGGCATTAGTAACTGGTTATGCATCCGCCCCACTGACACTTAGCGCATGCATTTTTCATGACACGCGATTGCTGTGCACGTACGGCGAGCGTCATCCCGCCGCGGAGTGCAACGTGGCCCTTTTGGCAGCATGGCATCGCGGAGGCAACAATCGCTGGCTGATCGACAAGCGCGTGCGTGTACGCACGCGAACGCACGGACGGGAAGCACTTCCTTCGGAAAACGGAGAAAACGGAACGCATTGCACGAGTCTTCGAGATGATGGAGACATCCTCTTGCGTTAGAATTAACGCGAGACAAAAAAGATAGATACTGATCGATGCATAAAACTACAACGATGTAAGATGAAAAAGGATAATCAATTTTGCCAATTGTTTCGGCACAGAAAAGCGACGAACGGCAAATCAATTCTAACTCGCAAAGTTTGGTTTTCCACGTTGGTCTGCGTGTTGAGAAATTCTTCCCTCAAGCTTTTGCCACGCACCATGGCACGCGGCATGTTCAGGAACTCTTGTCAAAAGGAGTTGAATTACAACTCCAGAATTCAATCGAGAGAAATAAATATTTAAAACATGCAACACCAACTCGGAATGCCATATGTGGATTACAGGCAACTGCGAAAAGTAAATTGCGACATTCTAATTTTCTGGGCAGTAGCACGGCCCAGCAGTAGCGCATTCGCCACTTGTTGCAGATGGTTCGTGGTTCAAAACAAGCGCCCGCCCTGGTTATTAGCACAAGTGAAATTAACGGTGATAATACTCCGTGCTGTCTGCTTCAGAGTAGACGTAAAGATCTCCTCGACGTCATTTACAAGATAAGTGCATTGTGTACCAGCATCCAAATTTGCCAAATTCGAAAATTGTCCTGCAAATGACTCAATTGTGATTATACACAGCAGCAATCATCACTCCTACTGGGAGACTATTGCCCCAGGTTACCCTTGCAAATGAGATTCATCCTGGTTAAACAAAATAAACTTTCTCTAAATGATAGGAAACTCGTCAGACGAAAAAGCGCATGTGGCTGGAAACCTACAACAGCAATGCACTCATAAGGTGATTTCTAAACGGCAAAATGTGGTTTTATGACCATCTGTTCGGTCGTCCCATCATGCCTTGCATGCAGTGAAATCGCCACACTGCGTGGATAAAGCACACATCCTTGTTTCAGACCACAAACTCAAAAGAGTCAAAGATGTGGCCAAATTATTTTAGAAAGCAAGCAAAAGGATGAAACAACACTATTACATACCAGATTCATCCGATTTACGAATCACCAGTTAATTATAGCCACTGGTGCCTACTTCTGCCTTGTATCTCAGGTGCGTTATGTGGAGAATCCCTCTTCCATGAATGGGGGCAGTTTGCCAGAGTTGTAGCCTCAGAGCGAACCAGTCGATATGTCACCGCGAAGATGTATAAGATAATGTATGTGTGCTGAACTTCTTTCGCATCGTACGTAGCCAACCGTGCTGATCAGATGTGCGGGGGGAGGACAACAAATTAAACACAAAAAGCAGTTTAAAAAAAAATTGTTTTCAATTGAGATTTAATAGTGCATAGATCCAGTGGCTTCTTAATATCAGAAGGAAGAGCGTTCCAGACGGCCACAGAAAAGCATCCCAAAAGCGCGGATGCAGTGACCGTCTTTGTTCCATGGCCAGAGTTCACGTGGTGGTTTATATTCCTTGACGAGATCAACAAGGTATTGTGGTTCATTTGTGGCAAGCACTTTGTATGTAATTATAATAATTTTACCAGTTAGCCAGATGAACACAGTTAAACGCCCAACCCTGTAAGACATTGAACTTATGGATGACGAAACTGAATACTGCACATGAAGGGCAGATTACAAAAACCGGATGATTCTGGGCTGGAGTTGACAGGCAAATCGTCTAATCCCCATACGCAAGGCTTTAATAATCCATGTAGGCAATGGATCAACGCTTAAGTGTCAAAGAAGAAAATTACTTTTTTGGGAAACAAAAATGAGAATTCTGACTTACATAACACTATATTATGAACAATAAGCCATGCAGCTGACTTCATACACGAACGTGTTGTTTTGTATATTTATTATAGGGACAGCCTCCAATACAATCTCATTACAAAGAAAAATTACTTTTCCATTAAAATGAAGACATTGCTTTAACTTTAGGAAACCAATTTCTTGCTACACATGGTGTAACTGGTCTGGATATATTAGCCATAGCACCCAGAAAGGGCCCACGCACACAACAACAAAAAAACCTCAACACCATCGTCAATAACGTTCCGGCCTTCAAATGAAAAATATATAATAGGCGCCATTTCAGTAAACGAGCCTTCTTCAGCGCGCATGATAACGCGCAAGACCACATAGTGCTAGCGACGAATGCGTTGAGCTTTTTGTTAATTCTGCCCGGGCAATACTGCCAACGCACCCACCCGCTGCTCCACATTGGCTTTGATCTGCCAAGAAAGAAACCGGTGGCTCCATCGTCCGCTCCTGAACAGCGACCGATGGTTGCGCACACCTCTTAAACAAGTGGGATATTAAAGATGACCCAAAGTGGGAATGCGGCCACCCAAACAACACAATGGAGGACTGCATTCTACGTCCGCTCTCTGGTGGACTGGAGAGTATTCGTAGTGTGCTGCTCCCGAAGCAATTGCGTGGCTCACAATAATTACGGTAAATCTGGACGTAATAATTTACGCGTAAATAGTCACACGCTCGACGAAGTAGCAGAAGAATGCAGCATCGGCCACATAATTTCATGGCAAACAAATGAGTAAGTAAGATGACAAACACCAGCGTAACTCAATGTTCCACCTTGGCTCTACAATGTCAACATCACGGGTAGGGGACCTCTCCTTCTTGAGGGCCAGTTACCTTTGGCAGGGTAAATATTAACACCCGTACCTTTGTGTAAACCAATAATAATAACAACGAAACATAACATCCGTGTTGACAAAGTACACAGAGGCCCTTGAAGTGACACATGTGACGGGAGCCGCGCTAAATTTAGAAACCGTGTTGCTCCCAAGGTTATGAAATATTCCCCTCCAGTGCCCAAGTTCGTGTGGCTAAGATGCATACGATGGGAAAATGGCATTTTACGGCCATTTTAAAGTGCTAACCCTTATGTGGCCGCAGGACCCATACGAAACAAAGTCACAGGCCGGATATGACCCGCGGCTAAATTTTGCGCGGCCCACAAGCCGAAGGTGACATTGCTCCTGAGTCCACACAAGAGTATATCACACCTGGGCTCGTGTGACCTCCTCCAGCCAGGTGACCCGCATCAAGTTTCGGTGGCCGCAAAATAATCGGCCCCCACCACTGACCGGCTCGAGATCAAGGCCTCTCTCTCCTCTTCTTATCCTGCTGCTGCTGCAAGTTGAAGCACACGCATCAGAGAGCGACAGACACAAATTTCCCCTTCTCCACAGACACAAATTTCCCCTTCTCCACAGACACATCCCGAGCCATGCCAGCTCGGGGGACCCTCAAAAGTACGCGTGGCTTTTTTTTCCCACTGGAAAATTTGCCAAGCCAGGCCAAAACCAAACCGTAAAACTGTGCCCTCACAAGACATCTCAATCTGGCTACGCAGGGCAAGGGTATAGGGCTAATAATTTTCATAATACACATCTACAAGCCACTTGATTTGCTCATTGCGTGTGTTGTCAGTGGCACGGCTTGGATTCTGCAGTGGAAAAACAACCTGGCGTGCCTCCCGTGCCATGCCAGGCTGGTTTGGCACAACAACGGCACGACTCAGTTATAGAATGTAAAAAAGGTAACAGCATGAACATTGGCAAACCTTAACAGAATGTTTATGAAGCAAAGGCAAATGTTATTAATTCACACAAATAGACGTTTTAATTATAGTAATTATAGTTTACTTTTGTTTGCATTTTTGACTGCTTGTGTTGTGGTTATTGCAAACTTGATCCCTTGTATAAAGGTGTCAGTTTTGTATTATTACTATATTTTGCTACTGGTAAAGGAGGTCTCAGTGTAGATTTTTTTAATTACCAAGAGTTTTCTTCACAAAGTTTAGAATCTTCATCACCATCAAATGTGTCATAAATAATCCAATACAGTACAGTATTTTTGGTGATGTTAATGGTTGACGGACTTTTCGCTGAAACCGGCAAGCCCAGTTTGATTCCCGGCCACTGCGAACATCGGTGGCAAGTCACATTTTAACCAAGTCCTGCCCCCCCCCTCTCCAATAACAACCGGCATTCGCCACATAGTGGCGGCAACGTCACCACGGCGCCTGTGCCAGGCCAGCGGCACTTTAAAGGCCACGTCAAGTGTCGAAGGCCCACCACGTGAAGTGTGTTGACCAACACACACTGACCAGCGTAGTGAAGTATGGTCAAGCAACCCACCCACCCAGCCGCCCCCCCCAAGACCAACACGTGTGTGGGGGACTTTCACTCGGCAGTGGATTGACAAAGGGCTTTGAATTACCATCATCGTCATATTCATGAAGGTAAATTATTACATTGCTATCATCTGTGCCGGCGTAATAAATCACCATCAAATGAACCTTATGGCGGGACCCCGGGGTCCCGAATAAAACAGAAGGCAAAATCGTAATTTATTTATTTTTGGCGACTCCGTCCCACCGCGCACATGAAGACCGTGACCCACCTGGCACGGATCATTCTGTTATCACGTTGTGTCCAAGCGCAGCAGCGAGGAAGAATGCGTAGAAAAGCTGAACAAGCGAATGCACTCCATGCTCGGGTATGGGCAGGATCACAAGTCTCATCCAAAGCTGCTCAAACTGCCTACACGACTTAAGTCCTTTATTTGTCATCACGGGATGCATAATACAGTGAAACTGCTCTTATCTTCATTATTATTTGTGACCTACCAATGTCTGCAGCCAGGATCAATCGATGACAATCCTATTACCTGCAGATATTTAACAGATGAGATGCGTTGCACCGTTAATTCCTCCTGTTTGATAATTAACACTTCTCTTGTCCGGATGCATCTGTGCAGATAGGTTTTTTTGCGGTTAAGCCACAGTCCCCACATACCGCTCGTATCAGTGCAGATAAGAGGAGCAGCGACCAACTACTCTGTAGAGTAACATTGGTATAAACGCTTGTTACAATATGAACAGCGCATTGAAAACGCGTACTATTTTATGTACTGTTTACAAAGTGTGTTCACAAATCCACACTGAGAAACACGATGATTGACAGAGGGGTGTAAATATTTTTTTCGATAGTGTATTTAAATAGAGGTACTGCAGGTAAATAGTTTTCAGTTTTAAAGGCATAGTTTAACAAGACAACACTTAAAGTTTGATTTAAAGCTGTCGTGGTTTTCACACCTGGTGACGATTGCTTGTGTTGCAATCGAAACGTCGTGAGAATTTTATTATTTATTATTGTATTCTTTCCCTTCTACGTGACTTAACCGAAAGAACCAAGAATATAAGACAACACTTGCCACCATCCTTCAAACCCATTGGGGAAAAAAGCTAAGTTTTTGTTTACATTATCATGTCATGTTTATGCGAGAGCCGGGGGCTTATGGGACCCCGGGGTTCCACCATAAAGTTCAAATGTCAATTGGGCACCCAGGCACAGTGAGACAAAGTTGTTTTTGAATAGAAGTGTTCCGGAATTATTTTAAGATTTTGAAAATCTGTAATCGTATATACTGCGAAGGCTTGCCGTGCAGTGTTGAATAAGGAATGGCATGCAGGTGTCAATATACTGCGACAAATTAAAAACAGCACTGCACTTACACGTTGCACCACACACAGAATTAGCATCAGCACAGCAACGTAAGATGATAAATGGTGAATTCATAGCCCTGATGCGACACGCACACACACAAGGCACACACACACAGTCTTAAGACAGTATACTCACCACATCAACACAAATACACACAGCCAACACAATGCACATAATATAGATCACACACACAGCGTACACACACAACATAAAAACACAATGCACCTTGCATAGAGCACACAACACACATATCACACAAACACGTCCTCACACAAACTTTATACGATAAATCAACAACTACCATTCGCCAATGTGACGTCACCACGGTGCCTGTGCCAGGTTAGGTGCACACAGAATACGTGACGTCTTTGTTGTTGTTGTAGTTTCATTGATGGTTAGAGAGGGGGGGGGCGGCCGCTTGCGCCTATCTTAGAGCCTCCCTTGGCCACTGTGGCAGCTGAAAGTAACATTAGACACACTGTACGGCATGCAATTATATACACGTGGAGTATACCACGTACACTCACAATACACAACACTAAGGTTCCACGCGATACACACAGCACGGCACACACAATACACACACACAGTACACACACATTAGACACGTAATATACACACAACACACACAGTACACACACACAGTACACACACACAGTACACACACACAGTACACACACACAGTACACACACATTAGACACGTAATATACACACAACACACACAGTACACACACACAGTACACACACAGAAAACACACAACCAGTAGAGAGCACACACGCCGCACATACACAACAGGATAACACATACGCAGTTAACACACACACGCACACGCACGTTAAACAAACAGTGCACACACATTACACAGTTCACACACACACAGAGAGAGAGACACTCACAAACACAGCTGACCACCACTTAGCCCTGGGTCCAAGCAGCTGAGCGATGCAAACCGAGGACGAGCACGTGGTCCAGGTTCGACTCTGGGTCCACGGGGGAATCAATGACCCAGACCCCCCAAGAATCCCACCATGAAACCGCGTGGAACCTGCAACCCACAAGCCCAAAATCCTCCGGACAGAATCGACATCCACACGAGCCCCTACAGCATAGACCCCCCCCCCCGTGAGACGTGGACCCCACAAGCAACGGACCCCCGTTAGAACTCGTGACATCCCATCACCAGAACTCGAAAAACCCCTGCGCAAAAGGCCCTTTCAAGAAGCTCCCGCCAACAATCCAAATCTCAAATTCCCATGGTCCAGATGGGGAGAAAAAAACCCCCAAAACGTTGCAGGAGACCCCCAGATCCAGGACCCTAAGATGCCTCAAGAGGCCGGGAGGACGTCAAGAGGGTCAAGAGGGAAGAGCCCGGGCCGCCGAGGTTCAAGGCCACTCGCTGGCAGGACCCCCATGGCCGATGACAGGGCCCGTGTGTGTGGTGGTGGTGGAAGTGGTGGTGACTGCATCAGCGCAATGTAAAGCTCCCCCACTTAACACCAACAGCACCACCACCAGCACCAGCACCACCAAATAGCCACCACGATTCATCCTCAGCATTGACGATGTGAACTGCCGAGCCGCGGTGCCACACAGACGAGGGGAACACGTACCTCCTCACCTCTCCACCTCCTCCTCCTCCTCACCACAAACCTCCTCCAGTCGCCGGGAGCAGCAGCGGGGGGGGGGGGAGTAAGCACGGGGGAGGCGCAGTGCGGTGTCCGAGCCCCGCCCACCAATAATTAGGCCCCGCCCATTGTCTCCGAAGGCCCCGCCCACAATCCATTGAAAGCCACGCCCCCTTCAGCACTAAAGCCCCGCCCATTTTAATGTGTAAGCCCCACCCCTTCAGGACAGAAGCCCCGCCCGTTTCAATGTGTAAGCCCCGCCCTTTCAGGACAAAAGCCCCGCCCCCTGTAGCGCTGAAGCCCGGCCCCGTCAGTGCTGAAGCCCCGTCCAGTGTCGAAGCCCCGCCCCCTTCAGTGCAAAAGGATCCGCACGAGTTTCTGAAGCCCCGCCCACAAAGGCCTAGCAAGCCCCGCCCACAAAGGCCCGGAAAGGCCCGGCAAGCCCCGCCCACAAAGGCCCAGCAAGCCCCGCCCACAAAGGCCCGGAAAGGCCCGGCAAGCCCCGCCCACAAAGGCCCAGCAAGCCCCGCCCACAAAGGCTCAGCAAGCCCCGCCCAACTGCACCCAAAGCTCCCCCCCCCCAGACACAGCCCAGAGCTTCGATTCTCTGTTCATCATCGTGAGCCATGATCGTTCCACTGCTGGATGGAGGCATCCCATCAAGCCACCGCCATCCCTCGCTCCATCTCCCTGGCATGTAGCCTCATTAGGCTGCCACTCCATCGCTCGTCTCGACCCCCAAACCCACCATGCCCGTCCCTTCAAGCGGCGTCTCGTGCCCAGGCTCACCTGCTCTTCTTGAACAATTGCGTATTTAACCTGCGGTGTGTTGTCCGATCCGCGTGTGATACTACACCACGCTGGTCAATGCGGGGGTGGTGATGAGGCTCGGGGTGTGACGAGATGTCGACAACCTCGCCTAGTATACAGGAGGACGTGGGTTTGATCCCCGACCCTGACTCCTGCCGTATATTTGGAGTTTGCGTCTCTCTCTCTCTCCCATCATCATCATCACGGTGGCTAGGAGGTGTTAACTACCTCGCCTGGTATACAGGAGGTCGTGGGTTCGATCCCGACCCTGATGCCTGCTGTATATTTGGAGTTTGCGTGTCTCTCTCCCCGTGGCCTCGTGGATTTTTCTCCGGGTCCTCCGGGTTTTGCCTCCACATTTAGAATCCACGTGCATTTACAGTATTCGACTACCATATGTGATAGACAGGTTCGCTTCTGAAAAAGAGCTGTATAGGTAAATAAATAAATAATAAATGGTGACATTCTTTGGGTCTTTCGGTAAAGTCACGTAGATCAAATAATAAACGTCGGGATATTTTTTATTATTTTTTTATTCACTTTATTTTTATTATTTTATTGTTCTATCTACGTGACTTTACCGAAAGACCCAAATAATTTTAATTCCCGCAGTCACGAAAGCTTTAAATGGTGCGTTTAAGAGTGGCTGAACTTACCTGCGGCTAAGACAAATCTGACGTCATCTTGATGCATGCGAGAAGAACAAGTTTGTGAGGACCATCGGCCGCTTGTCTTTCTTACGCAACACATCGGCCCCGGGGAGACAATTGTCTCTTTCGTTATTTATATCTTCCATCACGATGCTGAATGGCCATTGTGGAGAATATGAATTATATTACGCGGTGATAATGATAATAGCAGCAGTGCCTCTTGACTAACCAAGACAGCCTCACTGAGTCTTAAGACGATAACTGGGACATTCTTTTCGGTTGCTTAACTGATGGAAAATTACCATTGATCACTTAAGTTTCATTTACTAGGTATAACCCTGTGAGCCATGCGGCTCTTGACTCGGGTGCAACCGCAACAAACAAAAACATGGACAAGAAACATCTTAAAGTGACTACACGCAATAGAAAAATCCTGGAAAAACAGCAAAGTCTTCCAGAAAAAGCACCGTATTTCAACGCTGTGTGCAAACATCCCAGTGGGATGCAAGTCAAACAATAACAACCATAAGACATATTCTTGGTTCTTTCGGTAAAGTCACGTAGAAGGGAAATCAATAAATATTTAACATTTTAAACAATTAAAATTCTCACGACGTTTCGACTGCAACACAAGCAATCGTCATCAGGTGTTAAATCCATAGCTTGTGTTGCAATCGAAACGTCGTGAAAATTTTTATTGTTTATATATTTTTCTTATTTTATTATTTCCCTTCTACGTGACTTTACCGAAAGAACCAAGATTGTGAATCCCTGCACTCACGAAAGCTTTAAATCAAAACCATAAGACAATGTAGATTAAAGTTATCAGGCCAACTCTGTGCTACAACAAACAAACATGGCTAAACCAAAACGTTTTAAAAATCACCAAAATAAAGCCACAAAAACAATGTAACAGTGATCATAGGAAACGTGATTCAATTTTAACAATAAACGATATACATAACATGTACGACCACACTTTGCAGCCATAGTTGGTTGCATGAGTCACTCCATAACAGCAGGAGTATCAGTAGCAGAATCAACATTTTTCAATACACTTTTAAAGATCAGCATACTATAATCAAAACTCTAAATCATACTTTGCAGCGGTCATCCAGAATGATACATTTGATTTCAGGCCACTGAATAGTGCAGCTAGGAGTGTACAACTCCTCTCTAGCAGTTCTGAGTGAAGATCTCACAGGTAGTGATCCAAGTTGCAGTTTATTGGCGATAGCATTCCAGACCCTGAGGGCATCAATAGAAAAAGCCCTTCCTCCAGTATTTGTACGGCAATAAAGAATGTGAAGCTGGTAAATGACCTTAGGTCACACTTGTTCTTTGAAACGCTGTCTCCTGAAACCCCTACAAGCCCCTCCCATGGCCTCCCGTTTTCAACTATTTTCGTGTTGATCGAGCTCAATAATTGTGAGCGTAATAGATTACTTAACTAATCGGATCACAATCACAGCTCTACTTTAGAGTGCGATGATTAATACACGTATGTGGTTTGGCCAATTGAACTTTAAACGTAATGGTAATATAACACTCACAGAATAGGCACAGGTGCATGATTAAATCCACTTTCTGGACTGGCAACTACTTAGCCACGCAGCAGCCCAAAGGGTTACGTGAATTCCACTGTATTTTTGTGTTACCCGCCAACCTCCGCCCCAACAACCCCGCATCGCTGCGTGCCACGTTGCATAAAGTCAATCGATGTCTCCCAAACTCCACGTCTTCCTCCTCCGCCCCTTGGGTTATTTTTCAGACTTTTTTTTTTCAAAAAGCGAACATAACGCTATCACGTGTGAACTCGTGTTGGCTCTATCATTTCGCACCGGAACAGCTGATTTCAATCGTCGCATTCTGGAGGTGACTTTGCTTCTTTGTTGAGACCATTATCAAGGGTCCAAGTGGTTCACCCCTAAAAAATTAGAGGTGCATAAAATATCAGCTCAAATTCAAATCATAAAAAGCATAACACACTGACGAAAGCCAACGAATATCTCTCATCTCGCGACATCTACCTCTTGACTATTTTCTCTCTCATCGCACTCATTATCTGTCTCAACTGTATCTCTCTTCATATCTGACTGCACCTCCATCGTGTCTGTATCTCTTCTCGTCTTACTCTACGATTCCAAGTTTGTCGACATTTATTTTATCGCACTACCAGCCAGGGAGCAAAGACGCCCACTGTATCGCAAGCTTTCAGATGCGCTTCTGTGGCCGTCTGGAACGCTCTTTCTGTCGATATTAGAAAGCCACAGGAGCTATGCACTTTTATATCATCTAGATTTAAAACGCATTTTTTTTAACTGCTTCTAGTGTTTAGTTTATTGTCCTTCCCCCCCCGCACCTCTGATTAGCACGTTTGGCTATGTACGGTGTGAAAGAGGCTCAACATACATACATCTATATATATATCCTGTCTATGTTCGTTCATATCACGATAGTTTAATACATTTAAATGGGGGGCGGGGGGGCTGCAAAATAACGTATGGGTCCCCAAGTCCCCAATGGGCTTGCACCATCACTCAGCGTTAAGGTGTGTATCGTGTGGTAGTAATAATACTATTAACTCTTATTTTATATCACGCCATTCATGCAAATTGCATTGCAAAAACAGAACATTGCGAACCACATTAACATCAAAATTGGTACGAGACATCCCACAGAGACACAGCACGTGCACGAGCAAGGGAACAGAGGGTGTGCACAACACGTGCCAGTGAGAGAACACCACAGAGAGACACAACACGACAAACAGTACAGATGATGAACACAACACGTGCTAGACAGAAAACACCACAGAGAGACACAACACGACAAACAGTACAGATGATGAACACAACACGTGCTAGACAGAAAACACCACAGAGAGACACAACACGGCCAACAGTACAGAGGGTGAACACAACACAAGCTAGAGAGTGAACACCACAGAGAGACACAAGACGACAAACAGTACAGAGGGTGAACACATCACGAGCCAGAGAGTGAACACCACAGAGAGACACAAGACGACAAACAGTACAGATGGTGAACACAACACAAGCTAGACAGAGAACACCACAGAGAGACACAACACGACCAACAGTACAGAGGGTGAACACAACACGAGCCAGAGAGAGACACCACAGAGAGACACAAGACGACAAATAGTACAGAGGGTGAACACAACACAAGCCAGAGAGTGAACACCACAGAGACACAACACGACAAATAGTACAGAGGGTGAACACAACACAAGCCAGAGAGTGAACACCACAGAGACACAACACGACAAATAGTACAGAGGGTGAACACATCACGAGCCAGAGAGAGACACCACAGAGAGACACAAGACGACAAACAGTACAGATGGTGAACACAACACAAGCTAGAGAGAGAACACCGCAGAGAGACACAACACGACAAATAGTACAGAGGGTGAACACATCACGAGCCAGAGAGTGAACACCACAGAGAGACACAAGACGACAAACAGTACAGATGGTGAACACATCACGAGCCAGAGAGTGAACACCGCAGAGAGACACAAGACGACAAACAGTACAGAGGGTGAACACAACACAAGTTAGAGAGAGAACACCGCAGAGAGACACAACGCAAACACGATCACGTGCACGGAGGTGAACCCAACACAAAACCGGATGGAGCGACAGTAAAGCTCCTAATAGCGGCGAAAGTAAAAACATTTTAACGATGACCCTGATAACAGTTTGCTTGATCTTATGCAGTCAATCATGCAAATGGTACCACAAAGCGCAGGACACCACTAAGTTCGTGCATCTACCCCGCTGCATGGCAGCAGCAGTGAACTAGAGAGTTTTTAAGTGTGATGTGAAACGGCCAATAATGACCAATTCCAATCGAAACTCCACAGTTCCTCAAGCGATAGACAAAAAAAGTGTTTGCCTTGCAAATGGAATATATTTGGCGTTTGAACATTTTAACACCTGTTTTATTGCCGGAAATTGTAAAACCAATTTATGTTTTTTCATCATTCAAGTCCATGTGTTAACCCAAACATCCCAATGTAGGACCACGAATCTTGGGCAATTGTGGGCACCAGATTATACGGCAGCGTTTTGAGATGTAATTAGCGTCGCATTTGTAGGAGTGACCCGAGGTACCAAAATGATAGAAGAAAACAATTAAGTGGGTATATTAAGCAAAACAAAGATAACTCAACGCACTCGTCAACAACACTGCCTTAAAATAAAAATTCATATAATTGGCGACATTTCGGGCTATAGCCCTTCATAGTGCATGAGCAATAAAAAAGAAAGGTTGTGATCGGAATTAGAATATTTATTTAGACAGGAGGAATCCGATGAGCTATGAAGCTCTTCGTCACACATGTCCAGTATGGGCGGGTGATATGGTGGGCATGAAGTCTGGCTCCAGTGCCTATCAGATTCGGGGACCCAGTAGAAGTGGGGACACTGCTAAAGAGAGTGAACTTGGGTTGAGCCAAAGGGACATTTGGTGGTGGTTACAGAGTCCACCAAAGCAACGCCACAACCTCCACAGGCGCTGGTGAGCATCCATGGGGGTGTGAGATGGTGAGAAAAAGCTTCATAGCTCATCGGATTCCTCCAGTATAAATCGATATTCTAATTCTCTGATTCAGCCGGGCTCACTGTGTAACCCGCGGTTTTGTTGCCTTTTGCTATTGCATAACTTTGAAATTGTTAAACCACGTTATTATATATTTATTTCGCATGTGCTTGTGATTTTAGTGCCACATGGCACTACCACAGGGCACAGGCCCAGGGGATTCTGTTCGTTAAACAGAAGAGGAAGAATAAGAAGACAAGAACCCCGCTGATATTGACAGACAAAATGAAAATCGACTGAAGCTCTACGACCCATCCTCCAGTTGCCGAATGCAGCCAAGCCACTTTGTAACTCTTTACCTACATTTAAGCGCATTCTAACCCCCCCCCCCGGCCCCTTCACACATATTTAGTTTTTACTTTAACTGAGCTGATCTATGAGCTGGGCGTGTTCAGGGTCGCTGCCTTCGGGCGTAGTGAAATTTGCGCGCGTTACAAATTTTTGTGCGCGGTGAAGTTCTATTACTGTAACATCGCCCTCCCCTCCTCCCCTATACTGTGGAACTCCTGCAGACGATGGTTGCCTGTTGACAAGGAGGACCTCATTCGCCAGCGCCTCGTTGCTGTCTTTGTGCGCATGGCTCAAATACCCAGCACGGTGTGAACGATTTTGACGAGCGGCGCCCGACAAATGTCGCCCGCGATGCCCTCAACAGCGAGAGACGCAATCTCTGTGTCATTGAACGATTAAACTAAAAACTGATTTTATACTTAACCAGGTAAGGCCCACTGAGATATGGATGTCTTCTATTCAGAAGCGGCCTGGCCACAAATGATAGCTTGACGAAGTGGCTTAGCGTCACGTGGAAATGTATAGCAGCCAACATACTCTAAAAGCGTGATGTTGATTCTAAATGTGGAGGGAAAAAAACCGGAGGACCCGGAGAAAAATCCACGCGACCAGGGGGAGAGACACGCAAACTTCAAATGTACAGTAGGCGTCAGGGTCGGGATCGAACACACGACCTCCTGTAGACCAGGCGAGGTAGTCAACATCTCGCCACCGTGATGATGATGATGAGAGAGAGAGACACGCAAACTCCAAATATACAGCAGCAGGCGTCAGGGTCGGGATCGAACCCACGACCTCTTGAATACCAGTCGAGCGAATTAACTAGAGTGGCCATGAAATATGTAGACCCTTGTTAACTATCGAGCGCATGTGAAATGCACTGAGGATTGCGTCCCCATGGTTAGGAAAGAAATCAAGACAAAGGTGTCACATGTAACACTCTGATAATTGGTTCTTTACCCTTCTATCTGGCAACAAAACTGACACCTTTTTACAAGGAGTCATGTTTGCATAGACCGCAATACCTGCAGTCATAATACAAACAAAAGAACATAACTCTGATAATGTGCACTGTCCTTGAAGTTGATTGATCCACACCCGAGACAGCTTTCCTTAGAGCCTAGTCTCATATGGGCTCTAAGGAAAGCTGTCTCGGGTGTGGATCAATCAACTTTAAGAACAGTGCACATTATCAGAGTTATGTTCTTTTGTTTGTATTATGACTGCAGGTATTGCGGTCTATGCAAACATGACTCCTTGTAAAAAGGTGTCAGTTTTGTTGCCAGATAGAAGGGTAAAGAACCAATTATCATATTTTTACTGGCAAATGAGGTTCCCATAATGTAACACTCTCTTTACTTGATACAGCAATCGTGCTGTGACGGTTCCACCTGAAGACGGAAGCTTGTGTTGCCTCCGAAACGTCGTGATTTTAAATTTTACTTTTATTAATTTTAATTTTATTTTTTACCTACGTGACTTTACCGAAAAAACCTAAGAGTATGAATCCTTGCAGTCACGAAAGCTTCAAATCTAGAATGTAACATTCTAGCAATTAACACATTCCAATGGGGTCTGTTTCAGTGTGGAAGAAGTAGGCAAACAATACGCCATGGACGGGGCTCTGTAAACATTCCTCGAGCGGGAGGAACCTTCCAGCGGCGTTGCCGCGAGCGAGACACTTGCTGGGCTGCGCCTCTTGACCATGCGGCAGTGCCACTGAAATGATTTGTTTTTTTTTCGGCGGAGCGGCGTACGGCGAAGCAGTCGACCACCGCAGCCTTCTGTCTGAGCGCGGCGAGGGCGAACACATCCACGGGAATTCCGGCCACCGCTCAACGTGACGCAAACATCGGTCGTGGCGCCGCGCTGTGTACCCGCTCGCAAAACGACCTCTCTCGATCTCTCTATCTCTCTCCTCTCTCTCTCCTCTCTCTCTCCTGTGCGGCAATACACACAGAGTGCCTTCCCCGTGCATTATTAATCGCATTAAGAACCAACGTCTAAATATAACCGTATACGCCGGGGCGGAAAAATCGTATTTTTTTTCTGGACAGCTAACAGTGGAACACGGCCGTACAAGGCGCCACAGGGCGCCACGGTGGCTGGGAGATGTTAACTCCATCGACTGGTATGCAGGGGGTTGTAGGTTTCGATACCGATCCTGACGGCTGCTGTACAGCTGGGGCTTTCGTGTCTCTCTCTCCCCGTGGTCTCGTGGATTTTTTCCTCCGGGTCCTCCGGTTTCCCCCACCAGTTTGAGAAACATGCCTTCCGATTATTTTGCTGCTCTACGGTGTGATGATGATGATGATGATTATTTAAGCCACTTCGATGAGCTACCATATGTGGGCCAGGTTGCCTCTGAAAAAGAGCTCAAACCTCAGTGGGCTTTGCCTGGTGAAACACGTTGTTTTAATTCTGCACTAACCCGCGTAAACAATCCCATAACATGTGAGATATTCAAAGGGCCATCTGAACACGTACACATCTCTACATTTGAACCTTATGGGGGAACCATAATACCCTGGCTCTCGCACAATGTCGGTGATGCAGTCATTTTTAGCCTGTTAATGGTCGGCGATGCGGCAATCAACTCATCTCGACGAACTGTACACGATGCACCACGAAGGGGCATTACGAGCGTTCAGGGTTTCAGCGCAATCGTCCTCGCTGCGTTTCGACATCGCGGAGTAGCACTGATGTCGGATTGATTGGTACCCCAGTCGCGGAGTTAAGTACACCGCTGGAAAAAACCCAGAAATAAAATATTTTATTGCCCATTTTGTATTATTCGGTACCCCGGGGTACCGCCATGAGGATCATCTGTTTGAAATTAGCCCTGGGAAGGGCACTGGACACCTCAACGCACACTGCTCACTTCGAATCAAAGCCCCAAGCCAGTGAAGCAATGTCGAGTGGCATCATCTTATGAGCTTCAAATTGGAGTTAACGCCGTAACGACGGATAGTGGTCTGGGCCCAGCCTGGCTCGTCCATTGGCAAGATACACGCGCGGGATTCTTCCTCCCACGTGTCCCAGTGGAAGGTCGTCCATTCACGGGTGCTGAGCAAACGATCGAAGGTCAAAACTACCTCGCCTGGTATACAGGAGTTCATGGGTTCGATCCCGACCCTGATGCCTGTGTATTTGGATTTGTGCGTGTCTCTCTCTCGCACTCCGTGGTCGCGTGATTTTTTCTCCGGGTCCTCCGGGTTTTTTTCCCTCCACGTTTAGAAAGGTGCGTTGAATGTATTTGGCTGTTGTGATTTTCCACGTGATGATAAGCCACTTCGTTGCGTTATCATTCGTGACGGCCAGGTCGCTTCTGAAAAAGAGCTACACAAAATAAAAAAATGTGTTTGAGTTTTAAGCGGCTAGTAACAAACAACACGACCATTGCACGTGTAATAGCCAGGTAAGCATATAGTATTTATACACGTACCCTCTGTTTCACAAGTGGCGGTAAGAAATATATTGACGAATAGAGGAGGGCCATGCATGTGTCGTGGTCCGAATTTTTGCCAAATTTAAACAAACAGCTAAAATATCACTCGCATTCTGCATTACGCGATTGGAGAAACAATGCAGCAACATCGACCCCTACCTGCTCCACTTGGCAGGTGTCGAGTCTCAGCGAGGCTTTCCTGGTTTACATAACAACGTGTTATATAAGATAATACAAACATAAAACAATACAAATTTCTCACGACGTTTCGATGGCAACACAAGCAATCATCATCATCAGGTGTGAAATCCACAGCAAGAAAATTTGAAAAAAGAAAATTAGAAAAACCGCCACTTTTTTTCTTGCTGTGGATTTCACACCTGATGACGATTGCTTGTGTTGCAGTCGAAACGTCGTGAGAATTTGTATTGTTTTATGTTTGTATTATTCTATTATTTCCCTTCTACGTGACTTTACCGAAAGAGCCAAGAATATGAATCCCTGCAGTCACGAAAGCTTTAAATCAAAATGTTATATAAGAGTTAGCGCAAGTGTCACATTCAGCGAGGTTGTTGTAGAGAACTTTGAAAGAAGAGACGACGGACGTGGGATTCCAAAGTGGAGCGGTGCGAAGGAAGAAGCAGGGAGAGACGCGATGTGACCTGGCAGTTGTGGTGAGTGGGTGCGTGGGTGGGTGAGTTGGTGAGTGTGTTGTTATGACCTACGCTACGAACCCAGCACAAGTAGCGATAGCAGAGGGACGAGTGGGTGACTGCCCGCTGCTGTGCATTGAATTCAGGCGCAGCGAGAGAGGGGCCGGACACAGTGAGGTTGGAACTGCCCCCCCCCCCGCAGGTGCGAGGAGTGTGAAAGTCAACCTCGCGATGGATGAACGCTCACAAATTAGCTGGAAACATCTTAATACGTAAAGAACTGCAGAGCAAAAATGTTGGCGCCGGCTTCCCGCCTGTCGGCCTTCCCAGCTTGGCTCTGGTTCCATGGCGATTGTGAGACGCAATTTGAACGAACGACGCTATATATAACTCCGGTGGCAAGATGTTTACTACCTCGCCTCGTATACAGGAGGTCGTGGCTTCTATCCCGACCCTGACGCCTGCTGTATATTTGAAGTTTGCGTGTCTCTCCCCGTGGTCGCGTGGATTTTTCTCCAGGTCATCCGGGTTTTCCCTCCACATTTAGAATCAACGTCACGCGTTTAGAGTATGTTGGCAGCTATCATTTGTGGCCAAGTCGCTTATGAAAAAGAGTTACGTAGCTCAGAGGGCCTTACCTGGTAAAATCAAACAAAACTAGTTGATTTTAGTTCAAACGTATCTTTTTTTAGTTAATGCCACGCTAATATTTTTGAACGCACGCATGTTAAAGAGTTCCTCTAATCGCGATTTAATAACCGTTGAGGGAATCATTTTAAATCTAACACTGCCCCCTGCAGTTTTCAGCACCATTACATTGCCGTTAGAATACAAAACGCGTTTGACCCCGCCAAGATTACCGTATGCTCCGGAATATAAGACGCTCCAGAAAGTAAGACGCAAACCACACCTGTGTAGAATAGAAACGCACACTAAATCACACACTTTACACAGAAGACAAAGCTCCCCCGTGTCACCCCACACAGCTCTTTTGGGGCAAGCTCTGTTCGTGTTTAACCCTGCCCATCCCGCGACTATCGGTGATCGATTGTTCAACTTTGGTGGCATGCAACGCAATCACCCAGTCTCTTCAATCGGTGCGTTTTTTTCTCTCGTGTCGTATGGAAACATGAAGGGATTACAGGGGGCGACTCTACCACGACGCCTTCCCTGGTGCGGAGTTCGCCAACACAGCTGCAGTGCGGATCGCCCTGTAATAATTTTTTTTTTAATTACTAAACTAAAAAAATTTTGCTAAAAAAAAAATGTGACAAAATCAAAATTTTCATGTTACCAGGTAAGGCACACTGAGCGACACAGTATAGCTCTTTTTCAGAAGCTGCCTGGCCACAAATTTAAGCCCAATTAAGTGGCTTATCACGTGGAAATCAATAGCGGCCAAATACTCTCAGCGCATGTTTCTAAATGTGGAGGGAAAAACTCGGAAGACCTGGAGGAAAATCCACGCGACCACGGGGAAAACACGCAAACTCCAAATATACAGCATGCGTCAGTGTCAGGATCAAACCCACGACCTCCTGTACACCAGGCGAGGTAGTTAACATCTCCTAGCCAACGTGATGATGATGAAAGAGAGAGACACGCAAACTCCACTAATACAGTAGGCGTCAGGGTCGGGATCAAACCCACGGCCTCATGTAAAAGCAAAGTTTGTGGGGGATAATAGCCATCTTCTATACTTTTGAGGCATGAGCAATTAGAACATAACACTTACTACCCAGGAACAAAAATCGTGTTACATATAATCGGAGGTGCGGGCTTAACAATGCAACCACGATGCAATGTGGATTGTTGTTGTTGTTGTTATTATTTCTTTCAGCCTGTACATTCCCATTGCAGGTTTAAGGCCTCGCACATTTAAATTACATTACTGTATTCGTCTTAACATGTTTTTTGGGAGCTTTTGGGTCTTTTCTCCCACTGTGACCTTATCCGGATTAGGAGACTGGACTGTTTTATTATTATGACGAAAATTTTTCACCCGGATAATCCATGGAGAATGGAGCACTCCACTCGCGAGGGTAGTCAAGGGTGTCGACTGACGCACGCATGGTAAACGTGTAGAGACCATGGATACAAATATTTATTTTCAGTCGTGAAAATGCTCCAGCCACCGGTGTGTAGTGAGCTTCAATGGTCAGAAATTCATTGATACACCGACACGTATGAATGAATCAATAATATATTTGTAAAATGTGACAAACTTGTCGGGTAGTGGAGGATAAACCACAATAATTTGCTGTGAAACTACCACCACGTGGCCCAACCTAAAAAGTACCACCACGTGACCCAACCCAAAAACTACCACCACGTGACCCAACCCAAAAACTACCACCACGTGACCCAACCTAAAAACTACCACCACGTGACCCAACCCAAAAACTACCACCACGTGACCCAACCCAAAAACTACCACCACGTGACCCAACCCAAAAACTACCACCACGTGACCCAACCCAAAAACTACCACCACGTGACCCATCCCAAAAACTACCACCACGTGACCCAACCCAAAAACTACCACCACGTGACCCAACCCAAAAACTAGCACCACGTGACCCAACCCAAAAACTAGCACCACGTGACCCAACCCGAAAACTAGCACAACGTGGCGCAACCCAAAAACTAGCACCACGTGACCCAACCCAAAAACTACCACCACGTGACCCAACCCAAAAACTACCACCACGTGACCCAACCCGAAAACTAGCACAACGTGGCGCAACCCAAAAACTAGCACCACGTGACTCAACCCAAAAACTACCACCACGTGACCCAACCCAAAAACTACCACCACGTGACCCAACCAAAAAACTACCACCACGTGACCCAACCCAAAAACTACCACCACGTGACCCAACCCAAAAACTACCACCACGTGACCCAACCCAAAAACTACCACCACATGACTCAACCCAAAAACTACCACCACGTGACCCAACCCAAAAACTAGCACCACGTGACCCAACCCAAAAACTACCACCACGTGACCAAACCCAAAAACTACCACCACGTGACCCAACCCAAAAACTACCACCACGTGACCCAACCCAAAAACTACCACCACGTGACCCAACCCAAAAACTACCACCACGTGACCCAACCCGAAAACTAGCACAACGTGACCCAACCCAAAAACTAGCACCACGTGACCCAACCCAAAAACTAGCACCACGTGACCCAACCCAAAAACTACCACCACGTGACCCAACCCGAAAACTAGCAGAACGTGACCCAACCCAAAAACTACCACCACGTGACCCAACCCAAAAACTAGCACCACGTGACCCAACCCAAAAACTACCACCACGTGACCAAACCCAAAAACTACCACCACGTGACCCAACCCAAAAACTACCACCACGTGACCCAACCCAAAAACTACCACCACGTGACTCAACCCAAAAACTACCACCACGTGACCCAACCCAAAAACTAGCACCACGTGACCCAACCCAAAAACTAGCACCACGTGACCCAACCCAAAAACTACCACCACGTGACCCAACCCGAAAACTAGCACAACGTGACCCAACCCAAAAACTAGCACCACGTGACCCAACCCAAAAACTAGCACCACGTGACCCAACCCAAAAACTACCACCACGTGACCCAACCCGAAAACTAGCAGAACGTGACCCAACCCAAAAACTACCACCACGTGACCCAACCCAAAAACTACCACCACGTGACCCAACCCAAAAACTAGCACAACGTGGCGCAACCCAAAAACTAGCACCACAGCTCTGCACCTCCAAGTTTTGCGAGACACGTGCGCGTGTCAAATGATCTTGGTTGTTATTGTTATTCATGACTCCACATGCACTGGCTATTAGAATTCACGTGGGAACGTTTAGAAGTACGTACTTCTGACGATAACAACAACAACAACAAAAACCCCGCGGATGCAAACCTAAAAACAGACAACCACACCATTGGGGCCACATGCGAGTCGTTGTGAGTTGATGTGAGCAAGTTTAACGTTGCGGGGAGGAGAGTAGCAATGGGTCCAATATTGAGAACCCTTGTCGGGAGGCTTCGGGAGGGATAATACTTTCGTTGGAGGGCACCGCAAAACGGCTTGGGCCAAACTTAGTTAGGCAGCTGCCTCGGTGCTTGCTCAGTAATTCCACACCGAATTCACTCGAACGTTTTAAGTTAAACACAAACAAAAATAGTGAAAATTCTTCTCGGTTCTTTCGGTAAAGTCACGTAGAAGGGAAGCGTCATTCAGACGCTGTCTCCCCGACAGACCTGGTCTTCACCTGAGGACGGCTGCTTGTGTTGTGGCCGAAACGTCGTGAGAATTATTTTATTGTTTTATTATTTTATTACTTCCCTTCTACGTGACTTTACCGAAAGAACAACGAAGATGAATCCCTGCAGTCACGAAAGCTTTAAATCGAAATTTATAGTGAAAATTGTTTTTATTTAAGGCTGCGCTACTCACAATATTCACCGTCGCTCGAGCCGAACCCAGGTTCGCGCGCGTAGCTTGGGAGCGGTTTTCGTTTGAGCGCGTCGGTCCAGACACACTCCCTGCAAGACCTTGAGCTGCAAACCCTTTGCCGTGCTGCTATAACCAGGGACACAATGGGCATTCGGGGAGATGTTAGACACGAGCCCAATGCCCTTTGATCCTTACCACAGACGCACACCGTGGGCTCAGACAAATAAAACAAGACGGGCGGTCTGCAATGTCATAATGCGTCGTGGCAAAAACCACGGGTGTTAGCGAGCTTTATAGCTCATCGTATTCCTCCAATATGAATCAAGATTATGATTCTGAGAACAAGTATTTTGGAATTTTAAGTGGCGTGCATTTGTCAAATTAGACATTTAACAATACCCGCTCCATGATCAGGGGTATTCGAAAAACAACAACACCTGCATGGAATCTGGCGCAGACCCTGGCTTCAAAAAAACACGGGAGGTGTGGGATGGTGGAGGAGATGGAAGGGGGGGGGGTGAACAAACAGCAATCGCTGTCAAATCAGTATCGCTTGAGAGAATTCGCAAAGCTCATCAGCCACTGTGCCGCGAGGACAAATGCGGCCGTGGCTGGGCTGCGTTTCGCTAATGCAATAACGCGCCGTTTGCCGAGCGATATTGCATTGCAGCCCCCCAGGGGCGGAGGAGACAAGACAAGACAAAGATCCCCCGTATAAGCTTAACATACTTTTGGGGCAAGTACTGTTAGCGGGGTTAGTGGCCATCAACACGTCCGGCCACCTTTGTCTCGCGAACGGCGACGTTTTACACATTGCACCAGGTACTCATTTGAGGCTGAGTCGACCTAGGGGAGGTCCAGGACCGTCTCAGATAATCGTCCCTGGTTGCGGGAATGGAACTCGGGTGGCCAGGTTCGTAGCGCCTGTGCCGTCACCACGTACGCACAAAGACAAAGATCCCCCGTATATCATGTAACAGACTGTTGGGGCAAGTGCTGTTAGCGAGTAGCACCTATGAAGGCCGGCACGGCACGCGAGGGGGTGGGTGGCCAGCACCACGGGTGGCCGCCTTTGTCTCCCTAGTGGCGATGTTTACCCATCGCACACCAGGTACTCATTTGAGGCTGAGTCGACCTCGGGAAGGCCCAGGACAGGTTCAGATAATCGTCACCGGTGTTGTTCGTGAGCGGGAATCGAACTCGGTTCGCCGGGTTCATAGCGCAGCGCGCTAACCACTACACGAACGCTCCCCCACGTTACGCACACACACACACAGAGGTCGGACGACACACGGACAGAGGGAATGGGGCAATAGTCCATGGGCCGTCCATAAATGACGTCACGCACCTAGGGGGGGGGGGACGGGTCAGACATTGGTGACGATGTGTGACGAGGGGGGGGCGGGTTTGTGAAATGTGACGTCACATCAAAATGCGCAACTTTAAATAAATATAGACAACACGTTCTCCTTAATTAAATAGACTTTTTAATAAATGTTTTATCCTACATCAGAGTGCAGCGGCACATTAAATACGCACTACAATGATAATAGTTTAAAGCGAATTGAAGCATGTTTTTTTTGGGGGGGGGGGGGGGGTCAGAGCTTTGTGACGTCATATTTGAGGGAGGGGGGGGTCTGACTTTTTGTGACGCCGTGTGACGAGGGGGGGGGGGGGGTCAAAAATCGTCCAAAATCGCGTGACGTCATTTATGGACGGCCCCCATGCCGTGGCTGGCCCGGGCTTTCGATGCATGATGACGACGGAGAGAGAGAGAGGGTTTGTGACTTCGGCGAATTGTCGGAGAGCGTCAGCTCGGGGCCACTTAATTAGCGGTCGTCACTTCACATCCCAATTCCCCCCTCCCCCCCTAGCGAGGCGTTTATGAATTCCATTTAGCGAAGAGAGAGACTCGGTTGTTGCTGTAGAGGCCTCTCAGTGTCCGGCGCAGCAAGCAAGGGACACGCACTGCGCGCACACAGCCTCATGCAACGCACAGGCCCTGCACAGCATACACACCACAACGACGCAAAGATACACACAGCCAACGCAATGCACCCAACACAAGGCACCAATCCCTCGCACCTTCCCATTAGCACGGTTGGCTACGTACGGTGCGAAAAAAGTTCTACGTATGTTTACGTACGTAAAAAAAAACACAACACATTCTCAAACCACTAATTAGTAGGCTGAGTATTGTTCAATTCGTAACATTTCTTAACGCGTTGCTTGCTACATATATTTTTTTAGTTTTCCCCAGGGAATAATATATTTGAACGTTAAATGAAGAGCATAGTACGATGGCCTCGATTTATATCACGATACATTATGAGATCGGGACGATACGATTATCGTGGCCCTCATATCGTATCGTCGTTATCGTCGTTATCGCCGTTATCGCCGTTATCGCGGGCCCGGTCACGGTAACTCCTCGAGCGCCGCCGACCCTGCTGCTACTGTCCGCGGTGCCACTGGACCGGCAAATATGCGGCAGTGCCCTTCTTCAACCCCAGCCGCGCTTCGCTCGCATGTTGGGCCCACAGCAGACAGCCACGTGTGCTGGCGTCACGGTATTAAACGAGCCAAATTTATATCGCGTAATTTAAAAAAAAATCTCTGTAAAAAAATACTGACTTGGGTAAAAATCACATGCATAGCGAACGTACTCAACAAAAATAAAATTATTGTGATTATGACCATGATTATAGTATACGACAATGCTTAATCATAGCTAGTATTGTCTGAACGAGATTGCAGAATTCACTGCCACGGTCCTGCGGGTCGCCATCGGAAGGGCCGGGCTGTCGGGTTTGGATTGCCGCCGTGGTCTTTGCTATCGGCCCACGGGCCCCGGACCATTTGGGCATCGGCCGTGGGGGCATTGCGGACTGAGCGTTGCGAGGGTCAGATGCTGTTGTGGAGTGACTCATGCAGCCAGCTATGGCTGCAGGGTTTTGGTAGTACATCTTGTCTATGCCATTTATTGTGAAAATTCCGTCACAGTTCCTATGATCACTGTTTCATTGCTTGCATGGCTTTATTTTGGTGATTTCGAAAAGTGTATTGGTTTAGCCATGTTTGTTTGTTGTAGTACAGAGTTAGACTGATGGCCTTAATCTTAGTTGTCTTGTGGTTGTTGTTGGTTGTTTGACTTGCATCCCACTGGGATTTTTGCACACAGCGTTGGTGTACGGTGATTTTTTTTCTGCAATATTTTGCTGTCTTTTCTTGGATTTTCTGTTTGCACTTAGTCACATATTCACTTTAAGATGTTTTTTGTTCATGTTTTTGTTTTTTGTTTGTTGCGGTTGCACCCGATTCAAGAGCCGAATGGCTCACAGGGCTATACCTAATAAATGAACTTGAACTTGAACAGCGGAAGAGAGATGAGAACGTGCGGAGGAGATGCCTAGGGGTTAGGGTTTAGGGGTCAGGTAGGGCTGGGCACAGTGAGTGTGAGTGGAACGACTACTCCTACTACCCCACGTTTAGAAACACGCATCTGAGATTATTTAGAATATTTTGGTGATATAAATGTCCAAACGATGGGCCACTTTGTTGAGCTATCATTTGTGTTAGCCAGGTCGCTTCTGAAAAATAAGTTCATGCCTCAGTGGGCTTTGCCTGGTAGGATGGGGGATGGTTGAGTTGTATTTGTATGCGTTTTGGGTGGTTTGTTTAAATTTCACCTGACGACGTCCCCTTCTCGATTATTCCCGTAGCCACCAGTCGCTTCACACTCACAGCTGACACCCCTGTCACTACCTCCCGTGGCCACTAGTCCCCTCACATCGCATGCAGGCTCTATTGTCACTCCAGTCACACTTGCGCCTCACGACAAAGATGATCCTTGGTTCAATTCCCGACTGGGGCATCGTTGTATGTCCCCCCCCTCTCGTCTGCGTGGATTTCCTCCGGGCTTACCGGCTTCTGCCCGTAGCTAATAACGACAAGAAGGCGCGTGCACATGCGAGTAGCTGAGATCAGCGAACGCACCCCAACGCCAGAGGTCGCAACCGGGTACCCGATACCCGTACCCTACCCGATACCCGGCTGCCCGTATCCGGCCGGGTACGGGTACGGGTAGCCGTCTGCGACCCTGGTGCGGCCGGGTACGGGTAGGCCGTGAGTCACTGGTGAGTAGTCGTACCCGTACCCTGGTGCGGCCGGGTAGGGGTACGGGTAAGAAATCAAAACCCGTTTGCGACCTCTGCCCAACGCTCAACAATTACACCATCTGCAGGTAACGCGAATTTCCCCAGCACGGTGACAGGCCCCGATCGAGCCCACCGAAGCGAAACCATCAAACATCTCTCCACTGCTGGTTGAAGGCCTCCCCAAATCCGCCGCCGACTCTCGCGGTCTCGCGATGAAATCAACACTTCCACCGAGCTCAAATCATTGCTCCGTCTCCGCGAATGATGTTACTTTGCTCGGAGGTTTTAGCTTTTTTTCCACCCAAACCATCTTCTTTGGCTGTCATTTCGTCACGAGTCTCGTCTATAGCCACGATTGGGTTCTGCCTAGAGCCCTCACGGAGTGGGGTTCTTCACACTCGATACGATCGCAATTTACGAATGTTCCCTCGTGAGATCAATCAGTGTTGCACGTACACACGCCATGCACAAGACGCCGCTAACCCCGCATCGCATTCAAGAGACGGTTGTGGCAAGCGCTGTTAGCGAGCATCAACTGGACATCTGTGCGAAAGAGCTTCATAGCTCATCGGATTCTTAAAGTACAAATATATATTCTGATTCTCGTTAAGAATGGCACGGCGCATGAGGTGGGGGGGGGGCATCACCAGGCTCCCGGCCGCATTTGTCTCCCCAGTGCTGCTGTATTCCACACCGCAGCAGGTACTCACTTAAGGCTGAGTCGACTTAGGGGAGACCCAGGACCTGTTCAGATAACGGTCACAGATTGTTACCGGCTGTGAGCGGAAATCGAACTCTGTCGGCGTGGAATCGCAGCGCAGTGCGCTAACCACTGTGCCACCGCTCGGCTCCCACTCAATATTTCACACACATACACACACACACACGATATCTTTGACATATAAACACACACACAGCTCTTGCACAACCTTCTGCTGTTGCCACGGCAACGGAAATAATTACGGCAGTAAAGTGTGACAATTAAGGCGCATTTTCGCGGTCCTCATCAAATGCGCGTCGCTGCTTCGCTCGCTCATCGCTTCGACGAAAACGTGACATTAGCATACCATTTGCATACGATTTGCAGACATCTAAAAATAAAACATCGATTTTTTTTTTTTCAAAGTCGTGATTCTATGCTTGCTGCATCGTGTGTTGCAAGAACCACCGCGTTGTGTGGATTATACGACGCACTGCCCACTCCCCCTACCTCTAACCGCCACCCTGTGTGTGTGTGAAAGCCACACTCGGAGGGGGGGGGGGTATTACAATCCGGAGTGTATGTGTCTGTGTGTGAAACGGCCTTCGTAGGTTCTCGCTAACAGCACTTGCCCCTACAGTCTGTCAAGGCTAGACGGGGGATCTTTGTTTTTGTCTGTGTGTGTGTGTAAGATGTGTTTAGAGTTATTGACGGCGAGCACCAGGGTTGGGTGCGTCTTACTTCACTGAGCGTCCTCGAAATCAATATATTGTTGTTGTTGTTGTTATTATTAGATGGCGTTGACAAGAAAGGTGAGAAAATTACGATCAAGAATTGACGCGGTTTGGCAAAGTCCCTTCAATGCCCACCCGTCCGCTCCCCCCAACCTGCCCAGCAGTATAAATGGGCACATCACGGTCAGTCTATGATCGGCAGGCCGCGTGTGGTGGGGTAACGTGTGGGTACCCCCCCCCCCCGCCCCACCTCTCCCAACACGCCCGGCCAGCGTGGAAGACAACAACAACAACAACAACAACAACAACAACAACAAACCCCGAGCGTCCCTCGAGCCTCTAAACAGGAGGCCCCTTCCGATAGCAGAGACGTGAGCGAGCAATTGCAGGGCTGCGCCTTGCTGATGAGCAGAGGCAAAGCACCCCCACCGTCCCCCCGCCCTCTAATTCCGTGTTTGATGAGTGGAGGTGAACGCGAATTGAATGCGGTCGCCTTGTTTCATTATCCACGCAGTCGCGGTGACACGAGGCGGACCTTAGCGCCTCGAAACGTTCTCCCCCCTCGTGCCTAAATTAATTGACCCCGCGTCCACCCCTCACAGGGGAGGGGGGGGCGGTGGGGGAGGGGGGTAGCGGGCGGTGGAGGCGTCCTGAGTTTGATTAAAGACCCAACAGCAAAGGCGTGCGCTGGGGATGAACGGAAGGGCGCCACTGGCGGAATGATCGTGGCAGGGGCAGGTAGAGGGGGGGGGGGATGCGATGCTAATGAATAATGAAGGTCGGTAGGAAGCGTGATATTAAAGGAATGGAGGTAGACGGAGTATTGGAGGGGGTGGGGGGGCAGGGAGAGATGAAGGCGAGGAAGGGAATACTCGAGTGAAGAAGGCAGCAGGATGTGCGGGAAGTAGCGAGGGAAGCAGGGCGATAGGGGTGATGGGGAATCATGACGGCAGGGTGGACGGACCATCGTGATGTAGGGAGACGGGCAGAATGGGAGCGAAGGTGATGAGAGGCAGGGAGGGAGGAGAGAGCGAGATACGAAGGGAAGCAGACAAAGGCAGGGAGGGGAGGGTGAAGAGGAGGGACGGATGGAGAGCGAAGGGGTTTCCAGGTCATTTGGTTCGGACCGCGGGAGAAGTCGAGAGCATCTTCCGCACTCTGGTCGGAGCCAGGGTGTGGGCTGGAGTTCCGCCATGCGCGGCTGACCCACGCCGTGCCGGCCTTCAGGGAGCAGTGGGCGATGGAGGAGGCCGTGTGCTCGGTGGCAGATGACGGGGAGCTCTGCATGCAATCATGAGCTACTCGTCGGAGGCCGTTGGACTGCGAGAAGGGCTGCGTGCAGAACGAGAGAGAGCGAGAGAGTGAGCGAGAGAGAGTGAGCGAGAGAGTGAGCAAGAGGTGGGGGTTTTACATAAAGCAAAGTTATAAAAATAAAATTACGAAATGATGAACGAAGCAAAGTGCCGACTACACCGAGCATCTTCTTGTTTCCACTGATCGTAAAAAAAAGAGAAAGAGAACAGGGCGAGGGCGCATTTGCAAGGGTGGCCTGCTGGGTCACCATAAGGACGAAAGTAGAAATAAATGAAGTAACACGTGAAATGACAGCAACGAAGCGAGTGGGGATCGGAGATAAAAAAACAACTGCTGTGTCCATGAGAAATCGAAACAAATTGCACGAACGTGAATCACTGTTAAATAATACATTCCATGCAGGTTATGTAGGCTCTTCCAGATGATTTATTTTTAGATTGATCCATAATACAATTGCTAAATGACTCAACGCATTCGTCAATAACATTGTGGTATAACGCATTGATACATTTTTAAAATATATATTTTATATAAAATAGATCACATTTCGGGCAATAGCCCTTCATCCTACCACGTCATTGTCCGAAACGTCGCACATTCTATTTATATTTGATGTAAAGGCCAATGTGTTGACTTCTACGTTGTCACTGGTGCTTGAGCACCACTGGTAACGTATAATCACCATACGATGTCGCGTACAATTGTTATTTTTTGGTGATTTTCTTTGAACCTATCAACGTGACTTTACCGAAAGACCCAAGAATATAAAAATAAGTGCAATGACGTTAAAGAAACATGAAACAAACACAGGGCGACTGCTCTACTCGTATGTAAACGTATAACGAAATATGACGATGCATTTCAGCAGGGAGGGAGTGAGATGGGGGGGAGGGAGCAGAGAGGGTTGGAAGGGAGAGAGGAAAGGCAAAGATGCAGGCAGTGTGGCAGAGTGAGAGTGGGAGAGTGAGCGAGAGAGTGAGCGATAGGTGGGGGTTTTACGTAAAGCTAAGTTTAAAAAAAAATTACGAAATGATGAACGAAGCAAAGTGCCGAATACACCGAGCATCTTCTTGTTTCCACTGATCGTAAAAATAAAATAAAAGAGTGGGAGAGAAAGAGAGAAAGGGTGGGTGGGAGAGAGAGGGTGGGTGGGAGAGGGAGAGAGGGGGTGGGAGACTTGGGTGGGAGAGAGAGAGAGGGGGTGGGAGACTTGGGTGAGAGAGGGAGAGAGAGGGGGTGGGAGACTTGGGTGGGAGAGGGAGAGAGGGTGGGTGGGAGAGGGAGAGAGAGGGGGTGGGAGACTTGGGTGGGAGAGAGAGAGAGGGTGGGTGGGAGAGGGAGAGAGAGGGGGTGGGAGACTTGGGTGGGAGAGGGAGAGAGAGGGGGTGGGAGACTTGGGTGGGAGAGAGAGAGAGGGTGGGTGGGAGAGGGAGAGAGGGGGTGGGAGACTTGGGTGGGAGAGAGAGAGAGGGTGGGTGGGAGAGAGAGGGGGTGGGAGACTTGGGTGGGAGAGGGAGAGAGAGGGGGTGGGAGACTTGGGTGGGAGAGGGAGAGAGAGGGTGGGTGGGAGAGGGAGAGAGAGGGGGTGGGAGACTTGGGTGGGAGAGAGAGAGAGGGTGGGTGGGAGAGGGAGAGAGAGGGAATCTCTCTCCCTCTCTGTGCAGTCCACGTCTGTCGACGTGGGCGCAGAGAATGAGGAAGGAGGAAGGAGGAAGCCGCACGGCCGAGACGTGGATCGCGGAGGCAGCGAATCGACGTCGCGTCTCTGGGCAGTGTCCCCCCCCCCTCCTATCCCCCCCCCCGACTCCCAGCCCCCCTCCCCCACTTCCCCACACAGGCCACCACAGCCCCGCCTCTCCACAGCCACAATATTTCTCGTTACCCTGGAAGGATAACATCAAAACGCGCACGCCGACCACGGAACCTCGGCACGCGATTGTCCATCGCGGCGTGCGTCACTGAGGAGCCGCGTGTGGGTCAACAGGTACCCAGATCGTCACGGGAGGGAGGGGGGTGGGTGGTGTGTGGCGGGGGGCGAGGGAGGCTGGAGTGAGTGGTGGGGGGCTGTTTTTTTTTGTGGGGGGGTGGGGCAGAGTGGGTGGGGGTAGGTAAGGAGGAGGGAGTAGTGCTGCGGTGGGAATCAAGCCAGCGTGGAGCCAAGGACAAGCTCCTAGTGAGAGACAGAGATAGAGAGAGAGAGGGGCGGACGGTCAACGCTCCACCATTAAGAATCTGCACGACCAACGAGGGGAGGCGACAGTCGGCGAGAGGCATCGGTACCAAGGACAGCGGCTTCCGCACCGGCAGCGAGAATCCGCGCCCATAACGGCGGCGCAAGGGGACGGAGACTCTGATTGAATGTCAAGGGCCTCGCTCGTACAGAGAAGGGTCCAGTATAGGGGGGGGGGAGGAGGGGGGGGGGTACCTAGAGGGTACTAAAGGGGTTCCCGCGGGGGCGCTCGAGTCCCAGAACCTGCTCGCGACTGCACGGGCGGTGGAGCCGTGGAGCTGTTAGCGCGGAGATGGAGCGGTGAGGAGGGATCGCAGTTCTGCCGCGGCGCGTCGACGGGGATTCATCTCGGAGCCTCTTCCCACGCAAGCCAGCGCCATACAGTATACATTGGTATACTGTATAGCTACAGTACGTACATATCGGACACAGCACCAAACAGTAAACATAGATGCTCATGGCTAAACACACACACACACACGTGCACACATCACCGTACATAATACACCCCTATGTATACACCCACAGCACCATGCACACACACTCACAGTAAGCATCATGCAGTGTAATACCAGGCGTACACACAGCACCATGTACACACACACAGTAAGCACAATGCAGTGTCATACCAAGCGTACACACAGTAAGCACCATGCACACACACACAGCACCATGCACACGCACACAGTAAGCACCATGCACACACACAGTAAGCACCATGCACACACACACAGTAAGCACCACGCACACACACACAGTAAGCATCATGCAGTGTAAATACATTCAGCGATCCATACGGTACAGACAAACAGCACCACACATCCACACAAAGATCACCCATATAGCCTTCAACAGACTGCTGTTAGCGAGCACCTATGAAGGCCAATACGGTACACGAAGAGCGAGGCGTTGGCCAATATCACACCCGGCCACCTTTGTTTCCCCAATGCTGATGCTAACACACCATGCCAGGTGCTCATTTAAGGCTGTGCCGACCTCTATACACACACACAGTGAGCATCGTATACAATCGTAAATCCACGCGCACGCATAAAATCAGCAACACCATGTACACAGCCCACGCTCACAACACAGTACACGTGTTTAACAACACAGTACACGCGTGTAACAACACAGTACACGTGTGTAATGACACAGTACACGTGTGTAACAACACAGTACACGTGTGTAACAACACAGTACACGTGTGTAATGACACAGTACACGTGTAACACAGTAGCAAGCGTGTAACAACACAGAACACGCGTGTAACGACCGTGATTAGCATGGTTGGCTACTTACGGTTCGACAGGAGTACAACATACGCCTAACAACAACAGCAGCAGCACACACGCGTGTGTAACAACAACATACACACGTGTAACAACAACAACAGCAGCACACACACGTGTAACAACAACAACAGCACACACAGACACACGTGTAACAACAACAACAACACACACACGCGCGTGTTTACGCGCCCACTGCAGCAGACACTTGGCCGCACTGGGGGAAGTGGAGGGGGGGGCGAGGCTCGTCCACGATGGGATGCGGAGGGAGCAAAGCCGACGCGATCGAGCCGCGCTACCACGAGAGTTGGACCAAGGAGACAGAGAGCACGTGGCTCACGGGCACCGAGTCCGAGGTGCCTCTCTCCGCCATCCCCGCCGCGCCGGGCAACCTCGACGCGGCGTCCTGCGCCGACAGCGGCGACGGCGGCTCCCTGAGCCTCATGAGCGCCGGTGGGTGAGCCGGAGCCCGAGCCGCATCACCGCACGGTCATCATCACTGTCATCCTCGTGCATGGTCCATTGATTGGTTGATTGGGTGGCCGGCTGATTGGCTGAGTGGCTGACTGGCTGAATGAATGAATTATTGGTTGGATGAGTGGATATTTAGGTGGCTAGCTGACTGGATAAACCAATGACTGCCCGACTGATTGGTTGGTTAGCTGGTTAACTGCACTGGATTTCCGGCTCGCTGACTCTCAGGCCGGATAGAATGCCGGACATTGGATGGTTGGTTTACGGACTAGGTGGTTGGTTGACTTGGTGATTAGCTGGCTGATGGATAGGCTGGCTGGCAAGTTGGCTGGTGGACAAGCCAGTTTCCTGGCTAACGACCTGGACGGGTGGACTGGCTGGCTGGATGACTGACAGGCTTGCACACTGGCAGACTGACTGTTTAGCTGAATGGCCGGCTAGATAATTGGCTACCTGACTGACTGGGCAGCTAGGTGACTTGCTGTCTGACTGACTGGCTGGACAGCTGACTGTAAGGGCGGCTTGCAGAGTGGCTTAATTGCCTGGCAGGCTGCCCGGAAGCTCACTGGATAGTTAGCTGGCTGATGTGTTGCAATGGGAGAAGTCCCATTGGGGATGTATTATTTTATTATCAAGAGAGCTCTCGTGGCCCATGGTTACATAAGGACCATAATTTACACACACACACAAACACCGTGTTACAATACATACGATATACTGAAATCAGACAATGACAGACTCACAAAATTTACTCAGAAAAAAAACCAAAGGCGGAGGCGTGCTTGCGCACAATTGACGCACGATGGACATGAGCAGACCACAGATGAAATTACATAAGCCTGCAAGCTCACGTTGTGCGTGCGTTTGTCAATGTGTGTCAGTCGCCCTCCAGCAACAACGAAGGGCAGAGGAGCGACGCTTACAATGAGCGGCTAAAATATAGCAATTTGGCACTGTAGGGGGTACAGCTGGTGGTGCATCTACCAGTCATCTCAGTCAGCCAACCCATGGCAACTGCTGGGGCTATCCCGAGACATCTTCCTATCAGCGAGCCTTCGACGCTTCACGTGGCCCCAAAATGCACCTAGCCTGGCACAGGCGCCGTGGTGACGCCACCGTCACTAAGTGGCGAATGGTCAGGTACTGGTATTGGTTTGTGGGTAATGTGGGGAGCGGTCGTGTAGCGGATAGGGCGCTGCGCTACCACCGACCCGGCGACCCGAGTTCGAATCCCGCTCATGGCCAACAACAGTGACGATTTTTGAATCGGTCCTGGGCTACCTCTAGCCTGACTCGGCCTAAAATGAGTACCTGGTGCGGTGTGTAAACATCGCCACTGCGGAGACAAAGGCGACCGGGCGTGGTGCTGGCCACCCAACCCCTCGTGTGCCGCGCCGGCCTTCATAGGCGCTCGCTGACAGCACTTGCCCCAACAGTCTGCTAAGGCTGCACGGGGGATCTTTTTCTTTGTCTCTATGTATTGTGGGGGGCGGTCGTGTAGCGGCTAGGGTGCTGCGCTGCGTCCTAACCCGGCGTCTCGAGTTTGATTCCCGCTCATGGCTAACACCAGCGACGATAATCTGAACCCGCTCCTGGGCCTCCCCTAGGTCAACTCAGCCCTAAAAGGAGCACCAGGTTCGGTGTGTAAACATCAGCACTGGGGAGATGAATGCGGCCGGGGCATGGTGCTGCCCACACCATCCCCTCGTGTGCTATGCCAGCCTTCATAGGTGATCGCTAACATTACTTGCCCCAATAGTCTGTTCGAGGCTATACGGGGGATCTTTGTATTTGTATGTGGGTGTGCGCAAATTGTGTTTGTAACAAGTCATCCGTAGAAGCAGATGTAATAAGAACTCCTTGATGGCATCAGGACATAACGTGAACCAATTTTTGATAGTAAAAAATGTCAAATGATCTCAGCGTTATGGACTCTGATGGCTTTGACATTAATAGCGGGGTCACCCACACACACCAGAGGTGTGGACTCGAGTCATGTGACTTGGACTCGAGTCAGACTCGAGTCATGAATTTGATGACTTGCGACTCGACTTGGACTTGCATAACAATGACTTTGTCCCACCTATGAGATGTGGACTCGAGTCATGTGACTTGGACTCGAGTCAGACTCGAGTCATGAATTTGATGACTTGCGACTCGACTTGGACTTGCATAACAATGACTTTGTCCCACCTCTGACACACACCTACACACCCCCACACACACACACATGGGGGGGGGGGGGGTTGCGGCAGCGCAGCGGTTAGTGCACTGCGCATTCAAACTCAGCAGCAACACGATTTCGATTCCAGGCAATGGATAACATCAGTGGTGAAGTGATATCTATACTGCCCACCCTTCCCGTTCACCATCCTGTATTGCTGTCCGCCGTGGTGAAGTATGGTCACCAACCCCATGACTGACACTGCGGGGAGGGAGTGGGCTTCATCCAGCAGTGGATTGACAAAGGGATGTGAATGATTAGAAACATGAGCGATAGTTAAATGCTTAGAACAACTGTGCTGATCAACTCTACCTATTGGGCTCCGTGTAGCATATTCCTGTTTGGGTGCCAACCGTAGAATCAATTCTATTCTGGATGACGTCGACTATCAAATAACAACACCAACAATATCATCATTATTAGTATCATTCCGCTTGTCAATCCATGAAGGCCTCACTCGATTTTGAAGACAGATTTTCAGGAGGATCCTGCCGAGTGTTTCGCATTAGGAGGGCGTTGTTGTTGTTGCTGCTGCTGCGTGTGAACCTCTAACCTTCGCTCCCCCTCCCGCCCCAACAACCCGTCAAGGGAATGTGGAATTTCCATCTTTGGCTTCGGAATTCGGCGACGTGTCGAACACTTTTGCCCCGGCTGCACATGCGAGGCAGGTCGCTCTGCATGTGCAGCCGGGGCAGGGCGTTCCTGTTGCCACACGATCACTCGCCGCTCATTTCGGTTCCGTCCGAGGGTGAAGCTCACCGATGCAGGGTGCCGTGCGCGCTCAGGGTTCCAATAAAATAACTCTCTTATCGTGTTTGTCATTTATATAGCGCCTTTACCTTCACCAAAGGCGCTTTACAGCAATTATATATTTTTAAAAAAATGGTACGTAGCATGATAATCGTTTGAAATGAAGAAACGGGGTCATTGTAAACGGGGTCATTGTAAGCGGTGGTGTAGTTTTGATGCGGTAAAACAAGAGGGATTGATAAGGAGGGGTTGGGATAGGCCTGTGCGTAGCTGGGGGGGGGGGCGCCAAAAATCTGGAGGGCTGGAAAGGAATGAGAGGGGGGGGGGGGGTCTCAAGGAGCGGGATCCGCCAGCGCGCAGCCCCGCACGACACTGACGCGCCGTGCCCGCGCCCCTCTCTCTCCCGTCACTCGACCGGCAGGGATCTTTGACGACGGCCTGGCGTACCCGGCACAGGCGTACGTCACGATGAGCCAGTCGGAGCATCTGCACCAGGCCGCTGGGCCGAGGGACTCCGCGCTGGAGGACGCCGACGCCTCCCCCCCCGAGGTCCCTTCGCCGGTCACGGGCGAAGGGTCGAGACGCCCCTCTGAGCCCCCCATCGGCGCCGCCGCCACTACCGGCGAGGCGGCTGCGGCGGCTGCGGCGGAGGCGGTGGCGGTGGGCGGCTCTCCCGAGCGCTCCTCGCTCTCCGTGGAGCTCTTCCCGGCCACGAGGACGCACGCGCACCACGCCAGCACGGGCGCCGAGATCACCACGCTGGAGAAGAAGAGCGTCATCCGCACCGAGGAGGTGGGAATTCACCGCCATGATCGTTCACCGCCTTGATCGTTCACCGCCTTCATGATTCACCGCCGCGACAATTCACCACCTCGATAACTCACCGTCGTGATCATTCACCGTTGTGATCATTCACCGTCGTGATCATTCACCACCTTAATCATTCACCGTTGTGATCATTCACCGTTGTGATCATTCACCACCTTGATCATTCACCGCCGCGATAATTCACCGTTGTGATCATTCACCGCCGTGATAATTCACCACCTTGACAATTCACCACCGCAATAATTCACCACTGCAATAATTCAATGCCGTGACCATTCGCCACCGCGATAATTGACCACGGCAACAATTCACCGCCGTGATATTCACCGCCAAAGCTGCAATAATTTATGAACCGCGATTAGGTGTAACGAAATGCACGAACAAAAAAGTGTTTGGGCGAACGTTTGCGAATACCGTAAACCCAAATACCGGAGCTCTCATCAAGCATACCAGGCCGGGCGAGGCAAGGGTCGGGGATTTGCTGGGCGCTGAAATTCCCCCAGCATCTCAGAGCGCCTTGCACACGCAGTCCCACCTCGAATCGGCCGTTGTTTATTTTGTGTGTGGACCATGCCCACGGCTCAACTTTGCGAACCACAGCTCACTCGCTCGCGTGGTCGTCTTCGTGTAGAAACGAGCGGGTCTGGGGCCGTTTCACAGCAGGAAGCAACATCGGCGAGATGTGATCGTGCCCTAATACGGTGTCGGGCAACAGCTCTCGGCTCCGCTCTCTCTCTCGCTCTCTCTTTGCATTCCCATCCCTTTAGAGCGTTGGCGGGGATCTTGGCTGCATCGCGTGAAAAACGAGTTGCCCTGGGGCAATGTCCATTGTTCTGTTAAAAAAAAACATTTACTGCTGATAATATAAAATAGGTATTTGTTAGCGCGTTTTCCATAAGCATGTGTGTGGTTAGTGCGGTCTTGATTAGTAGTAGTATGTAGTAGCTACTACACGTGTAGTAGTAGCTACTACATATGTAGTAGTAGCTACTACATATGTAGTAGCTACGGGCCCCGCACTTTCAAGGGCCCCGCGCGAAATGCTTTCAAGCTATCAATTCCGGTTCAGTGATTATGCACCTGCTCTATTACTATAGCGCTATACCGCCCTGCAACTTTTATGAACGACTGGGTGTTTAAGGTTAGCGATTTGTCATATAATCTGGCCGTATAGCAAATGATAAAATACAATTACTTTACTATGCAAGTAAAAATTGTGTTTTCATATTTTTTATTTGGGGCCCCTTTATAACACACTAGCCCAAGGCCGTAGCCATGGAGTCAACATTGGGGGGGACCAAATCTCCCAGGGAGTCTGGCCCCCCCCCCAGAAAAAAAAATCTAAATTTAAAAACTAATTTCCTGCCATTTCCTGCCTAAAATATTAAATAATTCACTAACACATAAGATGGTCTTTTAATTTATTTTTTACAATGTCTAATAGTGTATTGTATTACATTGCTCACTTTTTTATTTTTACCTTTTCTTGTTTCATTGTATGTAATGGCAGAGATTAGGGAATAATAAAGTACAACCATAACCACAATCATATAAACAGAAATCTATTGTATAGCAATATATTATAATTACGGCCTTGCACTAGCCTATAGGCCCGTCCAAGGACGGGTCGATTGCAGTTAATCTGAAATATTCAATCGAAAATCATGACCCGCTCATGATTATTAAATGAGGGGGGTGGGGGCAGGGGTCCACGTGAGTGACGTCATCACCCCATGATAATTATTGATGAGGGGATGGAGCTCCATGTGGAGTGACGTCATCCGCTCACACATTGCCACAGGTCCCGCACGAGCTCAATCCAGCACTGCATAACGCCTCCTGTTTGACTGCCAGCAAAAGTAAAAGCGTTCTTATTTTTCATACTTTTCATACTTTAATACTGGCAAAAAACAAAGGGGATGTCCCGTTTGTGATGGTAATTTGCGTCCTCCTCTCGCCGGCAGACCAAATGGCAGGCGAACCGCATGTCCACCAAGCAGGTGACCATCACCATCACCAAGAGCATCCGTCAGATCGGCAAATCGGGACGCAAGCCCGATGCCACGGCCGCCTCTGCCGCCAAGCTCCAGACGAAGTAAAAGCAGGTCCCGTGAACTCAGGACGGGAGGCTTCGGAGGTGAACTCGGAGAGTCGGGGGTGGGGTGGGGAGGGGAGGTGGTGGTGGGTCCGATTTGTATCCTGCCGGCAATTTCGACCTCTCTCCTCCTCCTCCGGTATCCATCAAAGACAAAGAAACTCGCGTGAGCTGTTGGCGAGCACCGATGAAGGCTGGCACGGCACGCGAGGGGGTGGGTGGGTGGGGCAGCATCACCGCCCGACCGCCTTTGTCTCCCCAGTGGCGATGTTTACACACCGCACCAGGAACTCATTTGAGGCTGAGTCGACCTAAGGAACCCGGTCGCTGGTGGTTGGCCGCGAGCGGGAATCGAACTCGGGTCGCCGGGTTCGTAACCGCGACACGACCGCCCGCTCCCCCGCACACACAACGATACAAAGACAAAGATCCCCCGTATAGCCTTAACAGACTGTAGGGGCAAGTGCTGTTAGCGAGCACCTATAAAGGCCGGCACTGCACACGAGGGGGTGGGTGGCCAACACCACGCCCGGCCGCCTTTGTCTCCCTAGCGACGATGTTTACACATCGCACCAGGTACTCATTTGAGGCTGAGTCGATCTAGGGGAGGCCCGGGACCGGTTCAGATAATCATCACCGGTGTTGGCCGTGAACGGGAATCGAACCCGGGTTCGCCAGGTTCGTAGCGCAGCGCGCTAACCGCGACACACGCGCACACACACGCTCACACACACACTCGCACACACTCACACACACTCACACACACACACGCTCACACACACACTCGCACACACACGCACACACTCACACACACTCACTCACACACACACTCACACACACACTCACTCACACACACGCTCACACACACACACGCACACACTCACGCTCACACACGCACACGCGCACACACACACACACGCTCACACACACGCACATACACTCACACGCACGCACACACTAACACAAACTCACACTCACACGCACACTCACTCACACACGCTCCCCCGCACGCACGTGCACACAATGCTGGCGCTAACTTCTTAGCGCACCATCGCGCGTCAGAGCTCAACACTGCCAAGCAAGCCGGCAGCCATAGGGAAACGTCTCACGGCTACCATATGAAGTGTTAACACGGGACGGGCCTGACCAGCAGCAGCAGCAACAGGGGCAGGAGCAGCAGCAGCAGGAGCAGCAGCAGCAGCAGCAGCAGGAGCAGCAGCAGCAGCAGGAGCAGCAGCAGCAGGAGCAACAGCAGCAGCAGAGCAGCAGCAGCAGCAGCAGCAGCAGCAGGAGCAACAGCAGCAGCAGGAGCAGCAGTAGCAGCAGCAGTAGCAGCAGCAGCAGCAACAGCAGCAGCAGGAGCAGCAGCAGCAGCAGCAGGAGCAGCAGCAGGAGCAGCAGCAGGAGCAGCAGCAGCAGCAGCAGGAGCAGCAGCAGGAGCAGCAGCAGGAGCAGCAGCAGCAGGAGCAGCAGCAGCAGCAGCAGGAGCAGCAGCAGGAGCAGCAGCAGCAGCAGCAGGAGCAGCAGCAGGAGCAGCAGCAGGAGCAGCAGCAGGAGCAGCAGCAGCAGGAGCAGCAGCAGCAGCAGGAGCAGCAGCAGCAGCAGCAGGAGCAGCAGCAGGAGCAGCAGCAGCAGGAGCAGCAGCAGCAGCAGCAGGAGCAGCAGCAGCAGGAGCAGCAGCAGCAGCAGCAGGAGCAGCAGCAGGAGCAGCAGCAGCAGCAGCAGGAGCAGCAGCAGCAGCAGCAGCAGGAGCAGCAGCAGCAGCAGCAGCAGGAGCAGCAGGAGCAGCAGCAGCAGCAGCAGCAGGAGCAACAGCAGCAGGAGCAGCAGCAGGAGCAGCAGCAGCAGGAGCAGCAGCAGCAGCAGCAGGAGCAGCAGCAGGAGCAGCAGCAGGAGCAGCAGCAGCAGCAGCAGCAACAGCAGCAGCAGCAGCAGCAGGAGCAACAGCAGCAGGAGCAGCAGCAGGAGCAGCAGCAGCAGGAGCAGCAGCAGCAGCAGCAGGAGCAGCAGCAGCAGGAGCAGCAGCAGCAGCAGCAGGAGCAGCAGCAGCAGCAGGAGCAGCAGCAGCAGGAGCAGCAGCAGCAGGAGCAGCAGCAGCAGGAGCAGCAGCAGCAGCAGCAGGAGCAGCAGCAGCAGGAGCAGCAGCAGCAGGAGCAGCAGCAGCAGGAGCAGCAGCAGCAGCAGCAGGAGCAGCAGCAGCAGGAGCAGCAGCAGCAGGAGCAGCAGCAGCAGGAGCAGCAGCAGCAGCAGCAGGAGCAGCAGCAGCAGCAGCAGCAGGAGCAGCAGCAGCAGGAGCAGCAGCAGCAGGAGCAGCAGCAGCAGGAGGAGCAGCAGCAGCAGGAGCAGCAGCAGCAGCAGCAGCAGCAGGAGCAGCAGCAGGAGCAGCAGCAGCAGCAGCAGCAGCAGGAGCAGCAGCAGCAGGAGCAGCAGCAGCAGCAGCAGGAGCAGCAGCAGCAGGAGCAGCAGCAGCAGCAGCAGGAGCAGCAGCAGCAGCAGCAGCAGGAGCAGCAGCAGCAGGAGCAGCAGCAGCAGGAGCAGCAGCAGCAGGAGGAGCAGCAGCAGCAGGAGCAGCAGCAGCAGCAGCAGCAGGAGCAGCAGCAGCAGGAGCAGCAGCAGCAGGAGCAGGAGCAGCAGCAGCAGGAGCAGCAGCAGCAGGAGCAGCAGCAGCAGGAGCAGCAGCAGCAGCAGCAGCAGCAGGAGCAGCAGCAGCAGGAGCAGCAGCAGCAGGAGCAGCAGCAGCAGCAGCAGCAGCAGGAGCAGCAGCAGCAGCAGCAGCAGGAGCAGCAGCAGCAGCAACAGGAGCAGCAGCAGCAGCAGCAGGAGGAGCAGCAGCAGGAGCAGCAGCAGCAGGAGCAGCAGCAGCAGCAGCAGCAACAGGAGCAGCAGCAGCAGCAGCAGCAGGAGCAGCAGCAGCAGCAGCAGGAGCAGCAGCAGCAGGAGCAGCAGGAGCAGCAGCAGCAGGAGCAGCAGCAGCAGCAGCAGCAGCAGGAGCAGCAGCAGGAGCAGCAGCAGCAGGAGCAGCAGGAGCAGCAGCAGCAGGAGCAGCAGGAGCAGCAGCAGCAGCAGCAGGAGCAGCAGCAGCAGGAGCAGCAGGAGCAGCAGGAGCAGCAGCAGCAGGAGCAGCAGCAGCAGCAGGCAATATTTCAGAAACGTGCTGTTCCTAAACAGCACGTGCAGTATTTTACTGTCTCCGATGGTGCACACGGGATTTAAAGTAAAGCGGCTGGCCATGATAGGAATGCACAACACAGAATGTTTTCGACTGCCTTGCCAGATGGGAGGTGTTTCCACTCGTTGAGGTTTCCCAAGTGCTCAAGATGAATGTCGATCATTCGACATTCATGCAAAAAAAAATGCCAAGGTTACTTAGAAGAGGGGTTAAACTTGAAATCTCACTGCCAAAAACGAATTTCCCCAAACCCCCCGCTCCCTCCAACCCTTATTTCTGTATTTGTTTTCAAAAAGCCACTTTGGTTGTGGCTTACATCTTTAGAGGCACGAAGTTATTCATATATATTTAGTCGTTTTAAGTGTGAAAACAGCAGGAGCAACAGCAGCAAGCGACTCGCAAAGCCCAGCAAAGAAGCTCACAAAGCCCACCATTTATTTGCGTTACATCATTACCTCCCTCCCCCCACCGTCTCGAATCGTCGTGGAGTCGTTTTTTTTGTTGACACCGTGCCGTCCGTCACGTATTCTGTCAATGACGGGGGAGGGGGGGGGTTCTTTCTTTCGGGTCTAGTCGTTGAACGTCGTCGTCGTCTCTGGAGTGTTGTGAAGTCGCTTTTTGTTTGTTTTGTTTGACCAGCTCGTCCGCCACGCACGGCGGCCCAAACGGCCCCACGCGGCGCCCTCCGAACAAGTTGGCCTAAACCAGAGGTTGCAAACGGGTTTTGATTCCTTACCCGTACCCGGCCGCACCAGGGTTGCAAACGGGTACCCGTACCCGGCCGTACCCTACCTGTACCCGGCCGGGTACGGGTATCGGGTACCTGATTGCGACCTCTGGGATGAAGCCATGTTGCAGGCGCGGGTGGGTTGATTCTAGGAACTTGAATTGTGAGAAGAGACAAGACGTTGGGAAATGAGTGACAAACAGTTACTCACCAGTGACTCACGGCCTACCCGTACCCGGCCGCACCAGGGTCGTAAACGGGTACCCATACCCGTACCCGGCCGGGTACGGGTAGCCGGGTATCGGGTAGGGTACAGGTATCGGGTACCCGGTTGCGACCTCTGGCCTAAACTAAAAAAAGTGTTTTTTTCTTGTTCAGAGTTATTTTTTAATACCATATTCTCGAATAAAGACACCGTCGATTGCTACGAAACCCGACGGGCAATCGTTCGCAATTTTCTTTTCGACGCGATGTTGCAGTCCCCTGAAATTATATTCTTAGCTTTTTTTTCGGTAAAGTCACGTAGGTAAAAATGTTTTTATTTATAAAAGTAAATAAAAAATAAAATAAAAATCACGACGTTTCGGAGGCAACACAAGCGTCCGTCTTCAGGTGGACAGGTGAAAGCTTGTGTTGCCTCCGAAACGTGATCTATCTATCTATCTAGTTATTTATTTAATTCTACTTTTATTAAATTTTTTTACCTACGTGACTTTACCCATAAAACCTAAGAATATGAATCATTGCAGTCACGAAAGCTTCAAATCTAGAAAAAATACCCCCTGAAATTAGTTCGCCGAAAGCCACCGCTGGTGGGACAGAGCCCCCCCCCCCCCTCTGCCTCGAGCGGAGTTCTTCATCGCAAGGCTCACGGGGGGTCCACTGGGGGCCCCTGGTGGCCTTGAATGCGCCCCCCCCTGACTATACACAAATGCATGGGCAGAGTGTTGCCCCCCCTCCACCACCACCAAACTGGACACCTTTGTTAATTTATTTTCAGTCGTTTACGATTAAAATGTAAAATAAATTACGTGCACCTGCAATTCATTATGTGAGGGACAAAGCGAACCCCTGACCCCCCCCCCTCCAAATATAGAAGTAAAACTTTGCCTATGCACAAAAGTGAAAACACCCCCCATCCTCATCGTGCTGTCCGATCCCAATGGTTTCAAATGTGTGGCATCCCTCACACTGATGATGTCTCGTCGGCGAATGTGGCCCCGACTTCTGAAAATTAGTGAAGAACACTGGCTTAGAGGGGAGCTCTAGAGAGAGAGAGCCCCTGTGTAGATGGTATTTGGCCTACTCTTCCACGCTGTAAGAGGTGGGAGTACCCAAATTTGACCACACCGCACGTGGCCTGCCGTCGACTAACTGCGGTGACGTCCGCATTGCCAGTCCAGTTGTGCTAACCATCACTGCACCAAAGGAGCATCCCAAGAGTGCATGCAATGTATTGTCCCATTAAGGACCTACTGGGCACACACATGGTTGCTAACTATAGAGTAAAAGCGAGTTGGTATTCCATGGAGCAGTATTAAAAGAGTTTTTTTTTTAAACGCAGCGAGGTAGGACAAATGATAATCGACAATCTTTAGAAGTCTCGGGACAAGAGATGTGACTTTACAAAGTGACACGCACGGAAATGGCGATGTGCAAAAACATCGAGCGAGGATGTCAGGCGAGAGGTTAGCAAGACCAACAACAGGACGCGAGGAGGGTGGGGGGGGGACACGACATGGGATGGTGGGACGAGAGAGTCAGATTATAAGGAGCGCACTAGGGTGCGGCCAATCAATGGGTTCCGTCCCCTGCAGTATGTACAGGGAACACAGACCCACGTTCACTCTCCAACGAGGTCCCTGAGATCTTCGAATCGCCTTAAGTATCATACAGGTTTTTTTTAAATCCTTAAGTTCACTTGCTTGCTTGCGCGCTTACGACCGTGCAAATCTTTCGGTCGTTTTTTAACCCACTTCCCGTGATCCAATCGAGCTGACATTTTGCACACAGACTCGTTGTGCGTGACAATTTATTTTCGTGAAAATTTTTTTTAATGGTGGCAGGCAATCATCTGACCCATAGGTGGCAGCCATCTCAAGCCAGAGGACGAGAGGACTCTAGCCGCCACGCATATAAAGGATTTATAGTGAAAAACTTTGTTTTTACGGGTTATTTTTTTTGTTGGGTTAGATCGCGTAAATATAAATACAAATGTTGCTAGGGTGATCGGGCTTTTGCCAGTGCAGCCTCCAAGCTTTGGAACGAGGCTTTGCCTCTTACGAACAAGACAATCAGAGTAGTTAGATATGGTTAAGGTCGTCTTGATCACTCACCTCTTCAAACCTGGTAGTTCTGCCCGTTTACCCTGCAGGTTCCGTTTATTCTCTGCTTTCCATACACGGTGGCGCATTGGTGGGATCTAAGGATTAGATTTGCTTTACAAGTGTAAATGATTATTTTATCATTGGATGGAGGTGGCATGGGTGGGGGCATTTCCATGACCGAGAAAGGAACAACAGAGCAGTTTGTGGCTTCAAGACACGTGACCATAGCTGGGGCTCCCGGCTAACAAAAAAAAGCTACAACGAGCAATCAGGTGAAATAGTTCTTCGGATAAATAAACTCACACGGCTCCAGTGCGTGCGATGTTTCATTTACAGCCGCTAGAAGAAATATGTATACATTTTAAAATGCTTAAGATGTCACCACTGCTCGCCACACTTGTCTCACCTGTGGTCGGGACAGCGCAATGACCTGAAATGAGTCCCGGGGTGGCACAGCTGCGGCCACTCGTAAACACACTTATCTTCGCGTGACACACAGGCGCTACGGCTCGATGGCTCTCAACACGGCGCAGAAGAAACAATAAGCTTACGCATTGAGAATAGCGCCTCTTTTCTTATTATTCTACAGCTGGACAATAGACCAATGTGTCCCCAAAACACACACAAAAGGCACGGTTTAATTGAATGTCCGGCGAAGGCAAATTGTGCTTATAACCCAGAGGCGAGCCTGTTTGTAATCCTTTGCATATTGCGTTCAACTCTGCAAATACAATAATCACCGCGCGAGCACACACACGGGGCACTTGCAAATTCTAATCTCGTTGCTTGTCACGTATTTAAATGATTGATGATTTTCTATTATAATACAAATCTTCAAATAACATTTAAAAAAGAAAACACGAGGTGCTTTTATCGTCATGCTGCATGGACACAAACGAATCTTATGCCTCGTTCATCAACGGGAATTGTCAGATTTGCATTGTTGAACTGTGGATCTGTGCGCTCCATTGAGCATTTTCATGCCGTATATTACATCTCTGTCGTATGTTACATTTGTGAAATATACGGCAGTGTAGCAACTCAGGTCACCGAATCAATAGCGCAGTGCCCCCCTAACCACTACACCCACCACTTCATCCGTATTTACTGAGCACGATGCGCTATTGCGGAACATTGAGGCGAGGCAAGATGGCACAGCGCAAACACTCGTGTCTCAAAGCAAGACGGCTTCTGCGTGAAAAATTCTCGACTCGGGAGACTTTCTGCGTAGAGCTGTGGGGTTTCCTCTGGGTGCACCGGTTTGCTGCCCATATCTGAACATAAATAGGCAACGTAATTGGCATTGGTCACAACGTCCCAAATTGCTGAAACATGTACTTGCAAATGACTCGATTTGGGATCACCGCACGGCATGATTTTACTGCCGCGAAAAATCTGCCACGGCCCTCCTGAAAAGGTGTCTTGGAGACTCAATTGAGCCTTTCCTGGATAAACACGCACAATGATAAAACGATGGTTGTAAGCAGTACTCGGTTCGGCGAAGAGATACGTGACGTCTTGACAATGTTGCCGTTTGCGTTTGCACAGGGTCCAATAGTTTAGGTGGAACGCTCTTGCCAACAACAGCTGGTAACCTCCGCAACATTTGTTTAACAAGCCTGTTGACGAGAGACCCCAGAATGTCGAAACCATTCCACAGTTTACTTGCTTAAGCAAACGCAGATGGATTATATTGGTTTGATTAGCCCGATGGACTAATCCACATCTGTATTTGCGTGTGGAAAAACAGAACAGCGTTTCACTCGTTATTTTCTTGTATGTTGACGACACCCAAACCACAACCAGACCACAACCTGTATATTTTGATGTAAAACAGCGACACGTGACGATGACATTGTGTCTGATAATCACATGGACCAGTGTGACCTTTGTGGCCAATTTACGGCCCCCAACCAATTCAGCTGTGCAAATGGAAACCCTCCGCCTCCACCCCCGTGGCCTGCCCCTCCCCCTTGATCCCTCCGGTGATGGCAAGCATAATAAATTCAGCTCTCAACGCACAGAGCATTTAGAGTATTCGCTCAGTATTGTGGCCACTTTATCGAGGTTCTTGCAACACGACTCACTGGAAACGTATGACACTCGTATAGCGTTAACACGCTGACAACTTCACATATACCATACACAGAACATATAATTAACGAAATCTTGTAATTAATATCAATAGCTAGCACCGTTTGCAATTATCACGTAATGTACGCGTACGCAGTCGTTTTTGTCAATCCACTGCTGTATGCGGGCCTCCTCCCATGCCCTCTACAGGTCATGGTGGTTTATGTGGCCATACTTCACCACGCTGGTCTCTGCGGGTAAATGAAAGTGGGCAGCACACACGTTGGGATCCGGCTCAGTACAACAAACGGATTTAGCTGCACTGTCTCTTTGTTAATGAAATCAGTTTGCAACATTTATCGCAAAAAATATTTTAACAAAGATTAAGTCAAATAAACCAACGCATGATGTAGCTTATGTGTTGTAATGGTTACTAGACGATAAACTGGGATGTGCACATGATTGTATCCGCCCAGGAAGCTCAACTGCAGAGCCAGCAGTTCGCAATCGGAAACTTGCGAGTAAAATTCCTGGTAGGTGCAAGGGAGGGGGGGGGTGTTGACTCAGCTAATCATCCCTCTCGGGTCGATAAAAAACTCCGACTTTGTGTAGTCAAAAATAATTGTCCTCTGCACAGACTCCCTCCCCTCCACCACCCTCCCCTCCCCGCCATAAGAATGTGGAATTTCCATCACTGGCTCAGAGCTGCAGACAAGAGACGAGCACATTTCGAGGCTCAGTTTGAGCAGGAAACCAGAAGTTCCTTTGAACCTCTGGTATTGCAGAGTGGCTGCAACCAGTGGAATCGGTTCGAACCCCGTGGGGCGAGCGGCCCAGCCCCGGCACCTTCACTGACAGCCGCCAAGACAGCAGATGAACACCTTTCCTCCTCTTCTTGTTGTATTTTTTTTATTAGAAAATGATTATTTATACATGGCAACCAAACGCACGGACATGAAAACGTCAACCGACTACAGTGAGATTTAGAGGTAAAAAATACTAGAATGAACGACGAAAAAAAAAATATCCCACTCTGGACGACTACAAATGGTATCACCTCCCAAAGATGCGATAAACCTAGGGTTGCTTCCAAAGGGGGAGGGGGGGCAATTCTATCGTACACACGGCACAATCAAGATTCCTCTCTTCAGGCTGAACCAGGTGCAGAGCCGCGCGATTGTTTTTCAAAGTTAAGAGCGCCCCATGCCCTTCTTCATCATCATCATCAAAAGCGTTGCAGGCGTCTCTCCAGAAATCTAGGAAAGGGCACCTCGTTCTGGCGCGACCATCACTGCCAATTGCAACACCAAGAACCATGCCGTACAAGCCAATTATCGACATTACATGGACCGCCCATTCACAGCTGACATTTGATTTCAACAATGCAACCATGCACCTCCCCCCCTCCCCCCATGCTGAAATCTGGGTCATGGTGAACCTCCCGCGATATAAAATGCTTTCTCTAGAGCGGTGCGACAAAGAAAGAAAAACAAATGTGAGCTGTTAGCTACATTGGATAATAGCATTTGATATGCGGAGCAGTTTTTACATAAGGGAATTCTGAATCCGTTTGTGATTGAACGCAGTTAACGTTGCCCTGTATATCACATTTTCACATATCGGCAAGGGGTAACGTCATTCGAGTGGGGGGGGGGGTAGGGGAAACAAGTGTTAATACGCACTTTATAATGGCCAGAAAAAACACAAAGATCCCTCTTCTCTAGTCCAACTCGTGTCACCACGGGCAGTCGACAACACAGCATTTGCAAAGCCCACCGATGATTTGGCGCGTCACAGTGCACGCAGCGCAGCATCGACGGCCTGTCTGCAGGGGAACGGCGATGGCG